>NC_092208.1:67745947-67911621 GCF_043381705.1 Parasteatoda tepidariorum
TAAAAAAAAAAAAAAAATAGTGAGCGAGAACGCAAAGAATGATAATAATAATTTCACATAAATGATATGTATTGAGGAAAAAAAAAAGAATAACTTCCTTTTTAAGAGATAAATAATTTTAAAAGAGTAACATTTATATACATATATTTTATGATATCAGTAGTAATGACAAAAAAAATTTCGCTATTACATAATACCATTAATATCAATGCATGCTTAAATTAATATTCGACGCAAGGGAGAAAGGTTAGAAAAAGTGACTCGACGATACTTCAGATAAACAGACAAAAAACGGAGGTACAAAAAAAAATAAACATAATGTAACAAGTACTGTATTCATGAATAATAAATTCTAAAGAGAACAATGGCGTTCCATGCAAATTACGCGAGCACGACATGCCCTCTCCCTTCCTGTTCCTCCTGATTATCACAATTTTTATTTTCTTGGCAACAATGTGAATGAGGAGTAAATGATTATTTTCTGGAATTGCGTGATCGGGATCGCGTGAGCAGCATGCTGAAACGATCGTCATTTTCATATTCAAATCAACAAGGTGTAGAACGATGTTGCAGAGGAGAAAAAAAAGGGGTGCGAAGAAGTAAAAGCTTGGGCTCTTGCAAATAAAGCCATTTGAGGTTTCGTGCTTGGTTGCATCGAGGAAGTTAGAGCCATAAATAAACAATCAAACGGGCCCTCGGGTGTGATGTGAGAATATTAAAGTTAATACTTTGTAAAGAAAGTAAATGTCGAAGTTGTTGATTTTAACTCATTTCTATGTCCATAGGGGGTTAAAGTAGAGTTAAATGAATAATCAAAGAGAATGAAAGAATATTCCTTCTTCATAATTAAAGTGCGATAAATGTTAGAATTTTCATTATGAAAATAAGGTAAAATAACCATCAGCTGACTGTTTATCCGATTGACCATAAAGTTTATGGTTAGGTACAATTTTTATCTTTACGGTTTTGCAAGCGTTTACAGCTGGTAAGGTTAAAAAATTCTGAATACAAAATTATACGGTTTTGTAAGCATTTACAAGAAGCATTGTTTCTAAACCATAAGATTTAAACTTAAACGGACATTGGAACACTGTTGATGCTGCGCCTTTTCGCATGAATGGTAATTTCGTGTTCTAATAATTCAGCATCACCGATTGAAGCGTGCCGGACACTGGTAACTCTTCGTGTAGTAAAGGGACGGAGGAAATATTGTGGTATCAAAGCTGGGATTAGAACCTCTGTTCCGCAGGTTATGAGATTGACCAATGAACTCTTTTAGCTACACTATATACCCAGTTGCACGGAACAAAATGGCTCAAAAGGTGGGTCTACTTGGCGAGGATAAAATTCTGGTTGTTTAACCGTAAAAGGAAAAAACAATGAATTAACTTTTTCTCACACTTAACAGTTCGAATAACACCTTTTTTACGGTTATTTGCCTGTTTTGGTGGAATATAAAAAATAACAATTAAATAGCTACTTAACCATTTTTATTGAGAAATTTCTAACAGTGTGCATGTCGAAGTTGATGGTTTTAACTCAATTCTATATATTTACTAAAGTTTTTGTAGATTTAAATGAATAATCAAAGTGAATGAAAAAATATTCCTGATTCCTAAAGTGTATGTCTTAGTGACTGAATTCTATATCCACTAAAGTTTTTGTAGACTTAATTGAATAATCAAAGTGAATGAAAGAATATTCCTAAAGTGTATGTCTTAATGACTGAATTCTATATCCACTATAAAGTTTTTGTAGATTTAAATGAATAATCAAAGAGAATGAAAAAATATTCCTGATTCCTAAAGTGTACGTCTTAATGACTGAATTCTACATCCACTAAAGTTTTCGTAAATTTTAATGAATAATCAAAGAGAATAAAATAATACTCCTAGTTCGTAAATAAAAAGTATATCGAAGTAATTGGTTTTAACTCAATTCTATATGCACTTACATTTTTGTAAATTTAAATAAATAATCAAAGTGAATGAAAGAATATTAATATTCCGTGATTAAAGTGCATGCCGAAGATATTGCTTTTAATTCAATTCTATATACATTGAAGTTATAGTAAAGTTAAATGAGTATGAAAATGAATAAAAGTTTCTTAAAGTTGGTAATTAGTAAATAAAGTAAATGTCAACGTTGTAGATTTTAGTTCTAACTCTATATTCATTGGGGTTATAGTTATATTTAAATGAATAATCAAATTGAATTAAAGAATATAAAGGTTAGTATTTTATAGATAAAGTAAATGTCGAAGTATTTGGTTTTATTTAAAATCAATATATATTTGGAAAAGAGTAGAGATAAAAGAATATTTGAAGCGAATGCGAGAATAATCGTATTAGTAACGAAGTCAGTACTTCGTTACTAAATGAAATGTGGGAGTTGTTGGTTCGAATTCCAAATCTATGCTTTGGGATACAAAAAGAATAAAATGAATAATTAAAGTGAAAGAACGAATATTAAAATAAGTATTTCGTAAATAAAATAAATGTCGAAGATGTTGGTTTTAACTCCAAATCTATGAATTGGGATTCGAGTAGAAACAAACAAATAATCAAAGAGAATGAAAAATATTAACGTTAGAAATGTCGAAGTTGTTGGTTTTAAATCCAAATCTATGAATTGGGATTCGAGTAAAAACAAAGAAATAATCAAAGAGAATGAAAAATATTAAAGTTAGAAATATCGAAGTTGTTGGTTTTAAATCCAAATCTATGAATTGGGATTCGAGTAGAAACAAACAAATAGTCAAAGTGAATGAAAAATATTAAAGTTAGAAATGTCGAAGATGTTGGTCTTAACTCCAAATCTATGAATTGAGATTCGAGTAGAAACAAACAAATAATCAAAGTGAATGAAAAATATTAAAGTTAGAAATGTCGAAGTTGTTGGTTTTCACTAGAATCTATATACATTCGGATAAGAGCTGAGGTAAAAGAATATTTGGAGCGAATGAGAGGATAATTTAAGTTAATACTTCGTAATTAAAGTAAACGTCGAAGTAGTTGGTTTTAACTCCAAATCTTGCATTAGGATTCGAACAGAAATAAACAACTAAACAAAGTGAATGAAAGAATATTTAAGTTAATACTTAGCAAATTAAAAAATATTTAAATAATTAGTTTTAACTAAAATCTATCTTGGATAAGAGGAGAGATAAAGGAATATTTGGGGCAAATGAGGGAATAATTAAATTTATAAAGTAAATGTCGAAGCTATTGGCTTTAACTCCAAATCTATGGATTCTGATTCGAACAGAATCAAACAAACAATCAAAATGAATGAACGAATATTAAAGTTAGTACTCTGTAAAAAAAATGTCAAAATTGTCGTATTGTATATATATAGAAGTTGATGGTTTTAACTCAANTTAAAGTCAGAAATGGCGAAGATGTTGGCTTTAACTTCAAATCTATGAATTGAGATTCGAGTAGAAACAAACAAATAATCAAAGTGAATGAAAAATATTAAAGTCAGAAATGGCGAAGATGTTGGCTTTAACTTCAAATCTATGAATTGAGATTCGAGTAGAAACAAACAAATAATCAAAGTGAATGAAAAATATTAAAGTCAGAAATGGCGAAGATGTTGGCTTTAACTTCAAATCTATGAATTGAGATTCGAGTAGAAACAAACAAATAATCAAAGTGAATGAAAAATATTAAAGTCAGAAATGGCGAAGATGTTGGCTTTAACTTCAAATCTATGAATTGAGATTCGAGTAGAAACAAACAAATAATCAAAGTGAATGAAAAATATTAAAGTCAGAAGTGGCGAAGATGTTGGCTTTAACTTCAAATCTATGAATTGAGATTCGAGTAGAAACAAACAAATAATCAAAATGAATGAAAAATATTAAAGTTAGAAATGTCGAAGATGTTGGCTTTAACTTCAAATCTATGAATTGAGATAAGAGTAGAAACAAACAAATAATCAAAGTGAATGAAAAATATTAAAGTCAGAAATGGTGAAGATGTTGGCTTTAACTTCAAATCTATGAATTGAGATTCGAGTAGAAACAAACAAATAATCAAAGTGAATGAAAAATATTAAAGTTAGAAATGTCGAAGTTGTTGGTTTTCACTAGAATCTATATACATTCGAATAAGAGCAGAGATAACAGAATATTTGGAGCGAATGAGAGGATAATTTAAGTTAATATTTCGTAATTAAAGTAAGCGTCGAAGTAGTTGGTTTTAACTCCAAATCTTGCATTTGTTTTGGAACAGAAATAAACAACTAAACAAAGTGAATGAAAGAATATTTAAGTTAGTACTTGGCAAATAAAAAAATATTTAAATAGTTAGTTTTAACTAAAATCTATTTTGGATAAGAGGAGAGATAAAGGAATATTTGGGGCAAATGAGGAATTTATATATATATAATAAATGAGGAATATATATATATATATATATATAGCATTGTTGAAAAAAGAAAAGAATAACTTTTATTATTTAAACGTATTGTTGAATAAACAATTAAAATCTAATTATAAAAATAAATGCAGCAAAATTTTAAAAAAACATTTATTTATAATGAAATTGTTATTAATGATTAGATAGCTTAGATTTAGAAAAAAAAATTTCGTGTCAGAATTTTTTAGAAAAGTCCGGTTGTAGTAGTTAAAAATGTCAGACTCAGAGATATGGTCAGATTCAGAAGTAAGTTCATATTTTAAAGAATAATTTGTGACTAGGAATTTACTTATTGCTATATTGATGATAAAATAAACTTTCCAATGCATAAGAGTGTTATTCTAACAAAAATTTTTTAAATCGATCATTGTTATCCCCATGCACTAACCTTTTTATTTAAAAACATACACTAACCTTACAATAATAGAAGAGACGATTTCAGATTTAGGCACTTTATTAAATTTCTCAAGAAATGCTGAGAAAATTATTGTATAAATTTAAAAACGTTTAAATCATGCAATTTTTCATTCGTATAAATAGATTTATGAGAGTCGCGATGGCACAGAGGATAGAGGGTTCGCCTTCCAACGAGGTGATCCGGGTTCGAATCCCGGCAATAGCTGGTCGATACGAATTCCGTATCCGGCTTGCACCGACCGCAGTGCGGACTTGAAATATCTTCAATGGTAGACGGAACATGGGTTAGAGTCCCCTTGCCATCAGGCTAACGGTGGGAGGTTCTCGTGGTTTTCCGCTCCATGTAACGCAAATGCCGGTTAGTTCCATCAAAAAGTCCTAAACGAAGGCACATTTCTCCCAATACTTGATCCAGGATATTATTAATACATAATATAATACATATATAAATACTGAAAAATAGTATTCATGTCGTTACGCTTTTTAAGTATAATTAAAAAAAAGTGTTCTCGAAGAGCACAAGTAAGCGTTGATGACAGTTATAAAAAGCGTAACATTGAAAAATGAGTAGAGACAATACACATGTTGCTTTTTAAAAGCATGATAATTATTTTGTTAGTGCAAGTTTTTCTATTGCAGGTCATTTACTTCAATTTTTAATTCTATAACCAATAATTGATTAAAAATTTTAACTTTTTAAAAAAAGAATTAGTTTCTAAGTATTTAATAATTAATTTAAATTCAGAGTGCGTAGCCAAATTATTCAACAAAAAATAAGCACATTTTAAGCACTTTTCAATCACTCAAAAAATATTTTTAAGCACTTCAAAAAATTTCATAATTAAGCAGGGTTGGAAAGTTTCTGACAACTGACGGTTTTATCTTGTTTTAACCGTCAAGTTTGTTTTTTTTTTGGGGGGGGGGGCCCAAAAAAAAACTTTCGGTATTGTTTTTGACAATTGTCAAAAATCGTGAAATTTTGAATCATGTAAAACGAATGGCGTTTTCATACGCTACGGGACTGACAATACGCCAAAATAGATTGGGATTGAATTAATTGTGAAAACGTTGAATAAAACAATGTGAATTGTGTCTTTTTGCATAATTCGTAGCGATAATCAACATGGCAAAGGAAAAATCTCATTTTGAAAAAGGGAAAATGAAGCACTTTTTCAAAACACCCAATGAAAAAAGCACCTTTAAGGGCTTTTAAAAAACGAAAATAAGCACCTTTCAGCACTTTTTAAAAACGCTACGCACCCTGTAAATTTTTAAAATTTCACGCTAGAACACATTTCAAAAGGGTTTAACTTAGAAGAACTTTAATAATGGGTTGGGTTGAAGAAGCAAGTATGATACGTAAAACAAACTACTGTATAAGATAGCATAGAAATCTTCGAGGGTTGAGGAATATCAGCTAGTTATTAATACTTTTTTAAAGAAATGTTTTTAAAAATGAATTCGTCATAGGAAAACGAAACGGACATTGAAGAGGAAGGTTTTTATGATGGTGCTAGATTAAGGGGTCTACGGCATGGATATGGAACTTATATTTTCTCATCAGGTGCACGCTATATAGGGAACTGGGAAAAAGGTATAAAGCATGGAGAAGGAACATTTATCTACCCAGATGGCAGTCACTACGAAGGTAAGAACATTGTTTCTTTAAAAAATTTTAAAGAAAAATAATTAACAATGATAATATAGCTAGCTTTAAAGCTAATTTTAAAAGATAATGCTAATCTCCGTTCAAAGCGACTGATATTTGTTGTCGTTGTTTCAAATGCTACTTGCCACATTAGTAAGCCTGCTAGGTGAAACCAAGCAAATTTAAGGCAGAGGCTGCGTTTCTTGTTTTTCAGTGGCGCCATCTATGGCCAAGAATTCGTCTTCAGCCACACACACGTCACAGCGCGAATCCATTCACATATCCATTCATTCATTCACAGATTGTAATTTTTGACCTGGATCAGAGAACGATCGATCTCCAATCCAGTACCCCCTGAGATATTGATTTGTAATGGGAACATGGAGGACTTTGCGATTCGACAGATTCAACGTGCATCAGTCACCATTAACTTCACGGGGAGTCTTCGGCCGGCGGGGTTCGAACCCACGAACTGCGACTAATATTTAATCCTATTAAATAAATAAATAAAATTTAAAAAAATAAAAATAAATAAATAAAACAGTAATGCAGAGTACCGCGCCGTAACAGCAAAATAGAGTTCGCTCATATTTGTACGACACAACTGGTGTCTTAATATGCAAAAATTGAAGGAAAAACAACACTATTTCCTTACAGATTTTAGTATATTGTCTATTTTTATAAGAAAAATTCATATTTAACTCCCCAACTAAAAATAATAGAAAAATAAAAATTAAAAAAACGGGTACGTAAAGCTTAAATTGATCTTGCTAATATGTATTTATTTAATGCAACTCGTATTCGAGTTTCTTAAGCTAATAGAACAAAAATGTGCGCACTTTTCGTTTCTTGTCTTTCCTTTTTTAACTTAAAATATGCACCCAGAATTGTATTTGAGTAACTGTTGAAAAGAGCTTAGTTAGTTTTATATTATGTTACTTGTATTTAAGTTAATAAGAGTTAAAAATATTAATTTCGGCTTTAAAGATATTGCTTTCTTCTTTTTCCTTTTTTTTTTAACGAAGCAATACCCCTCCCCCTCAAAAAAAAAACTATTTCATTTCAGTTTAAAAGAGAAAATGAACTATTTTCAAACATTACATAGTTTTACATTTCATAGTTCACCCTAGAATGTATGCTCGTTTAATAAACACATGAAAAGACTTATTTGGTCTTGATTAATATAATCAAGTAAGTTTGTGAAAATGAAACAATAAAATAAAATGTTGCAACAAATTTAATTACACATCTACGCCTTGAATTCTTACGAGATACTGCTTAATTTCATACTACTTTACAAGAAATTATCATCTTATAAATGTAACACATAAAAACTGGCTTCAAAAAAAATTAATCTTAAGCTATTTGTTTATTATATCTTGTAAGAATTAACAAACTTACAAAAATAAACAGTTTATGTCTAACATATGAAACGGAATTTTAAAACACTAAAAAGTTTTAACTTTTTAAGTCAAACTTTTTTAAAGCAAAAAAGTTTGGAGGCTCATATGTCAATCAAATAAACATAAAACAGCAACATTTTATTTTATATATATTTTAATCTATTTAAATCAATATCTAATAAAAAGAAAACAATTTATTTTCTAATTAAAATACGCAATTTCATAACGAGTGCAAATATTTTTAAAGACTTAGTTTTAATCAAATAACGGTATAAAAATATCTTAATGTATGCGTATAACTTAATTTATTTAAAACCATTATCTAAGTCGTGGAAAAAGTATCTAAATTATAAATTATAGTAAGGGATTTCATAAATGGAATATCAATAAGACAGACATTATAACTACAAAAACAAATTCATTAAATAATTTTAATGTTCTTAAAATTTAATTTATGTAAGCCATTATCATACTCAAGGGAAAAGTAGTATTATTGCAAAATTATAATACGGAGTTTCAAAACAGATGAAATGAATATTAGGGACTCACATGTCAATCAAATAAAGATATACCAAAAAAAAAATTTCATGTGAGTACATTTAAAACAGCTTAGATCAATATCTTATCAAAAGTAAAACATTTTATTCTCAAATTAAAATACGTTTTTTCTAAAACACGTGTACAAATTTTTTTGAGATGTTTTAATCACATAAATGTAAAATAATATTTTAATGTGCTCATAATTTAATCTACTTAAGCCATAATCTCACTCACGAGGAAAGGATCTTAATTACAAATTATAGGTACGGAATTTCAAAACACGTGCAAAGAATTTCAGCGACTTAACGTTTTAATCAAATAAAGATATTACAACAACCAAAAACAAATTCTTTATATTTTTACAACCAGAACAAATTGCTACACTATTCAGCAATAAATACCAAATAGAGCTTTTTTTTTCTTCCCTTTTTTTTTCTTTTCTTGTTCAGGTGAATGGCGAGAAAATAAAAAACATGGCCGCGGTCGTTATATCTATCCTAATGGTGACATCTATGACGGAATGTGGCGAATGGATATAAAAAATGGATTCGGTCACTATTTCGATGAAAAAAATAGTTTTTACTACAAGGGCAACTTCAAGGATGGCGCTGTGGATGGATCAGCACAGGTGGCAGTTAACAACGTGTTATTCTACGGAGAGTTTGCAGATGGAAAGGTAGGCATCGTGATTGTTCCATCTCTTACGAAATTAAGGGCTGTTGCTTTTTTTATCATATAAAATTACGCTTTTAGCGAGTAATATGCTGTTTTTATAACTGTTATGAGTTGGTCACAGTAAATCAGAACTGTAAGGTTAAGTTTGGTCTATTTTTAGTCACCTGCGATCTATGTTAATGAAGAAAACGACGTGAAATGCCTCACGAAGAAAAGCCACGGTTTTATGAAATAATTTCGTGATATAATTTTTGAAAAGTAGCTACAGTTGTTTGGATTCACAAAAAATACGTAAAAGTTGAAAATTACTATTGAAGTTTAATGATTTCGATAAAAAGAATAAAACTCTCGTTAAAATTGCTAAATTTCTTTAAAATTCAATAACATTTTATCAAGTTATTCTTTCGTTTTAATGTCCAGACAATTCTTTTTAGCAATATAGTATGAATGTTACCGCCGATCAATGATTAAATTTTCTTAATTTCTATCCCTTTACAGTACATTTCTGTACAAAGATTAGGTAAAATTATATTAGAATTCTCATACTTCATAACTTGCCTGAACACGCTAGGCGTTCGATAGAATGCCGGGATCTCAATTGATGGTAAATGATATGTATTGAAAAAAAAAGAACATATATATATATACACACACACCGAAGAGCCATTACATTAGGGCCCATAATCCTCATAGAACAATCCCTGACATCTGTAAGCTACTTGAACATAGTTGCAGACCAGGTTCGCCCATTCATGGCAACAGTTCTTATTGGGGGGATGGTGTTTACCAACAGGATAATGCACCATGTCATAAGGGTCGAATCGTCATGGATTGGTTCGAGGAACATTCCAGTGATTTTTAAGTCATGTCTTGGCCCCCAAATTCACCTGACTTTAATCCAATAGAGCATTTATGGTTCTACTTGGAAAACCAAATTCGCGCTGCCACGCTACTCCCTCGCAATGTGAGGGAATTGCAGGACCAGTTGGAGAGCGCTTGGTACCAGATACCTCAGACTACCCATCAGCACCTTGTGGAATCAATTCCACGGCGAGTGTTAGCAGTTTTGAGGGCTAAAAGTGGTCCTACATGTTATTAGCAGGGTGGTCATAATGTAATGGCTCTTCGGTGTATATATATATATATATATATGCATGCTTTCAAGTTTTACTTCGTGTTTGGGCCTTCAAACTACGGCTACCTTTATTTTATTGACAAAAGAGCTTCCAAGATTATTTTATTCGTTATTTCGATATTCGTTATTTTATTCATTTATTTACTTCATTTTATAGCCTGTTGGGGTAGGAAGATATGTATTACCGAATGGGTTAGAAGTCAATGGCGAGTTTAAGTTGTACAGCGAGAAGAAGATTCCCTTGTGGATTACAAAGGGCGTCGATAAATCGGAAAACACGGCTGTTGATGAATCGGCTGATGCAGCTGAAAAGTTGATCGTCGAAACATCTGAGAGTATGAGAACCGAATCTGAGAATATGAGAGAGTCTGATACAACACTCGAAAAATCTGGAGGTATGAGCACCGCCGACGACGAATTTGATGATGATATGAGCGACGATGAATGGGAGAGTTACAACGTGAAGAAAGTTGACAGCCTCGATTTATCTGAAACTTTGCAGCGGTATAAATCAGAAGATTAGATGCTGTGGGACGAATCGAATTTATAAATTCTTGTTGGTAATTAAAAATAATAAATATGAATAAACAGAAATTGGATACTTATCAAATGAAATTCTTAACTAACAATTGTAGATTACAGTACATATTTATAAGAAATCTAACGGTATAAATTCTATCAAAAATAATACAAGAAAATAACGTTTAATGGCATGAAAATATGTAACATCAAACTGTAAAAAATGAATTTATTTAAGCCCTTTTTGTCCAAGTTGAACTTTTTAATAATATTTTCTTGTCTTTTTTGATCTATTATTTTTTAATAATATTTTCTATTTTGTACTTTTAATAAATACCGAGAAATCAACAACAAAAAATATTAAAAGAAAAATCTTACAGAAAATAATTTTCATATTTGAAAAAGCTGAAAATACTCAACACATAAGAAACGGAATACAAAAATCCGAAAAACTATAAAAATGTAGATTTATATAAAAGAAAAAATCAAAGATTACTTATATTTGACGAATGATAATAAATTTCCTTTAACAAATACTTATCTTTTTCCTAATTAATTAATTTGTATACCTTGTAGCTTGAAATATTTTAAAATTTAGTTTCCATTCAATCAATAATTGAATGTTAATCATAAATGTCTTTACTAATTCAAATCTTGGAAAAAAGCTTCATTAATTATTGGGCAATTCCATTTGTGACGGAATGACATTTTGACTTGCAAAATAACAATTAATTGAAGTTTCCATGTATCTAATTTCAAATAAAAAAATTTTTTTCACATGCATATCATTATTATTCGCATAATGCGCTTCATAAACTAAAACAACAGGATTTTCTATCTTTTTTACTTTTAATTTTACGAACTTTTTATTTGCGCGACGGAATGACATTTTGGCAACCAAGTTTTTGGCATGCCGCTTAGAGCTGGTAGTTTCTACGAATTTTGCAGCTATTATTTTTCTGAACTATTTTATACTTTTAGTATAATGTGTAAGCAATGTAAAATGTGAATTTGAAAATTAACCTCAGGTTGGCTAGCAGTTATTAACATCTATTTGCTGTGACGGAATGACCGTGACGGAATGACAAAAAGTTTAGTAGAAGAAAATCTTCATTTAAAAAATGTTTTTTTTTAATATGTAAATGATAAACATAATGCAATAGATAAACAGGATTAATATTTATGTAAGAATTAGTAAAAATTTCAACAGTTTGAAAATTAGGTTGTCTCTGAAGAGGTTTTATATCTAACTTGCCAATGTCACATCTTATCTTTGTTCTCAGGAAATTTATGCATTATTAAGACATGTGACGCAATGACGTAAATGAAGTAACTTTTATTTTTTATATTAAACTTAAAATGATAATGTTTTAAATTTTGTACTATATGCATATTTTTATAAAAATATCGCAAAAGAAAGATACATTTCTTTTATTTTATAANTATATCTTAAATATACTTTAGCTTATGTATTGTTAGCAAAAATTATATCATTCCTTAATTTTTCAGTTTTAACATCAATCGCGGCAAATAAGATTTTTCTACAATCATTACGGTACAGATGGAAAAAAATAAATAAAATCGGAAAATCAATACGATACAAATAAATAGCCTAAATCAGACAATCAATACAAAGAGAGAGAGAGAGTACTAAAAATTTGATAATGATAATTGCAAGACAATAATGTTCAAACAGCTGGCATAACATCATCATGTTGATACAGAGAGAGTCAATAGTAACACTTAAACAGTAATAACTGTAAGGCAGTATTACTTAGAAAATTAAAAATAACGAAAACAAAAAAAAGTTTAAATATAGTTTATTTTGATATTCTTTGTTTAAAAATACGTTAAGAAGCATAGCTGGTAAACACGAACCTTTTAAGTATACATTTCTTCAAGTGCCACTAGCCTAACAATTCAAATTCTCTATCATGAATAATTCATTCCACTTGGTTAGAACAAATCGATTCTACATCGATTCAATTGTCTTTGCAAAACTAAACAAAAAATTGTAAATGGTACTTTTTCCCATTCAAGAAAAAACCAGAGATAAAAGATGGCATAATTTTTCACTCAGGCGTTGTTTATGCCAAACATGTAATTCCAGTGCACCCCCAGAAAACATTCCTCCAAAGACATCCATCCAAAAAGGAAGGGATTGAGAGAAGGGAGGATCGCTTTCCTCTGGAGGCCCCCAAAGAAACAAACAAAACAGGGAGACGGACAACCGTCAGCAAATGTATACAGCACATCGCTGCCCGAGACAGATGGGAAATATCATACATAAATACATACATCAATTCATGCTTTAGGATGGATGCATTTACATCAAGCAAATGGAAATAGACTTCATCTATAATGGATGCCTGTTTTCAGCAAAAACAAACAAACGGCGTCAACCAACACCCTTTTACTGGGACATCTTCTGGATGGGGGGGAGTGGAAAGATTCAGATCGCTCGAGCGGATATATTCCCGTGGACGCACCTGCATCTGTCGTCATCTACATACGGCTATTGTTGTCGGCCAACGGTCATCTATCAAGGGAAAACACGGGACTTAGCGATGGGCCAAGGGAAAAAGAAAGAAACATAGCGATGCAAGGCTCTGGAGGAATACATGTATAAAAAATGGGGTACCACCTTCACTTGCAACCTGACGAAAGCATAATATTTTAGAGAATTATCATCGGCGGGCATGAAGAACATCGGTTTGTATTCCCACGTGAATATTTTCTCACCTCTTGAAAGACGCTGGAAATAAGTATATGGCCTCCTTACATAGGGAGAAGAAAAAAATAAGAAGATGCTGAAGCATACAGAAAAATCTTGCTATAAATATTATGTTTCTTGCGCTTAAAAGAGCGCAGTTTGAATTTTTATTTTTGCTTTTTTACAAACAATCAAATATTCCGTGAGCAACATCGTTACATACAAATTCAGTAGGTGGCATGGTGGAATTTGTAAGTTAAGAAGAGTTTCATAAATATTTTATTAAAGTAGATTTATTGCTGTGGTCTGGGATTTGTAATATTCAGAGAGTGGAGAATTTTTCTTACGGCATGATGAGAGATATTTTAAGGCTGGAAGTATAGAGTTAGTGCCTGCTGTTTAAATAACAAACAAGCATTTCATTCGCAAGATTTGTAATTTCGCTGCATCCTAAAATGCGAATAAATAAAAAATTCAGCGTACATTTGTGAATTTTATAGAAAAAAATTAAATTATACTACGAGGAGCTATAAAATGTGGGGGATGTTTCAGAATTTTATTTTTATAAATATTTTATTATAATATTTATAAAAGCATATATAATGTTTATAAATTATATTTGATCAGAAACAAGTAACATAAACAAAAAAGAAACATTTTCCTAGTTCATGCGGAGATTTAGTTCTTCAATTTCGTACTTAAAAATAAAATATAACGCAACTTAACAATTAAATTTCACAATCTGGTGGAAGAAAGTTTTAAGTAATATTTTTGAAAAAAGAGAGAGAAAGAGAGAGTTAGAGAGTAATTTGAGAAAAACTAAGAAATTATTTTAGATTTGCTAGCTACACAACTTAAATTTATTTTGCCAAATCATTCAGCCATTACATTTGGACAAAAGTATAAGAGACAATCGTCAAATGTTTTTGAAATGGACGAAGGTTCCAAGTGCATTAGGAAACTAACAGTCGACGAATAACCTTAGAAAACTTGCCTTATGCTAGAAAATCAAAACTACAAAGAGTATCAGCGATTTTTTGGATTTCTCTAATTGGTAGCTAGCGGACAAGAAATATAAGCATAATATTATTTTTATTTTCTACAATCTCAACCTTAAAGATAATTAACTGAAATCCACAAACATGTCACTTCAAAAACCAATAAGCTCAGCAATTAAAAAAATTATGATAATCCACTAATTATTATCGATTTTTGATAATCACAAGCGTTATTCGCGAAATGCTGCGGAAAAAAACCTAACATGGAATGTTTTGCATCATACTCTTCACCCACTTATCTCTTTATTTATTTAAAATGATTGTGCAACTAATCTTATTGGAGTAGAATAATTTTCAAATTCAAAAAAACAATCTTAGCTTGTTTAATTTAATTCAACAACAAAATTTCAAAACTTAAAATTCGAAAACGATTCTATTCTTTTTATAACTTAAGAACAGAATAATTTGCAACCTCATAATGATGTAAAAAAAAAGTCTTACCTTACCTTTTTTAATTCAACAACAAAATTTTAAAACTTAAAATTCGAAAACTATTCTATTTATTTTATAACTTAAGAACAGAATAATTTGCAACCTCATAATGATGTAAAAAAAAAAAAAAAAACTCTTACCTTGCCTTATTTAATTCAACAACAAAACTTTAAAGTTTAAAATTTGAAAAGGATTCTAAAAAACATCCATTTATAAGCTGGCATTCTCAAAAAAATTGCGTTCTTTTTATAACTTAAGAACTATTTTTAAATAAATTGGAATATTAAGAACACTGTTTAAGAATTAAACCATTCTAAGCGTCTGAAAATATAAATGCAAATATTTCTCATAAATAGATAAGAAATGCAAAAATATAAAAAAGATACTTCAATTTTTTTTTTCTTTTTTACATAAATTAGAAATTGAGAAACATTCCAAAACTTCATTGTTCATGAATTTACTTTTTTATTGTTTATTTTCTTCTTATAAATAGTATATTATTGCTATTATATAAATCCAGCATAGAGCACTTTCTCGGTAATAAATCATTGAACAGTAATAGTTTTATTTGGTAAACACTGGAAAAAGCAATTTTAGTAGATTTCTTTAACAAAATATGAATGCTAAGATTTTCTAAACTATAGGTCACAGAAAAAAATGTTTTTTTGCCATATTTACTTCTAAGACAAACACTTAAAATTTGGAAATCATTCCAAAAGATAGTTATTAATAGGAATGTTCTTTTTCTTACCTTGGCTAAAGCTAAAGTATTATTATTATTATTTTTTGAATAAATTGAGTATATCAAAAAAAAAAACTTTTTTAATAACAATTCATTCCAATTCTTATAGTTTACAATTAGGTAAATATTTACAAAGCAATATTATCAAATTTTCAAAAATACTTTTTGAGTAACGTAGTAACAAATTATTTTTGAACAATAATTTATAATTGGATAAATATTTGAAAAGTAATTTCAGAAAATTTCTTAAAACACTTTCTGGGTAACGAAGCTGCAAATCATTCTTGAGCAATAATTTGCAATTAGGTAAATAGTTGAAAAGCAATGTTAAAAAATTTCTGGAATCACATTTTGAATAAAGAAGTAACAAATTATTCTTGAACAATAATTTCTAAATTAGCTAAGTATTTGAAAAGCAATTTCAGCAAATTTTTTAAAACACATTTTGTGTAGCGAACTTTCAAATTATTGTAGAGCAAATAATTTGCAATTAGGTAAATAATTGAAAAGCAATTTCAGCAAATTACTTAAAACACATTTTGGGTAACGAAATCACAAATTATTTTAGAGCAATATAGGTCGAAGATTCGGCCAAATCACTATTCGTTACATCCCTACTTTCAAAATAGGTAGTTGAAATATTGAAACTTATTTAGCTGTTAATAATTTTTAATAAATTTTTCAAAAAGTTATTCACTGTTATTGAACAATTAGAAATAAATGTTGCATGCCCAGCAGCCAATGAATATACTCAAAATGAAGAAGACTGCAGAATTTCGGCTGCTAATCTAAAAACATATGAGGCATTACATGTGGGTAGATCAACAAGAAAAAAGACTAGACTAGCACTTAAGACTGCTGAAAATAATGGCGAAAAACATCTCATGAACTTGATATTAATGCATTAGTTAAAAAATTTATTATATTTGCATGACTTATTGATCACAAGATCTTAAACGCAATTTACTTAAAACAATGTTTTTCTTACTAGCTGTATTACAATTTTCAACCGATACAATTTCAATACTAGTACCAGGGTGCGTAGCCAAATCTCTCAACAAAAAATAAGCACCTTTAAAGTACTTTTTAAGCACTCAAAAAAAAAGATTTAAGTACTATATGCATTAACAAAATGCAAAATTATTTTCTAAAACTTTACATGATCATGATAAAATAACTAGTTTCTGACAGAGAACTCTTTATTTTATTATATTAGCCACCATAAAAAGATCGAGAGATTTTTCGGTTCGATTTCAGAAGATGGAAAATGAAGCCTGAAATTGAGAATATTTTGCAAAATGCAGAGTTGGACACGAGACTGCAAGAATCTCACCGAACTCAGCTCAGTAGACGCATACTCGTATGACTACTCCCAATTATTTCATCAAACATGTAAAATGATTGGCACTTTTAAATGCTACGGGCCGAATTTAAGCCAAAATGGATTGTGGTTGAATGGTTGTGAAAACGTTGAATAGAACAATGTGAAAAGCACGCTTTTGTATGATACGCAGCGAAAATCGACACGGTAAAGAAGGAAAATTAAACACTTTTTAAAAACACCCCATGAAAGAAGCACCTTTAAGGGCTTTTAAAAAACAAAATCGAAAATAAGCACCATTAAGCACTTTTTAAAAACGCTACGTACCATGAGTACAATTTTGAACTAGTACAATTTTTAACCTATCTACTTCAAATTTTGACACAATAAGTACAGTTTTCGTTGCACGTAGTAATATTTTATTTCTTAGTTTTAAGCATACCACAAAAATGTAACTTATTTTATATCATTTTTTATAAAAAAAAATTTTAAAAACGAATCCATTTGTGAAAAATTTTACTCCTGAAAATCATTCGTGCAACGAAAACTATATTCATGCAATTGAAAAAAAAAGGAAAAAAAACGGAATCAAATTTAAATAAATTTTTTCCAACTTATGAGTACAGCAAGTTATGGATAATTTAAAAAAAAATAAATTATAGACATTGTATATAATACAAGCGAGATTTTTTTAAATTGTTGCATTTTCAACAAGATAAAATCTCTATATATATTTCTCTTACACGGCACCAAAAAAGAAGCCTCATTACAACTCCCCGAATGGCAACGTTAGAAAATCGACCAATGATTGCTGCTAAAAATGTCACATGGCAAATCTATATGAGGTGGCTCAACATATAGCGCTTTTAAAAACGGAAACAATAACCAGANACCAAAAGTGTTTTGTGATAATCAGGCTGCTATACATTTCTCTAGAAATAATTGTGAAAACTTTAAGACAAAACATATAGATATTCGATATAAATTTATTCGACAACTTATTGAAGAAAATCTAGTAGAATTAGCTTTTATTCATTCTAAGAATAACTTAGCAGATTTCCTAACAAAACCATTTGTGGGTAATAAATTTAAAGAAGTTGTGAATAATATATTTTTCTCTGATATAGATCACACGACCGTGGGGCCGCATGTTGGAGTGGTTTGCTACTCCTCTGAATACATTAAGTTAACAGAATTAAGTTTCGGTCGTGTGGTGGCAACAGACATTTTCTTTTCAGATAACGTAAGTGACGTCATCCGTGCATATAATTATGGAATCTGTATATAATGCATGCTTTGTTGTAAGCATGGAATCAGTCTTGCTTCTTGTCTTGTCTCTTCACTATGTCACGTCACTGTGTTGTTGTTTCCGGTGACGTACCAACATTTTTGTTAAGATATATTTATGTTTAAATATCTTCAGTTGTACGCTGTATCGAGATGGTACTGTATGAAATAAAGAAATGTTTAAATCTTCAAGTTTCTTTATGTGAGTTAACACTTTCACTCAATACTGTGCTACTCAGCTAACGCATCAACATTCTTCTACATAAGTACAATACTATGTCTTTGATGATGAAATACTATGTCTTTGATGATAATTTACTATGTCTTTGTGCTAGAACATTGTGTTCATTAGCGAGCGAGCGCAGCGAGCCATGGTTCACGGCGTGAACCACATAGGATTACGTAGCAATTCTCGGGAGTTGGCGAGCGTTAGAGAGCAGGGGGCGGAGCCTCCTAGTAAAGATTAAAATATGAACAATAAGGTAAAAAAATGCATTAAGTTAAATTAATCTCAATCATTGCAAAATTGATTAAAAAAATCCTTCTTTTTTACAAGTTTCAACTGTGTTGTTCCCCTTTAATTACAGATACATAGAGTAACCTAGTTACCACGTGTAAAAAAAAAAATACAGCTTCTAAAAATAATTCTGAAACTACAGATGGTATTGTTGATATTTTTTTGATATTGTATACGGAACTAATGACGCAAGAGTGGGATTCAAGATAGCAATTGACGCACAAATGCACAAAATAGAATTTTTTATTTTCGTAACGAAGAAAACGATAAAATTGTTTTCATTCAGTACACTAAAAGGAAAAAAAACTAGATTACTAAGTATCCAAATACAATCTTTAAATGCAAAATAAAACTTTTTTTTTTTTTTTTACGACTCTATTAAATTATCTTAAAATGTGTAAATATTTTTCCAAACACTTGCAAATACTACGCATAGCTTTTAATTCCCATCTTTTGTTTGTTTTAGTTCTCGTAGTAATGATAAAAAATTTAACCCTAAGATAATGGTAGGAGTTCTGAAAATTATCTTACCCTCTCATTGATAATGCTATCATAAATGAAAATAAAAAAACGTAAATATTATTCAAATAAAATAAAAGCTTTAAATCGACGTAAGATAGTCAAATAAATGTTAAGTTTCATAAACATTGAAAAAAAAAAAAGAGTCAGATAATGTGTTTAATATAAAACAAACAGAAATTGCAGGGTGGAAAAAATTTTGTAAATCGGTATTTTTCTGTTACGAAAAAAAACAAAAACAAAAAAGTCATTAATTTGTGAAAGAAACCAAAAAAGCAACTTACTAAATAAATAAAAAAAATATTAATATGAACTATTCATATATCTAATATATCCATAAATAATTTTTATAGAATTTTCAATTAGATAGAACAGTTATATGAAACATGTATAGTTATATGGAATGTGGAAAAGAATAATCCCAAATGCTTGTTTATAAATCTAATTATAAACGAGCATTTAGAAAGTTATAGCAAATGTAAGACAAATAAGCATTGTTTAAAAACTTTGAAACTAATAAAACAGACTCTCTGTAAATAGAATGGAGTTACATAGGACAGTTATATAGCGTAATTATATGGAGAATTATATGAATAGTTGTATGAAATATGGATGTGGAGAATATACTGATAGTTAAATGGAACATGGAGAGTTAAATAGTTATATAGAATGTGGATATGTAAAGTTATATGAAAGGAATATAGATATGGGGAGTTTTATAGAATATGGATATGAAGAGTTATATGGATAGTTATATAGAATATGGATATGGAGAGTTATATGAATAGTTAAATGGAATATTGTGTATAAAGAGTTATATGAATAGTTATATCGAATATGGATATCGATAGTTATATGGATAGTCATAGGTGCATGTTTAGATTGCTAATTAAATACAGACATTGATTGCAAATATGGCACAAATATGTATGGTTGAAGAAATTTGGAACTAATATATGACTCTCTTTAAATCGAAACATCCCTTAATTTGAAACATTTGATTTAAGTGACATTAATGCTCCTTATAACATCCTATTGGAACCAAAGTTAAAATTTTATCTTCAACTTGAAAATTTCTTTTTAAATTGATTTGTTAAACATCAGATTCAGAAAAATTCTAATAATTTCACAACCGTTTAGATCTAAAAAATTTTAAAATTATTTAAATCGTGTTTCCAACAAGTATTCCATATGTGCAAGCAATACTTAATTTATAAACGAATTTTTATGATCATTTTGTTTCAGTTTAGACTCATAATTATCTAAAAAAATATATAAATATAATTGACAATACAAATTATAAAATCATTGTACTATAATTTTCGATTTATAAAATTGAAGAAACTGATTTATATTTTGATTCATAAATTTAAAATAATAATTATAATTTTAACTTACAATTTTTTCAACTACATTAAAAAATTGAAATATTAACTGTATTAAATGCATTGTTGAATATTGGTAGACATTTTTAGAGTGCTTAACAAATAATAAACCAAAACATGCCCTTTTAAAGAAATAGCTCCCCATATTTTTATTAATTACTGAAGTGCACCTTAATAACAATATACATTAAAAAGAAAAATAATAAAATCAAAAAAATATATAAACCAATAAAAAGTTTTTTTAAAAATTAATTAATTAAGCTTAGAAGTGTTTATTTATTTAAACGCAAAAACATTATAAATGTGGGAAGTAAAAATTAATACAACGAATGATGGTATGGAAATTATTTATAAATAATAAATAAATCGTGATAATCTGATATACTTTCAAAATGTGGTTCTCTCTCCCATGGATAGAGAGCGCGTTTTGTGATACGGTGCTGCCACCTGTTAATCAGGAGGTTAAGGAGAACCAGGAGAGAAAGAGAGGAAAGGGGGTGAGCAAGTTTGGAAAAGTAGAGAGGGCGTGAGTGACGGATCGCTCAGAGGCGTTTGCGCAATCCTACACGATGCATCATGCTTCTCGACAGTTGTATTGTATTCAAATAGGGTACGACTTGAAAAGTTCATAGCGACACTTTCACTAACTTTCTATTCACTCTCATTTTTTTTTTCTTCCTCTCATCGCTCACAATATGAAATATGGAATGTTATTTCAATACAGTGAAAAATTTCTTTTGAATCGCACAAATTGGAAGGAAAAAAAATAGCAAAAAATCAAAGATAGTTTGATTGAAATTGCTAACGATTGAGATTTGCGAAATAATTTGATTGAAATAGCAAACGATTAAAGATCTTTAGATAAAAAAATTTTTACAAATGCAAACGATTAAAAATTTTAAAACTTGTTATATAGTAATCCTATTTAAATAATTTGTTGGTTATAATACAATATTAATAAAAACAAATTTATCTAAGCAAAAGGCGTTAAATAAAAAGTAAACAATGTAATTACCGTTTTATTAGTTATCACGCATCAATAGTTTGAAAATACTTTTAAATGAAAGTGCAAAAGATCTAAGAGTTTTAAAATATGCTCCTTAGTAGTTCTAATCAATCAACCAATTGACTTAAAAAATGTGTTGAATTGGGTATATTATAGCCTACGTCACAGGTTGTGTTATTCCTACTAAATTTAACCCATGAACGGCATTTTCTGCGAGCCTAACTTCAAGCCACAAGTAAACAAACGAAGTGTTTGATCGTTTAAATAGCTGCTCGCCAGATTTTATTGCATTATAAAGAAAAGTAATTGATATTCGATTTTTGATTAATAATTGATTTATGTGGATAGTGGCATAGAATTTAGCATTGCGTCATGGTAAATGTTATTCCTACTAAGTGGAAGTAGTTGTGTTTTTTTTATATTATACCCAATTAAAAAAGAACAATATAAACAAAACAAAAATTTATACTTAAATCGTTTGCATCATAAAAGGTCCGTTTCCCTTGTCCAGATAAACAGAATCCTGACTTCAACTCTTTTTATCCTAACATCAAAAGAAAACTAAAACTAGCTAACTAACTTCTGAACTCATAGAGTTCAGAAGTTATTAAGAGTTCAAAAACTACTTATAAAATTCAGAAATAAATCATAGAGGTAAGAAATTAATCAAAGAACTAAGAAATTAATTACAGAGTTCAGAAATTAATCATAGAGGGAAGAAAATAAAAAATAAAAAAAATATTTAGAGGTTCTACTACTAATTGAAAGAAAGTACTAAAAACGTGATTCCAATTATAAGTTTATGAAATGTATTTATATTATACCTTTAGTATTAAGTGCAACAGAAAAAATAATACCCAGCATTATCGTAGAAACACTACAAGTAATGGTAATTTTAAGGAGCTCTTTGCAAGAAATAGCATATTTTATTAATATCGGTGCAAGAAATCGCAAATTTTACAAACCTTTCAGCAAACAATTGTTGTTATATAAATTTTCCTAATCCTTGAATTAAATTAAAACATAGACAAAATTTATTTTCCCTTTTCTCTACAGAAAAATTTACTTTTTTGTTTATAAATTTTAAAAACAATTACCGTGAAGTATGTCGGAACCTGCAGCAGTGGTTGAGATTCTTTTTAAATGTTATTGTACAACAATAGTATATAAGTTGCAAAAAACTCGGAAGCTAATTTTAAGTTCTCATTTTAATGGAAAAGATGAATTTCAAATATATTGTGCAACAATAATCTATGAGCTGTGTAAAATTCAGAAGTAAATTTCAATATTTTATAATAAACCAGCAGTCTCTCTCTGGCGACCAGCTGGTCTGTCTTTTTAAATAAGTTGAATTTTAAGTATTTCGAGATTTCAAATCATGGTGTCAAACACACATTGCTCAAGTAAAAGAGGATTTAATTTTTGTCTCCTATTCTTTTGTCTTAATATAGTATAGCAACGAATTTGTTATTAAAATGTTCAGTTAAACATATCCACCCATACATTTTAAAAACATGCTAATTTTCTCAATAGCGCTTTTGAAGTATAATAAAACAAATTATCAACTTTTTTAAAATTAAAATTTTGCACTACAAACTAATTAATTTTATTTATGAAAGATCTTTCGCCAAACGAAGGGAACTTTAAGTGTTATAAACTTATTTAAGTTTAAAAAAATTACACAGATCTAAAACAGTTACAATGCATTTTAAAGCAAAAAGAATTATGACATTTAGTCTTTCATAACTAATCTAATTTCGCTCCTTGAGCAATTCGAACAAAAATAATTAAAAAATGTATGAATACAATTACAAAAGAGAAAAAATTGTGATCACTGGTTACTTGCTGGATTCAAAAAGGTAAAAAAGAAATTTAACTAAACATAGAAGATAGGCTTTGCGTTAGGTAATGGACATTGGAGAGTGCAGAACATAAGAGTGCAAAACACATTGGAAACTCTTCAGGTGTTAAATGGAATGGGGGAAATATTGAGATGTCAACACTGGGAATCGAATCCCAGTTTTGTCGGTCTTGAAAATGACAGATAAGCCCTCTCGGCTACAATATGTAAGCAGATGTAAGTAACTAAGTGGCCTCATTAGGTGGACCTAGTCGGCGCGATAAAATTCTGGTTGCTTAACCGTATTATGTGAAAGCAGATAATAAACTGTTTTTTTTTTTTTTTCCTTCACAGTTCGAATACTATCTTTTTTAAGGTTTTTTGATTGCTTTGTCTGAATATGATACAATAACAATTAAATATATTNTGATCCTGTGGCCCCTCCTGTTCATCATTGGTATCAGTGCAACCGCCCAGGTGGCAGCCTGACCCTTCAGTGCAGTAGGCTAGATCAGACGGTTATATCAAGATTTCTAAGTGGTCACCTAAGAACTATGTTGTTCAGTAATGGTTCAAGAGTTTTCCCTGTTTGCACTAAGTGTAACGACCGACAAGCTACTCCTGAACATATACTTCAATGCCTAAATATCTCTAAAAAGGACCTCTTTTCAGATCCACTTTTTGTTACAGACTTACTCAGAGTCTCTGGAGTCATGGACTTGGTTTAGCTCCGCTAACCGTGTGGGCCAGCAACAACACAACAAGTAACTAAGTGGCTTCATTAGGTGGACCTAGTTGGCGCGATAAAATTCTGGTTGTTTAACCGTATTATGTGAAAGCAGATAATAAACTGTTTTTTTTTTTTTTTTTTTTTTTTTTNAATACTATCTTTTTTAAGGTTTTTTGATTGCTTTGTCTGAATATGATACAATAACAATTAAATATATTGTTAAATAAAAAAATTTTCCGCAAAATTTCTAACAGTGCTTATTTTACAAATTGAAAAAAAAATTTTTTATTAAATTAATCAACAAAATTTTTTTGAAAAAAAATACGGATATAAACTTATGGAAAAAAAAAAGAAACTTAACTTACTCAAATGCTGAAAATTGACTATTTTGTTCCTATAGAAGAAAGAATCCTTAAAAAAGAATTACATCTTACCTAAAAGTAAGGAAAATATAATCAGTAAACATACAACACAAATACTTAGAAATACTAAACAAATACTTAGAACAACAAATACTTAGAAATACTAAAGGAAAATGAATCAAGATGTATACAAAATCCTCAAGGCAGTTATATTTTTAGGAAAAGCACCTATTTTTACAGATTTTATCAATTTCAGTCAATTTAAACTCTAGCCAACGGCCCGCCCTTATAAAACATTTTATATTTTCCATTACTTTTATTAACGTTCTGTGTTTCATTTTTGTACTGTAATTATAAATTTCCTGGAATTCTTAACGTCCATGTTTTTATAAGCATGGTTACTTTTATATATAAAAAGCACAACACTATAATAACTTTAACACGGATGTTACTTGATATAGTTAGTGAATAAAAGAAAAAGGTCTGGACAAAATAAAAAAGGGATATTATCAGTATAATCTCAATAAAAATTATCCTTATAAAAATTATAATTACGTGCAAAACCAAACTTACGAATTATAAATGATAGAACTATTATAAATAAATATAATAATGCTTTTTGTTTAGGCTTGCATTTAATTTAATATCTTTAAAATTAGTTAGATTTAAAAAATGAGAAGAGGTTTGTTTGTTTGAGAGGCCTAGTTTTTCTTTAAAAAAAACTTATTTTTTTCTAAGTTTTTCTAAAAATAAAAATAATAAAAAATAAAAACTTATTTTTTTCTAAGTATTTCTTTAATAAAAAAAAAACTCTCTTTTTTTCTAAGTTTTTCTTAACAAAAACTTATTTTTTTCTAATTTAATATCCGACTTAAATCATTGAGAGCATCGTCCTTAATGCACTCTGAGTGCAACATGAGGTTGTAGATTTCACTCAGAGATCGTTATAGAGACAGCGCCCGATTAAGCGCACGCGGGGCCCTAGGCCATTCAAATTTTTGGGGCTCTTAGATTAAATTTTATTCCCCGTATATTTTTTATTTATTCAAATAAAAAAGTATTTATAGATCTCTTCATTTAAGAAAGCAAATTTAAAATTAAAATAAATAGTAATAAATTATATTTTTCTTTATTTTGTTAAATTAGAACTAAAAAATAATCATAACATTTTGAAAAAAAATTGAAGTTTATTAACACCTTACAAAATCAACGCTACTCTAAAATTGGTATTCAAAAATCTTTTTTTTTTCTGCTCTTGCGATCAATAAACTCATCTGTAATGTTATCAATATTAATTTCACGGAGAACATTCGATAAACATCAAACTTAGCATGTCTAATCGCTTTTGAAACATGACGCTTCTTTGCTCACTCAAGATACGTTTCATTTTTAAAAACGAGCGCTCCGTAGAACAATTTCTTTTTTAAAAAAAAAATTTATATCCTTCGCTGAACAGCCGACCCAATTTTTGGGTTTACGGCTACTAATGTTCAACTCCGTAGCCTTGTAATTTTGAAAAAATTCAGAAGACAAGGAGACTCCTGGATCAGTACCTCCACAGGTATTGATTTGGGAGCATGGAGGATTTTGCGACTAAACAGATTTAACGTGCACCAGTCACCATTTACTACACGGGGGTCTTTGACCGGCGGGGATCGAACTCACGAACTCTTGGCCCAGCGCCCTACCGACCAGGCTATCCCGGCCTCCGTAGAACAATTTGTTATCATAAGAGTTAGAAAAATGCGAAGAGCAGTTTCAACATTTGGAAAAACAGATCCAAGTTTGTCTTGAAATAAATAGTTACTGCCTTCAATTTTTTCGCGCGCAAATCAAAATGACAAATTTGAACTTAAAAAACATTGATAAATCTTATAATACATAAACTATGATAATGCTAATGAATAATAACCAAAATAAGTAATAAATAAATATGATTAACATTATGTAAAAATAATTATCGTATTTTATCAATATATATTTGAAATTTTTATATTTTTTTCTTAAAAATCATTGTTTTTCTAAATTTTTCTCACTTATTTTCAAAAAAACCATTTTCAGGGGGCCCCTAATCATTGGGGGCCCCAGGCCATGGCCTAATGGGTAATCCGGCACTGCATAGAGATATCTCTAAACAGGAGCTTCCCACAAATATTTTGCATAGGTTTTAAACTATTTGTTTGGTTAATATTTTTTGTTTTGTTCTGATTTTCCTTTGTGTTTTCTTATTTGACTTTTTCCAGATGTGGTGCAGAGGTTTGCCAGTTCGCTGGGAGAGGTTTTGATGGTCTCTCCTGGAGGATATATATATATATATATATCGATTATATTTTAAAGTAGTTTTTTGATATTCTATTACAGGGTGCGTAGTCAAACCTTTCAACAAAAAATAGGCACCTTTTAATCACTGAAAAAATATTTATATGCACTATATACATTAACAAAATACAAAATAATTTTCAAAGACTTCACATGATCATTGTAAAATAACTAGTTTCTGAGAAAGAACTCTTTTCTTAATTATATTAGCCACCATAAAAAGTTCGAGAGATTCTTCGGATCGAATTCAGATGGGTGGAAAATGAAGTCAGAAATTGAGAAATCCTTGCAAAATGCAGCAGAGAGTGCAAGCATTTCACCGAACCCAGCTCAGTATACGTACATGCGGACCCGCAAGTATTTCATCAAATGTGTAAAGTGATTGGTGCTTTCATACGCTACGGACCGACGGTAAGCCGGTAAATGCATTGAGTTAGAATGAAATGTGAAACCGTTGAATAGAACAATATGAATACCACGCTTTTGAATAATACGTGGCGAAAATCGACATGGTAAAGAAGAAAAAATCTCATTTTCGAAAAGGGAAAATTAAAGCACTTTTTAAAAACGCCCAATAAAAAAAGCACCTAAAAGGCTTTCAAAAAACGAAAATCGAAAAAGAGCACATTTAAGCACTTTTTAAAAACGCTACGTGCCATGTATTATATTACCTGATCGCTCAACTTTCTTTTATGATTAATTTATTTGATTTTCATTTTATAATTCTGGCAACAGTGAATTTCCTTTCTCCCTCCCCCCATGTTTCTAAAATTTAAATATCAAACTACAGCAGTAAAAACAGATGCGACATCCAGAGAAATATTTCTTTGACTTTCTAAGAATCAGCAAAATAAAATCGCAAGCTGATTCATATTTTAACGGAAAAATCTATTTAAAAGAAATGACGGAAAGAGCAGGAAAAAAAAAAAAGCTGCTAATATGTTGAAAAGGAAATTTTCTCACAGTAGCTTTGGATGGAACGTCATTTGCATGAATAAACAAGTTCCGGAGACAGCGAAAGTAACGAGATGTGTTGACCTCTGTGTACTTATAAGGGGAACAGCTGGAACACCCCAAAATAAGAGTAAAATAAGGGACGTACTACCCGCCCGTAAATAGAGTTTTGTTGGCGACCTTGGCAAAATCCCACCGATACAAACAGGAAACGGAAGCAACAACCAGACCCACGCAACAAAGGGCAGCCACGACAAAAATGCCACCAGATTTTCTGCAATCTGCAAATCTCATAACAGCTCTTGAGATTTCAAGAAACAGGAACAAGATGCAATAGAAATCGAAAATGGTAAAGTTCCTTTGAAATGTGTTGTAGACGCGTTAATAGCATAAATATAATAGAAACGTTACGAAACTGCAGTCGAGGGTACAGATGTCACTAAGAAGAAGAAAAAAATCAGTTCCAAAAAGCGTAAATGCAAAATCAATTACGAGAAATTTAAAAATGAGACTCGTGAAGTTTAATTCGTTATAAACCAGTTTAATCCGTTCTCAGACTTAAAGGGAAAAAATTCAGCATTCCAATAAAAGGTAGGTACAAAATTATTTTCAAGAAATTTAAAAATGAGACTCGTGAAGCTCAATTCGTTATAAACCAGTTTAATCCGTTCTCAGACTTAAGGGGAAAAAATTCAGCATTCCAATAAAAGGTAGGTACAAAATTATTTTCAAGAAATTTAAAAATGAGACTATTCAACCTCTGTTCGTTTAAAACCAGCTTTGTACAGTTTCTAATGGTTGTGTCAAGCGAACCCACAAAATCAATTACGAAAAAATTCGAAAATAAGTTGAAGTTCAATTCAGTTTTTTACTTCATCTATAAAAAAACTTTATCACCAGTACTGTAAAGCAAAAATTCGGCATAACATAAGCATAAGCGTATGTACAAAACATCATAGCATAAGCATAACATAAGCGTATGTACAAAATCAATTACGAAAAAATTCGAAAATAAATTGAAGTTCAATTCATTTTTTACTTTATCTATAAAAAACCTTTATCACCAGTACTGTAAAGCATATGTACAAAATCAATTACATGAAATTTAAAAATGAGACTACTAGATCTCAATTCATTTTCTGAGTACAAAATTATATTAATGTTTTACATGCTTTTATAAAATAACATAGTTTGTAATTAGTTAAAGATAGTTTTTGAAACATTTCATTTCTGAAGCGAGTAAAAAACAAACTACCTAGAATTGAACTACACTGTAAAAATTCCAAAGTAAAAATTCCAAAAAGTAAGGGCACCCTGGTTGCAAGATCCCTAAAATTAATTTTACTGAAAACTCCATATTTACCATAAAATTTTATATCGCATATTTTTAAAGTAATTAATTGTTTAACTACAGTGATTTTAAAATAAGTCATACTGTAAAAATTTACTAAACTTATAAATAAACTGTAAAAAATACTGTAAACGTACTGTAAAACTGTAAAAATACTGTAAACGAAATTTTGCTTACAATTGCATAATTATGTAGGCGGTTCAACAATTAACTTATTTTAAATGTCAATAACTGTCTACACTGAAAAAAAAAACCCGGATCAAATTATGACAAAAAGTACCTACACTCAAGGTGCCAGTACTTTTCACAGTAATTTAGACCAGAATTTTTGACAGTGCAACAAATTTTTTCTTACGCTATATTTTGAATATGGGTAAATAAAATTAATAAAAATGTACGAAAACTTACAATTGCATAATTATGATAGGCGGTTCAACAATTAACTTATTTTAAATGTCAATAACTGTCTACACTGAAAAAAATCCCGGGTCAAATTATGACAAAAAGTACCAAGACTCAAGGTGCCAGTACTTTTTACAGTAATTCAGACCAGAATTTTTGACAGTGTAACAAATTTTTCCTTACGCTATATTTCGAATATGGATAAATAAAATTAATAAGAATGTCCGAAAACTTCAATATAAACTTGTGGAATATATTGTACAACTATGACTGGCGATCTAACAAAACATATTTATTTTATAGGTAAGAAACGGATAGTGCGAATTTTCCGTTAAGTTTTCTTGGCATTTTATTCATATATGAAAAACGTAATTATTTTTGCTTTCATTTTATAATGAAAATACATTATTTTTATAAACTTTATAGTAAAATATAATTAATAAAGTGATTATTAAAAAAATAAAAATAAGAAAATCTTCAAAGCATGGTCAAAAAATCTTTTAGAGCATATAAAAACCTATTTTCGATTAAAATTATTTTTCAGTTTCATATTTTTTACTAAATCTGCGGTAACAAGAACTATAATTATGAAAATATGAACAAAATTATGAAACCATTACCATATGAATGGAAAAATTACTAAATTGATGGACCAAATACCGTATATTTTGATTTTATTACCGGTTTTATTATTATTATTTCTCTATGTAGAAGATTAAATTAATAAAAGTATTTCGCAGTCTCTACTTAAAATAGTTCAGTTTCATTTTTAGTTACACTAAGAAAATTTTTTGAAGAACTAAACAATATTTTTATTTTAATTCAAGAAAAAATTCCAAGTCTTGTGTACTATTTTTGCTGTAAATAAAGTGGTTAATGTTTCAAAGATAATGGATTTCAATTTTTTTACATCAAAAAAGATTACGAAATTCCTATTTCACTATTTGCAACATTATTACAATAAAAACTATGCTATCTTTTTAGGACATAAAAAATGTTTGTAAAAAAAATGCTATATTCTTAATAATTCATTACAGAAACATTATAAAACTTAATTAAGTTATGTCTTTTTCTGGACATTAAAAATGTTTGGAGGTTTCTTGTATATACTAACTGGGACATTACTTGTCAATGTTGCACTTTAAATATTCCGTTACAGAAACATTATATAAATGTTGTCTTGTTATACATTAAAAATGCTTGTGACAAAATGCTGTATTTTTAATATTTCCTTACAGAAACATTATATAAGCTTAATTAAATTATGTTATCTTTTTTGGCCTTTAAAAAAATTTTCTGGTAAAAGACTGAACTTTTAAAATTTCCTTACAGAAACATTACATAAGCTTAAGCAATTTTATGCTATCCTTTTCGGACAATAAAAACAAAGATGATACGCATACAAAACGTTTTATGCATCACGGGAGACGTCTGAAAAATATTATCATGTTCATTATTAATAGTTATACTATTCTTCAAGTGAAACATATAAATGACTTTCGATAATAATATTCGTGTATGACTGATAAAAAAAAAACATTAAAAACACATCTAAAATGAAAAAATTGAAAAGGAGGTAAAAGAACATTTATAATGACGACTAAATGGTTTTCAGCGCATCCAAAACAATTATAAGAATGGGGAAGGGAAAAAAAAGTCCCAGGGAAGGCAGTGATTATCGTGTTAGCTTTGCATCGCGTGCTTTTTCTTCACTAATGGAGTCAGAACGCAAAATGAGAGGTACTCCAGGACATAACCACTCAACCCCCTATATCTGTCACACACGCAAGAGGTACATCACAGTAACTAAGATTCACGAAAGTGTGAAAACACCAGAAGAAGTATTTCAATTATAAAATAAAATGTCACACTATCCGACTTCGCAAATAGTCAATTTGTTACAACTTGTAAAGCAGTGTAAGAAAAAAAAATGGCATACATTACGTTTATCTTAAATTTTAAGTTTATTTTTCCTAAAGTTTCTAACTAGTGCAATTTTAATTTATGTATACTTCTTATGAATATAACATTGCGAGAAACGGGTAAAAAAGTGAGTACAGAATACTCACTTTTAAACACATCAGGTACTAAAAATAGCAACGGGTATTTAATCTAAAAATATTTCGTATGCTTAGTTTAAATGACTTTTTTGTATCAAAAATGAGTATGGAATTTTTAAAAAAAATTAACAACCCATTTTTGAATATGTTACTGTATCAAAAATGAGCGTAAAATAAAAATAAATGAGAATGTCATGTATTCATTTATTTATTATGTTATTTCTATGGCAAAAATGAGAACCGCGATGCCTCAGGGGATAGAGTGTTCGTCTTCAAATGAGGTGAACCGGGTTTGAATCCCGGCGATGGCTGATTGATACGAATTCCGCATCCGGATTGCACTGACCACAGTGCTGACGTGAAATACCCTAAGTGGTTCCCTTGCCGTCAGGCTAACCGTGGGAGGTTCTCGATGTCTTCCTCCACGAAGGCAAATTTTTCCCAATACATGATCCAGCAGTTCACTTATCTTCTGGGTTGGGTACAAAATTACAGTACAAAATTACAGTACGTAGTTGAACATTAGCAGAGATGCCAATTTGCTCCGGACAGCAAATAAATATTTATAAATGGTACTTTATCAATTGGGATTCTTGGTTTAATAAATTCAATTTAGTAGATTTTTATCCACCACTCTTTCTAAATAATTCATAGGCTTATATAATTCACCACTTTATAGTTATATCATGCTTTACCTTTTAAAAAGCAAGCAAAAATAGTCAAATATTTGCAAAATTTAGTTTGTAGTTAGTATTTACCGTCTTTTTTCTAAAAATTTTTTTTAATTATTTTGGCGTGTCCGGAGCAGTTGGCCACTCTGCATTAGTACTCGTAAACTCAAAAATTTGGTCAGCTGTTCAACGATGGTCATAAAAATAAAATAAAGCAAAAATGAGAGTGGGAAAAAAAGAAAAGAGTTTGTCATCCTTTATTCACTTTTGAATATGTTTCTGTAATAAAATAAGTATGAAACAAAAAATATATGTCACGTGCACAATGTTATTTTTTTTATGAAAAACACTTAAATTAAATAATGGAACGCTTTAAGTTTGAACAAGAGTTTAAATTTTAAAAAAGTTTTTATATATATATATATTTTGACTAGAGAAAAATTAACAGATTCCTAGTAAACAAATTATGGAGAATTTATTCACATTTTCTTTAAACTGGTCATAATAAGCAAACGTAAATACAAGTATAATTTAACACCTTCAACAACAAAATTGAACGAATGTAATTTTGAAAATAAAAAACTTACTTTAGAGTTTGGAATTAGGTCATCGAAATTATGTATCTTCCTTCAGTTTTTTTCTAGACGAACGAATTCATTTCAAAATTAACGTAACGTAATAGCAACGATAGGTGAACTAATAGTGCATACTAATTTCAAATGTCCCTGTATTATTTAGAGTACATAATAGTAGGTACGAAATATAGTTAAAAGATTCAAGCGAGGACAAAATTCGTCATTGAACTTTTTTTTAAAAATTTGTAATGAGTTTATAAATAGAATTATTGAAATCCGTAATATATCGAAAGTACATTTATTTGCAAAAGATAATTCTCGTTCTGTTAGGTTACAAAAACGCGTTGTGTTGCACATTTGAAAAAGGCACGCGTTATAATTTGTTTCAAACATACTCTCATTTCAAAATAAGCACGTCCTATGAGTTCATTTTTGAGTAATTCTTTTTTGCCCGTTAATAAAATTATATATGAATTCACTATAGGATTTTTAAAAAATAACACTTCGGCAAATGTACCAAATTAAAAAATATACAACAATGAATTTTTATACTTCATGATAAAATAATGAAATTAAATTTAATTATTTGGAATAAATTTTTTGCTTAAATTAGAACATTATCTTATCATATTTTAGCTGAAAACCATGACTAGTTATGGATAATATAAAAAAAACTTTTTTTAAACAAATATTTCAGAAAAATCTCAAAAATCGTAATTTTTATCGCTCAACCGTAAAGCCTTAATCTTGACTACGAAATCGTAATAATTACAGATAAATTTGCGATATCTGATACATCTGAGTTATCACTTTCATTGTATTCAAAAAGTTTGTATCATGTTTTTATTACAATTTCTGTAATTTTTTTACAGTTAAAAGATGTCATGTTATGATTTGGGTCTCATGTTACGATTGATCTTTTCAATTGCAGGGTTACCACATAAAAAAATGAACAAAATAGTTGCTTTTAGTAGCCCAAAGCATGAAAATAGTTGCCGAAAACTACGAAAATAGTTGCCTAAATAAGAACAAAATTTTTTCAATAATATGACTAAAATTTTAATAAATTACTTAATTGTCATATACCATGATCCTTTTAGTCAAGTTATGTGGCAAATGTGATAATTTTTATATAAACGTTAGTGTTCCAGCACTAAATTTTTAGATAAAAAAATTAGTATATTTGCAGAAAATTAAATACTTTTAATTTCTAGAATTCATTCAAAAAAATACTTTTACATTAAAAAAAAACATACGTTTTTTCTAAAAAAATTTCCTTTTTATCAATAACTAATTTAGCAAATATATATATGCATATATTGTGAAAAGTGATAACTCTAATTCGAAATTTACGCATCTTATTATCGTATTAAAAATTGGGTTTTTTAAAATCATGCAGAATTTCGTAGCAGTAACCGTTGAAAAGGCGATCAAGAAACGAAATAGACTTACAATGGAATCTGAGCAAATTGAGCACATTAAAAAGTGATGACTCAAATATAGCTAATAGTATTAAAATCAAACTTTATATTGCACCAAATCAATATTATTCAAACCAAAATTTACATTGCACCAGGCGAAAAGTACGGCAAATAAAAAATCATAATGAACCAAGTGAAATGAGTTCAAATCCAAGCTTATACAGAATCAAATAGATATATTTCAAATAAACTAGCATTAAATGCTAGTTTACGTAGCACTAAGTTAAAAATAAAATAGGTGAAAAGAATTCGAAACTTAATTCCGTGTATCAAATTAACTAAAATTTAGGTGGAATTATGCATATTTTCCACAATTAATGAATTTCAATAGATAAAGTAACTAAACAGGTACGTAGTATGTACAAGACAAATATCATACCCCGAAAATAAGTTCATAAACTTCACCCTTAAGAAAAGTGAGAATGAGAAGAAAAAAAAGGGGGGGTTGATGTCCGAAGGCGGCATTGACCGACTGACCGCTGGACAGACAAACAACAACATCACAGGAAAGTATGTTGTGTCTAGATCCAGATACTAAGAAAAAAAAGAGAAAAAGAGAGAGAGAATGAGTGGGGGTGGGGGGAGTCAATTAACGGCGTCTCGTAATCAGCAACAAAAGAGAAGAGAACGATAGAAAAGAGAAACACGTGCTTTGGTCACGAGACTCACTCAACCCTTCCCTTACAGCATTTGATGGCATTGTTTCTTTTCTGGCTATCCACTAAATACGAGTGATAGAAGGAGAGAGGGATTTTTCCTTTATCTTCTTCCGCGGCTGATTAATTTTTGTCTTTTACGACCAGATATAGAACATTCTTCATAAGCATTAGAACGATCTTCGCCATTTGATATAGAGTTTTTCTAAACTGACTGTTTGCATGATGCATTTTGAGAAAAATCATTTGCATTTTTATATGCATAAATAATTTTTTTTTTCAAATAACACACAAAATTTGGTTTAATTATCATGCAAATCTTTCTTAAAAATTTTAAGTACATATTGAATTTTAAAAGTTAACAAAATCTTAGCAATTTGAATTTTATATTATCTCCTTCCACGGCTGATTAATTTTTGTCTTTTGCAACCTGATATGGAACATTCTTAATAAGCATTGGAATGATTGTTGCCACTTGATACAGAGTTTATCAAGACCGAATCTTTGTCTGATGCATTTACGAGAATAATCGTTTGCATTTTTATTATATAATTATTATTAGTAGTATAAAAATGAAAACGATAAAATACTTTTTTTTTCAAATAACATAAAAAATTGGGTTCGATCATCGCGTAAATTGAATTTTAAATATTTTATAATTTATTGAAAATTTGACGATTAGTAAAGGGGCATAAATAAGTACTATTGCATAATATTACTGCTAAGATGCTGAAATCAGTAATTCTACAGATTATCTAGGTCAAGTGCAGATTAAATGGAAGGATTTGTTAAAGTGCAGGAAGCCAAACTTTACATTGCAGCAAGAGAAAAGCATTCAAATTTAAAATTAACACTGCATCAAGTGAAATGTACTGAAATGCAAATTTACAATGTAAAATTCTGGTTAATATTTAAGTAGATCATCCTCAACATTTGTGATGATACTCTAAATAACTTTTAGAAATTTTAAGCATTGAATTTTTATTAAATTATTTCATTTATTTTTCCATTTTTTGAAAAATATAAATAGCGAAAAATCTTTAGGTCTTATCTCCTTACTGATGCATACTGCATACTGTACTGATGGCATGCATCACACATTCATACTACTGATGCATATACTTTAATTTCTTATTTAATATCATGTTTTCTGCTTAATACATTTAAAATCTCAGATTATGTCATTATATAAGATTTGATAACTACTGATGATTTGATAAGTTTTAAATTATCATTTAGCTTTTAAAAATATAAAGCAAACGAAAAATTAATTTCGAGAAATGAAAACACTGATGAAAAGTAGTTAACCTAAATATCAAGTGCCTGTTCTAGAACATGTAAAAAATACCAATATTTTGTACTATATTGAATCAGTTTGAAAAACTTTGTTTACACTTTATATAATTCATATTTTATGCGGTATTTTTTTCTTTTAAAAAACAACATTATTATAAATTTTTTCCTCTTCTGTTAATTGGAATATTTAACTTTAGGAAAGGAAGTGTTAAATTTCAAAAAATTTGCTGACATCAAAAGTAAGAGAAAAATCAACGACTAAAATAAGGAAAAGAACTAACAAAAATCTGTATTGCGAAAAAAAGACATAAAATATAAAAAATTTGAAAATATATTCGATATTTTTGGCAAAAAGTAAGATTAAAGATTTTTTTTTTATGAGAGTACTCAGAGAGATGGAAAATATAGTTATATATTAATAAAATAAATAAAAAATAAATAAATAATATAAATAAATATAATAAAATAAATAAAGGAAGAAATGTTTATTTAAAAAAAAAACGAACTAAACTAATAGACAATTAAAAATATCAAGTTTCGAATATATTTATGATATATGTGGAATTTCTAGAGTTGGCATTTTATTCGGAAGAAGTGTATTTTTTCCAGAACACCGGAATAAAGCGGGAAAAAACCGGAAGAAACTGGATTAAAGGCAACAAACTAAAATTGGGCAATACAAATATTTAACAATTACTAATAAATGAATGACTTAAATTTGAAAAATAAATTAAATATAGTACAAAAAGAAAAAAAAAAAATAGGTTAAATTTTTTTTAAAATAAATATTTTAATATTATTTATTTATATTTTTTTACAGAATTTTAAAATATGTATAACTTAATACAATATTTTATTTTTATTTATGTTACACTTATTTCCCTAAATAAATATGCACACTTATATGTAGATAAATAGGTGCATTTATGTCAAGTTGAAATGTATACTATCATATTATTTTCAGTTTACGGAATATTCCGTTTAAAGATTCGAATTTTCAAAAAAATTTAAAAATACGACTTGTTAAAATATTAATTTAAAAGTTACTATTTTGATAAAAAAAATTTTGAGTTGGCTAATTTCACGGGACTTTATACCGTAATTTGATCCGGAATTTTTGACAGTGTACTTGCAATTTATAAATAGTATTCCAAAAAAAGAAGGGGAAAAAAACGTATCAAGAAGTAAATTATTTCGTCAAATATTAATTTAAAAGTTATTACTTTGTTAAAAAAAATTTTGAGTTGGATAATTTTACGGGACTTTATACCTTAATTTGATCCAGAATTTTTGACAGTGTACTTGCAATTTATAAATACTATTCCAAAAAAAGAAGGGGGGAAAAAACGTATCAGGAAGCAAATTATTTCGTCAAATATTAATTTAAAAGTTATTACTTTGTTAAAAAAATTTTGAGTTGGATAATTTTACGGGACTTTATACCGTAACTTGATCTGGAATTTTTGACAGTGTACTTGCAATTTATAAATACTATTCCAAAAAAAAGAAGGGGGGAAAAAAACGTATCAGGAAGTAAATTATTTCGTCAAATATTAATTTAAAAGTTATTACTTTGTTAAAAAAATTTTGAATTGGATAATTTTACGGGACTTTATACCTTAATTTGATCCAGAATTTTTAAAAGTGTACTTGCAGCATACTATTCCAAAAAGAGAAGGGGGGAAAAAACGCATCAGGAAGTAAATTACTTCGTCAAAGTTAGAAATAAAAATAGTAAATACTAAACGACAGTAAAAAGAAATCCATATTAATGTTGGACAGAATCAACATTATTACACATAAAAAAAAGTAAAAAAGCAAACATTTCTGCATTAAAAAAGAAAAAGCTTAATGGCTAAATTTTCTGAAGCGGGGAGAAAAATCTGTATCATTATTTTTTCCTTAACTTCACCCCCAGCGGCCGATTCTAACGGGCAGACACTAAATCGGCCATTAATATTTTGTCGGGCAAACTCCTAATAGCATCGGTAATCACGGCGAGCATTCATTTATGGCATTGGCGACGACATTTCGATGGGCCATTAACGGGTCAACGCGTTAATCGCGGGACCCAACACAGCGTTACGCCATGCAGCAACGTGATTTCGATGCTTACAAACTAAATAAACCGAATAGTTTTGGCGATTATTAGTAGATTTTTTTATATTTTTACTTTTTTCAAATGATTCAGAGAACAGCTATTAAAGAAAAGATATGTGAATTTTCTTCCGTTTCAGAAACATTACAGTTATAGACCGTATTTTTCGAAGTTACGCGTATATCATAAATATCCAATACGTGTTGTTCTTAGAGTTACGTATTCAGCCGACAAAATCTATAGATAACAATAAATGATGAAATAGCAAATAATAATTAAAAAATAAAGGTTTTGGGGGTAGATTTTCAAGATTTTATTTTTATTTATTTTTCAAACTCATCGACTATTTACAGAAAACACGTGATTTTACTTTCATTTCAAAACGCACTGTAATAGACTGTTAATTTTAAAGATACACGTAAATATCGGACACAAAACGTTTTTATTTTCCTTGTTTGTACTTTTAGAAGTTATACCATTGTACATAGTACATATTAATTTGCACTATTTATTTGTACATTGTACTATTAATAGTACATATTAATTTGTACATTGTACTATTAATAGTACATATTAATTTGTACATTGTACATAGTACATTGTACATATTAATACCATTGTACATAGAATGGAACACAAAATAATTATAAAACCGAATTTTTCAGGAAGTTACTAGAAGTTTTTTTTTTCTCCAAATGATTCAGAGAACAGCTATTAAAGAAAATATAAATGAATTTTATTCCTTTTCAGAAACGTTACAGTTATAAACCGTATTTTTCAAAGTTTTGCATATATCATAAATATCCGATAAGTGTTGTTCGTAGAGTTGCGTATTCAGTAGACAAAGTCTATAGATAACAATGCATGAAGAAACAGCAAATAATAATTTATAAGAAAACTTTTGGGAATGTTTTAAGATTTTATTTTTAATTAGTTATTTATTTTTTAATTATTTATTTATTTTTTAATTTCATTTTATTCTTTTTTTCAAAGTCACAGGAAAAAGACGTTTCAACAGGGTATGNGTACTATTCATAGTACATAGTAATTTGTACATTGTACATAGTACATAGTAATTTGTACATTGTACATAGTACATAGTAATTTGTACATTGTACATAGTACATAGTAATTTGTACATTGTACATAGTACATAGTAATTTGTACATTGTACATAGTACATAGTAATTTGTACATTGTACATAGTACATAGTAATTTGTACATTGTACATAGTACATAGTAATTTGTACATTGTACATAGTACATAGTAATTTGTACATTGTACATAGTACATAGTAATTTGTACATTGTACATAGTACATAGTAATTTGTACATTGTACATAGTACATATTAATACCATTGTACATAGAATAGAACACAAAATAATTATAAAACCGAATTTTTCAGGAAATTACTAGAAGTTTTTTTTTTTCCAAATGATTCAGAGAACAGCTATTAAAGAAAATATAAATGAATTTTCTTCCTTTTCAGAAACATTACAGTCATAAACCGTATTTTTCAAAGTTTTGCATATATCATAAATATCCGATATGTGTTGTTCTTAGAGTTGCGTATGCAGTAGACAAAATCTATAGATAACAATGCATGAAGAAACAGCAAATAATAATTTATAAGAAAACGTTTGGGAATGTTTTAAGATTTTATTTTAAATTTGTTATTTATTTTTAATTATTTATTTATTTTTCAATTTCATTTTATTCTTTTTTTCAAAGTCGCAGGAAAAAGACGTTTCAACAGGGTATGTGGTCAAAAAAATTTGCCTCCAAAATCATACTAAGTACGTTCCTGGAAAACGCGTAAATATTCAAAACGCATCATTTCATTTCAAACGCATTTCAAAACGCACTGTTATAAAGCGTAAGTTTCGTAGTTACATGTAAATATCAGATTCATTTGGTTCTTATTTTCTTAGTTTGAACTTAGAAGGCCAAATAAATAAATAGCATAATAAAACCGAATTTTTAGGGAAAATTACCAGGATTTACTTTCTACTAAATAATTTAAATAGAATAATTTAATTATGTACTTTCCTCCTAAGCATAAATTAATAAGAAAATTTGGCAACAAATTGTAACTTATTCATCGTAATTTCAAAAACACAAAAACTATTCCTAATTTTTTTCTTTTAAATGATTTTCCTGAAAACAGTGATTGTGTGATTCTTTATCAAACGTTAATAAAAAAATTCGGGGAAAAAATATTTTCACTTACAAAAAATAGCTTATACACAACGATATTTCATCATGCACCTTAAAAATAACAATTTTTATTTTTTTTCAAGCTTGAAACTTAGTCGAACTGAGTTCGGAAGATTTAAGTAACAAAGTTTGAAATGGTAAATTAAATGAATTAAATTTATTTAATAAATAATTTTATTAAATAAATTAAATCACTTGGAGTGGTTAAAGACTATTGTACATAATAAACAATAAAGCCAGCAACATTAATTATAATAAAATTATTTCAACAATTAAGATTTTTAATTTTGCTAAAACATTTATGCGAACATTTTAAACTTGAAATTATAACAAATGTACTCACAAAAACACCCTCATTTTCAAATGTGAAAGTGTAAGAATAGAGAAAAGAAATTATTATAAGTTTCTTTTGTGGCCCATTCTCAATTTATCCATAAAAATTGAGTCACAGAAATTCTCTCGACATAAACAATTGACTGGTATTTTAATAGGGACCTATATTTTATAATTTACTGTAAAATAAAGAATCTGTATTTTAACATTTACATCGATTAAAATGTTACAGATTCTTTGTTATGTATTTGTGTACTTGTATTTAACATGAAGAGTCAAATTTAACAGCAGTGTGCTAATGTACAACAATATAAGACCTAATTTAATATTATAAGTATATAGCATTAATTTATATGTAATTATAATAATTTGTGAGTATATAGCATTAGTGAATCTATATTTACCATTAGGGAGTTACTCAAAATTAGTGAACTTAATATGTCACATCAGAAGACATTTACTTAACATTTTTAACATTAAATAACCCACATTAAATATCGAAGCGTTCTATAACATCGAAGAACTAATATTAAACATTAGACAGCTTTTATTCGTATTAGTGGGCTTATATGTAAGATTGGTGGGTTTAGTTTTAATATTATAGTATTTCAATCTAATAGAGGGCCTAAATGTAAAATTAGTGGATCTATAGTGAACATTAGATATTTATATTTGACTTAATGGATATGTATTTAACATTAGTGGATTTATATTTAACATTCGAGAACTTATATTAACATTATTATCCGTCATATATTTAAATTATTAAGGGCTTAGATTTAAGATTAGAGAACTTACATTTCATATTATACAGCCTATGTTTAACATATATTAGGACCTATAAAGAGAACTTTTGTCTAAATTCATAGAAACACAGTCTTAATCATTATTTTTTCCAGAAAATTCAGAGCATCTCTTAGCCTTAAAGTATTACATCATTAAACCTAACAGTCGGCTTTTTAAAGTTTCGAAAACAATTATGAGAACGCTTAAGTTTTAACATTTAAAACAGAGGAGCGCAAAAAAATGCAGCTTTTATTTGTAAATAAAAGCGTAAAAAGCATGCATTAAAGATTTATGCTTAATACTAGTTGCTTTACATTTAAATTCATAGACTTAAACTAAATGCTATAGCCCTGCTATTTAATATAAGTAATTTTTTTTAAACTTCAAATAAACTTACGATTAACAATAAGTAAAGCATTCCCTTTGTGAGAGAAGGGGGTCATAGAGGTTAAGGCTCTAGACTACGGACGATTGAACAATGTGGTGAGCACAGGACGCCTTTACTTCCCGGACAAGCAGGTACCCAATGATCTGCAGCTAGGAGGGTTTCACGTCATCACCGGGGATCGAACCACAATTCTTCACAGTTCAGGACTTAACCACTGAACCATCTCGGCATAAGCGGACTTAAATTTATCTTCGGTGGCTATATTTAGAGTTATATTAGATTTTTAGAGAACTTACATATAACATTACAGAACATATAACATTACATAAATCAAAAAACATTTTCAAACGAAAAAACAGCTTTTGAACTTTTACAAAACAATTATGCGAACGTTTCAACCTTAACACTTAGAACAGATAATCGTACAAAAATGTCTTACTTTTATCTAAAAAGCATAAGAAAAAATAGAGAATATAAAAAATTCAGCAAATATAGTAGTTCTTAGGGTGGTCATTTCATTTCTCCATCCGAGAAAAATGACTGATTTAAAATTAGCTTTAATATTAGTTTTAACACTGGTAGACATTTATTTGTAATTAGTGAATTTATATTAATTAAAATATTAGTGGACTTACAGTTAACATTATAGGTTAAATATTTGATATCTGAGGATTTATATTTAACTTGAGTGTAAGCTAAGTTAAACATTCGTAGACTGAAACGTAACGTTATAGGACTAACACTTATATCAGATTGCTTGTATTTAACGTTCAACTATTTAGTCTGGTCATTCTTCTCTCAGATTTAGATATTAGCTTTTATATTGGGTAGACTTATATTTAATATTCGTAAATGAATTTTTAAAATTGGTGGGCTTATAACATAAACGGACTTTTAAAATTAGTAGACTTTTAATACTTTGTCGGCCGAACGAATGCTTTTGAGCTTTGAACGATTGCTTTATTCTCTAGTCACAGCATTTCCCGTATTACACACATTTCAAAACGGGGAGATCTCCTCAATCGGTCATCAAAGTGTTAACATTAGTGGATTTATGTTTGACATGAGTGAACTTATATTTAACATGAGCGGACTTATGCTTAACATGAATGGACTTATGTTCAACATGAGTGGATTTATGCTCAACATGAGCAAACTTATGTTTAACATGAATGAACTTATTTTTAACATCAGTGAAATTCATGATCATTAGTGCTCTATTCACTAGCCACAGAACTCCCCATTTTACACACATTTCATAACTGGGAGATCTCTCCAATCGATCATCAAAGTGTTAACAGTAGTGGACTTATATTTAACATGAGTGGACTTATATTTAACATGAGTGGACTTATATTTAACATGGGTGGACTTATATTTAACATGGGTGGACTTATATTTAACATGAGTGGACTTACGTTTAACGTGAGTGGACTTATGTTTAGAATGAAAAGGCTTATATTTAATATGAGTGGACGTATGTCCAACATGAATTAACTTATTTTTAACATCAGTGAAATTACAATTATGGAAAGCAGTGAAATTACAATTATGGCTATACAGATATTTAAAGATGAATATTGGTGGGCTTACATTTAACATTAATGGATGACCTATGTTCAGCATTAGTGGATTTATATTTGTCAAAGAAAAGTTATATTAGAGGAATTGTATTAAAGTATTTACATTTAACATTATACAAACACAGCTATTACTTACTTTTATCGAAAATTCTGTGAATAAACTTTAAACCCAAAATTCAACTTTTGAACTTTTCCAAAAACAATTATGTGAACGTTTCAGCTACAAAAAAAATTATAACGTATCAAGAGAGCAGAAATTTCTTATTTTTATCTGTAATTCTAAGCATAAAAAAAAAGAGGAGAAGAGTTCAACTAATATAGTAGTTTTTAGTGTGGTCATTCTTCCCATTCTCCATCCATCCCTGATGACAAATAGGAGGCAATGGTAAAGAGAAATTCTCTCATCGGAAGAAGGAAGCTATTCATCAATAAGGGAAATAAAAACTTTTGTTTATGTAAGGTGTGAAGATGGGAAGAATCTTGTCGTGCAACACGCAAAGGGTCTGGTAAAGGGTGCATGAGTGCAACATCTGTCGCCAATCTCATAGTGGGTCGCACATGGCCATTACGGCCAGAGGGGGCGGTCTATCGTTTTGACCCATCTTTTCTCTCTTCTTAGACAAGCATTAATGCGAGATGTTACGTACACACCCCTTTCTCTTAACATGTTTTCTGGCAGAAATAAAATGTCTAATATTGTGTCTTTTGTTTAATGATAAGAATTGAATTATTAAAGATAGTTATTTTGGTAGTGTTTACACATAAAGAGGTATTATGTTCAGCGAAGGTGCCAGAATTGTATTTTAAAATGAAATATGAGTAATAATATATGATAATTGACTTACGTTTAACACGAGCAGATTTAAGTTTAACATGAGTGGTCTTAACATATACACTTATATTTAACATTAGTTGAATTATGCCAGTGGGTAACTACAATAAATGTAGTTTCATTGGAGGATAGTGGTTGCTGGTTGTGCAAATATTATGAAAATATTAAAGATAGTCATTTTGGTAGTTTTAACACATAAAGGGGTGTTATGTTCAGCAAAGATGTGATAATTGTATTTTAAATTGAAATAGTTCACTTGATAGTTGCATCACATTCTGGTTCAATTTCAATATTTAGAGCGAAAAAAATTCAATTTCAAATTGTACTTCATTTGGTTTATTATTAAAGCTATTTTATTGAAAATAAATCAAAATTTGAAATGAATTGAATGGATATCTGAATTAAATCGAATCAAACTAAAAATGCCAAATCGAAGCAATTTCTATTGTTCTATAAGCTCTTGTGGAACACTCGATTCCCCAACAAATATTTCTTACTTTGAACTTTTATTTATTTATTTGCAGTGAATCCTTCAATGTTTAACACATTCTGACCCAAAGCCTATCTGAGATGTAAAGACGACGGTTTCATCTAGACAAAATATATACAAAGGCTGTATATTAACAAAACATAGACTAAGGTTTTACTTTAATATATAGACTAAAGTTATAATATAACAAAACATGGAGTACCGTTACATGAAAACAAAATATAGACCAATATTTGACTTTAATTATTCATAGACTAAGGTTATATTATAACAAAATATGAATTATGGTTGTATTGTAACAATAAAATATAAACAATGGTATATTATAAAAATCATAGTTATGGATACACAGCAACAAAACATAGACTATAATATTAATACAAAACACATACTATGGTTATATTATTTCAAAACATAAACTATGGTTATGTCATAACAAAACATAGACTACGTTTACATAATAACGAAACGTACGCTATGCATAGATAATAATATGATATAGAGTATGGTTTTACCTAAACAAAACATAGAATATAGCTACATTATAAAAAAACCTAGATTATGGTAATATTTTGGAAAAACCTAGAAGAATTTAAAGTATGGAAACGTTCTTAATGGGAAATATGCCCCAATATTTTATCTTTTGGTTTTCCTTTCACTTTATTAATGTATAAAATAAGTTAAGAGTATAAGGGGCATAAAAACATTAATACAGTGTTATTAACTTCAAGGAGAGTATAGTTAATCTCCTATTATAGCTTAAAACACCTATAGAATCAAAATAGGGGAGAGGAATACAATGCCATTGAAACAGTGTAAGTCACTCCACAAAAATGCAGGAAACATGGCCGTTGAAACGCCTAGGCAGAAAAAAAAATTTGATCAGAAGAAATACGAATCCTCTCCTTGCTTAAGTACATTGAACATTTGAAGAGGTGGATTCGAAAACCTTCCCCCAATATTGTAAGGAAAGCCCCACAAATTCGAAGGCACTTCTTCAAGGCCCTGAAAGATAGAGATGTGCTTTCCATTAGGCTCCTTATGATGATAAAAACCCAAGTAGGCCCACCCTCCAATGAGAAATCAGAGAGAAGAAGAGGTCCCTAATGCCAAAGTGCGAGCTTTCTTCCTTTTTGCACGAAAAGTTAAATCTCAGAACACACTTCAGAATCTGTTATTGCGCCAAAAGAAGAGATATTGGGAAGCCAACTGAAGACTCAATTTAGTTAAAACGTTTTGGACTTAGGTTTCGAAGAATAATACATAGTCCAGTTTTCTTGAAAGAAAAAAACTATGGAAACTAATCTAGGCATACTTTTTCATTCGAATCCATCGAATTATTGTGGGAAGGGCAAAAAATAAGGAAAGCAATCGGGAAATACATTCTTCAAGACAAATGCGAGGGAAAAGTTTTAGTTAAAAAAAATTTATATATATATATTACGAGCAAAACAAGTTTCGCATTTCCGTATAATGCTAGAAAATCGGAAACATTTCTTGTTGCAGTTTTATTTTTCTATCATCAAAAACATTTTTGAAATAAGATCTTTTTTTATAAGTTTTACAAATATATATATAAATATATATAGGTTTATTGCAAATTTAAAGTGAAAAATATTCAAATCAAAGTGTGTAATATAACACAGAGTGGAACATATTCAAAAGAAAATTTACATTAAAAAGTAGTTCAATCAAAATTTAAATCCAACCTCGTGAAAAGTATTCAAACCAAAATTTACACTCCACAAACTTATTTGAATTAAAAAATGCATGAAAAGTAATACAATCAAAATTAACATTGTGCCTAGTGAAAAGTATTTATGTCCAAATTTAAAGAGCACAAAAAAAAACAGGTTTAAATCTTAATTTACAGTGCATAAAATAAAAGCATTTAAATCACAACTTACATTTTAATAAGCAGAAAAGTAATCTAATCAAAATTTACACCAAATCTATTGAAATTTTGAAATCAAGTAAAACATAATCAAATCCAAAATTATAATGAAGGGAAGTAAAAATGTTTAAATCAAAATTTAGTGGCGAAATACATTTTTCAATGCATTCTATACATTAATCGTGAAATACATTTTTCAAAACAAACGTGAGGGAAAAGTTTTCAGTTTAAAAAATTAATATTATGCGTCAATACAAATTTTACGTTTCGGTACATTGCTAGAAAATTTAAAACATTTCCTATAGCACAGCAGCTCACATTTATAGTTAAAAGTATAGTTTGAATCAAAATTTATACGGCACCGTGTGAAACATTAAAATCAAAATTTCCATTGTATCAAGTAATTTGATTTAAATCAGAAATTACATTTCGCTAAGTGAAAAGTAATCGAAAACATTTCGCTAAGTGAAAAGTAATCCAATCAAAATTTCAGCCAAACCTTTGAAAAGTTTTTAATTTAAAATTTACGCAGCTCCACGTAAAATATATTAAAATTAAAATTTATATCACGCAAGGTAAAAATATTTTAACTGAAGTTTGCATTTCCTGAAGTGTAAAAGTAATCCAATCGAAACCTGCATCGAATCTAATAAAAAGTATTCAAATCAAAATTTATGCAGCACCAAATGAGACATATTCAACTTTTAGACATATTTACATTGCAGGATGTAAGAGAAATTAAAATCAAAATTTATTTTAACCCAAATGAAAAGTACTTCAGAAACTATTATTGCGACCAAAGATGAAATATTTGAAAGTCAATTTAGTTAAAAAAATTATTAAGTGCTTTCGAAATAAAGGAATTTTTTATAAGTTTTATAAATTTCTATATTTGCTACCACTCCTAGCAAATTTACAGTAAAAATATTCAAATCAAAATTTAAATTGAAGCATCAAGCAATAACTATTCTAACTATTTACCTTGGGTAAAGAAAACTTATTTAAAAACGAAAATCATTTCGCGACGTGAAAAGTATTACGACGTGAACTAAAACTTAATCGAAGAAATGGTCCATAAAGCCTAATTGCAAAAGCAAAAAGCCTTCTTTTTTGAATGAATAGATAAATTTTAGAATGCACTTCTAAATCTGTTATTGTGTCGAAAAATAAGATATTGGAAAGTCAGCTGAAGACTCAATTTAATCAAAATGTTTTGTATTTAAGTGTCAATAAATAATACATAGTTCAGTTTTTTTTAAAGAAAAAAAAACAACTATGCAAACTAATCTAGGCATATTTTTTCATTCGAATCCATTGTGGGAAAAAAAAAAGAAATGTAGAAAGCAATTGTGAAATATATTCAAGACAAATGCGCGGGAAAAGTTTTAGTTTTAAAAATATATATGACACAGAAAAACAAGTTTCGAATTTCCGTCTAATGCAAGAAACACAGGAATATTCTCTATAGATTTATTTTTCTTTCAAACATAAAAAATATCTTCCAAATAAATAGAGCTTTGTTTTGTAAGTTGTACAAACTCATATCGAAAAGAAAGAGAAATTGTTTTGTCCTATACATAGCATAGCAAATGCCATTTACAGAGTATACAGATGATTATATCTTAAAAATATAATAAACTAAACTAAGTTTTATACGAAAATAAATTTGCAAGTGAATTCTCAAATTTTCTTCGTAATAAATTCAATTTCATAGGAATTTTTTTTAAAAATTTATATTTGATATTATGGCTCTTAGAGCCGATATTACGGTTAAAACTTGAAACGTTTTTTCCCAAAAGTGTGCAAATATAAATGCAGTTATCGCTTCTGTTAGAAATATATACAATTTAAAACTTCCGTTAATTTCTTTTCCTGGTTATAAAACATGAATAATACTATGTTTTACAATTTTTATACATTTGCAAAATAAAGGAATAATTATTTCAGTTGCCTTTTTTTTTAATAGGAACAAATAATTTAAACTTTCCGTTAATTTATTTTTTTTTACAGTTATAAACCATGAAAAATACTGTTTTATATTTTTTATATATTTGCAAAATAAAGGAATAATTATTTTAGTTGCCTTTTTTTTTAATAGGAACAAATAATTTAAACTTTCCGTTAATTTTTTTTTTTTTTTTACAGTTATAAACCATGAAAAATACTATGTTTTATATTTTTTATATATTTGCAAAATAAAGGAATAATTATTTTAGTTTTCAAATATCTACACAAATAATAAAGCTAAAATAATTTCAATGTTTGTTTGTTATTTATAATTATTTGTTGCTATTCCCACTAGCTTTACGTTATTAGATTAAGCAAAACACGTATTTAGTTGCTCATCCCATCAAAAAGAAGAAGAAAAAAGATTTACTGTATTCAGTATCTATTGGCATAATGCTGTTATTTGAGGCCAACTCATAATATTTCAAATTTACTACAATGAAGTTATTTTCTCGAGTACTTACATCTTCGAGTTGCCGCAAAAATCTATTTCTTCTGTATGTATCATAAAAATGCACAGTATTGGTGCAACTGTAGCATGCCCCAAGCTTACTCATAAAATACTTTGTACCTATTTAAGAGAACATTTGGTACCCATTAAATCTGCATCAATTACCATAATGCCAGTAGTGCCTATTACCAAAATGAAGCAGGTTTTGGTGTCAATGGTGTCATGGCGACTTTTTACGGTTCCTAATAACAAATAAGTACATTTTCTCCATTAGCTTCGCTTTTTAGTACATTGCTTGGTTTTTTTTTAAAAATTTCAATTAGTACTTATTGAGTCATGATGGCTCAGGGGATAGAGCGCTCGCCTTTCAATGAAGTGAACCAGGTTCAAATCCCAGTCGATACGAATTCCGCATCCGGCTGGCACCGACCACAGTGTTGATGTGAAATATCTTCAGTGGTAGACGTATCACGGGTTAGAGTCCCTTTGCCGTCGGGCCAACCGTGGAAGGTTCTCGTGGTCTTCCTCTCCATATAACGCAAATGAGGGTGAGCTCCTTCAAAAAGTCCTCAAAGATGGCAAACTTCTCTCAATACTTGATTCCGAAGTTCCCTTGTCTTCTGGATTGGGTTCAAAATTACAAGGCTACGGAGTTGAACATTAGTAGTCGTAAGCCCAAAAATTGTGTCGGCTGTTCAACGACGGATATAAAATATAAAATAAAAATTAGTACTTATTACCGAAATTAATTAAGCATCATTGGTAGTTAGCCGATTTTCTACGCTCGTTTTGACAAATTAGTACCACTTCTACATTAAGTTGTCTGCTCATAGCTCATTATTTTACTTCAGTTAACTAATATTACCAATATTAATATTCTTCGGTGTCAATAAAATTACCGACGCTTTTTTACGTTTATCCTCAAAGACTTAATTCCATTTCCCTATTAATTTTGCTTTACAGTACTGAACTTTTTTTTATTTCAATTACTGTTGATTTCAAATTATTTAGCATTATAGTAACATGTTTTAAAAGCATAACTAAAAACTAAATAAATACGTAGTTCACCTATACTACCACAAAGACGTTGATCATTCAGATAACCTGACATCACGAATAAAAAAATAATTACGCATTACAGATCGCGCAATTAACATCTTTTTTTAAAAATTCGAGCAAACACGACCGATGTTATCTTTAAAATATTTAACAAAATTGAGTGGCTTCCGTTTAATGAATAAAAAAATTTCATGAAGAATTTCAATTTTCTCATGCAAGAAAATTTCAATTTTAATTGAATTAAAAAATCAAAAATTGGGCTTCGTCATATGTTTACCATGGCAGTCGTTTGGGTTCATGTTGAATATCGTATTTTTAGAGCCTAAGATATACAAACAATCCGGTATACAGGCAGACAAACACACAATTTCTTCATTTTATTATGCGTATAGATATATTCACTATTTTAGATCTTGATAATTCTTAGAAGTTGCTGAGAGTGTTGCAATAGAATTATAAAACAAATAGCATATTAAACAAAATGAAATTGTAAAACGTTTTAACATGAGAGTGACAAAATCTCATCATATGGTTAAAATAATTATCAATCAAAGCAATTTGATGTGGCTCATCATAAATTTATGTTCTCAGTGCTGTTTTAAAATTGCCTGTATTCAAAACTCATTATTTAAAAAAATAATAATAAATGTAAAATATTTCTTAAACATGTAAAAAACTAATATGTTTATGACTTTGTTGATATTCCGGTACGTTTCTGACAATTATTTTTAAAATATTTAACGACATTTAAAAAAAAACATTTGTAAAATATATTTTTCTGTAAAAGAAAACGATTTATGTTCTTTATGACTGATTATTGACAGTTCATTAAATATAAAAATCTAAGAATATAATTTTAAAAATGTACCTTACATTTCCTTTTACTAATCACTTTAATTTAAAAGTGAGTAATTTCAAAATTATAATATAAAACCGATAGAAACAAATTATTAACAATTCATTAAATCTAAAAATCTAAGTATAATTTTAAAAATGTACCTTACATTTCATTTTACTAATCACTTCAATTAAAAAATGAGTAATTTCAAAATTATAATATAAAACTGCCAGAAACAAATTTGTGCTATCGTTTTCATGATTTTGGGAAGTAATAATAAGTTTTTAACTTTCTATACTCCCAGTGTAATTCAGCAATAAACAATCTAGAATTTCAAAAGATATGAAAAATTTTTACGCCTTCTTTTCGAAGAAAACAAATTGTTTTCATAACTATTAAAGTAGTTCGATAATTTTAACACATTTAACAGGAATTTCAATTGAAGAATATTTTAATAAACTCTAAATGCTAAAAAATAAAGATATCAAAAGTTTAATTTCTTATAATAACTCTTTGAGCTCAAGTGTAACACTTAGCTGTTGTAGATTAAATATAATTAAGTGATTCACGATTTAAAAGATCATTTAATCATTTCTGAAAATTTATAAGTAATTGAATAAATAACTTCATAGATATTTCGAATATAATAGTACTTTAAAGGAAAAATTAAAGGAATGAATATTGTGACTTTTAACTTTTTAAATAAAATAAACATAAAAAAAACTTGGCATATGAAAAGACTGACTTGAAAGTGTTGACATATTTATTGCAAAGAAGTGCAAATAAAGTCTAGAAAGATGGATGGCACATTAATATTTGTCCTATTTGAGATTTAATTATTGACATAAACAAATGAAATACGTGTAAGCGAGTCCATACCGTAAATAAATTTCTTAAATTTCGTAAAAATTGCTTTATTGTTTGAGACACAAATTTAGTTGCATATTAGTTTAGAGGATATAAATCCAATAAAATAAAATGGGTCTTATTCCCTTCTGGTATCGGAATTACATATAAAAATTCAACACTTTAAAAAGTACATCTAAATTTGCTAGATTATAAAATGAATGTTAAAGATTAGGATAAATGATATATTTTACGGGTAGTTACTTTTTTTTTGTTTGCAGTATATGGCAATATCATTTTCTTCAATAATTACAATAAAAAAAGAATTCATGTGCTTCATAAATAAATAATGTTTTAGACATTTTAGACATCAGACCATGTTTTAGACATCAGACCATAAAAGTTTGCTCATTTTTTCAAAACCTATACTTATATACTGGAAGTTACTGGTGAATCAGCCTATTACTTTTCAGTAATCAACTGTAAAATTCGAACATTTTGAAAAATTATTTTACTGTTTTTCTTTATTTTTTCAAAAAAAATTTACAATGCATGTATTTAATGTAATTTGTATTGATACAAACGTCAATAAATGTCTGCTTATTTAATTGTAATACATTTTCATACAAACTTCAATACATTCACGTATTTTTACTGTAACAATCAATAAACACATATATGCATGTGCCTCTATGTACGTAAATACAACCAACTTTTAAACAAATGTTTATAGATAAGAGCATATATGTATTTAATTGTAAAATATTTTCATGCGATGCCAAAATGTATTTGAATGTAATATAGTTTTATACGATTGTTATTATGTAACTGTAATGCACATCTTTTTATGAAGATGCTTAAATGTACATATTTAATTACAAAACATTTTTATACAAACGTCACCATGAAAATGTATTTAACTGTAAAATATCTATATGCTAATCTTAACATATTTGTTCTTAATTGTAAGATAATTTCATTCAAATGTCATTATCTTTGCTCTTGCATAAGACTATTGTAATATATTTTTATGCAAATCATAAAATATTTCTGTTTGTAAATATTTAATTGTAAAAGGCTTTTATGCATAACTTAAAATGTATATATATGTTCGTAATTTAACTTATTTTCATTCAAATGTTAATATATATAAGTTTATCACAATAGACTTTTATACAAATCAAAAATTTTGTGCTCAGATACATTTAAACATAATGGATTCTTATACAAATTCTAAAATGTATATGTATTTGTATAATTTTATTGTAATATATTTTTATACGAGTCAAGAAATGTTTGTGTTTGTACATATTTATCATAGATTATTATACAAGTCATAAAATATTTATGTATGTTCTCAATTGTAATTTATTTCTATTCAAATGTCAATACGTATGCATTTGTATAAGTTTACTGTAATAGACATTTATACAAATCAAATATAATTATAATAATATTTTTGATCGCACATATTTAAATGTAATAGATTTTTATATAAATCTTATATAAATATGTATTTGTATAGTACTGCAATATATTTTTATAAAAATCATAAAATGTTTGTTTTTGTATATATTTAATTGTAATAGATAATTATGCAAATTTAAAAATGTATATGCATTCAAATGTTAATATGTATGCATTTCAACAGGTTTATTGCAATATATTTTTATACTAATCATAGAATGTTTGCATATATTTGATTGTAATAGATGTTTATACAAAACTTAAAAAGTATATGCATGTTATTAACTGTAATATATATTTAAACAAATGTTACATACATACATGTTACATACAAACATGTTACATACAAACATGTTACATACAAACATGTTACATACAAACATATTATTAATGAGTGGGTATCTTTATGTATTTAACCATACAATATTTCTAGCATACATCTCTTATCATATTATTTTTATATATATAACAATAGTATATACAAATAAGAAAGCATTTTTTGCATTAAATTTGCATGATGATTTGATGTATGTAACATTGATGAGATATCCATGATTAAGTTATAATAAAATTTTTACGCAAAAATTTTAGCTACTTAAGAATATAACTATTTTAAGAGCAGGGCAAAATAATAGTAAAAAAGAATCTTTTATTTATTTTTTTTTTTTTTTTAATAAAATGCTTCTTCGATTTTACGAATATTTAAGAGAGTACTCTGTCTCAAAGAAAGAGTCCTTTCTTTAAAAACTAGGAAGAGAAGTAGGACCACAAAGAGAGTTGTACAACCACCAAGGGGGGGAGGGATATGGATAAGAAAAGAATATTTAAAAAAAATCGTCTGATCACGAGGCACACACGCGGCGCCATTTTAAAAAGACTTCCACCTGTGCCGCTCTCCAGTCTTAATCTCACTTTCGCTGTCTTCCGCATGTCACCCCTCTGCTTTTTTTTTTTTATAGATATCCAACGAATATTTTTTTTTCTTCTTCTTCTTTCACAAGCCTCACGCGAACACCCTACGACTGAACATACCTGGAATACATATTGTAAGAAAGTTACCTTTTCGCGCTAAAAACGCCATTTTCTACACAAGAATCATTTATATCTTTCTGATTTACTAATCAAAATTATTGATTTAAATAAGTAGTTTTTATAACTCTTTTCAAGTGGGCCAAAAATTATCACAGAGTTACATAAAATAAAATACTTGATGACCTAAACAATTATAATCCGAATATTTCTGTTAACCAAAATCGATAAAATAATTTCTTTTTTTCTTCTTAAGAAAAGAAGAAAAAAACTTGATAAACAAAACATAATACACACGCATTCTGTGTTGCTTACCTGAATTTCAACAATGTATAATAGTAATTCACTTACGGAAGAATTTTTTTTGTATTTACGGAAGAATTGTATTTAACAACAACCTTTAGCAACTGATTATTTTATAGGAGTAAAGAATAAACGTTTTAAAAACAAAAAACTCAGGTGGTTAAGTTCGTTACTTGGCAACAGAAATCTTAAGACAGAAATTTTCGTTCGACAATTGCAATTTTAATTATATCATCCGTTTTTTTTTTTCATTATTACAATTGTTTTTTTTTTCTTTTTGCCACCATGGCTTACTCTATTTCATCTAAAGGGAAGTATGTTATCTGATTTGAGCAAGAAAAAAATAATCATGTAGTGGGAATGATATCGGAGAAAGACTTCACGAGCAAAGTGATATAAATCGATGAAATCAATGAAGTTACCTAACGATTTAATATTAAATATTGCTTTGTGTTAATAGTTTATTAAGAAACAAGTATCGCTAACTGCCGAAATAGTGCTAAGGAATTTAAAAATAAAACATTTTTATACCTATTTCACAAAAGGTATTTTATGCTCAGTAAAAAATCCAGGATCAAATCACAGTATAGAGTACCGACACTTTGTGTGCAGCAACCGTAAAATCCATCGCACCGTGAAACCTTTTTTAACCGTAAAATCCTTTTAACCGTAAAATTTCTTTTTTCCGTAAAATATTATACCCTAATTTAATAGTAATATGTATTTAATTGTAGTGATTCGGTGATTTTACGACAATTATTACTATAAAAATTGCAGTATATCAGATCGTTTGTTCCGATGCACAATCCGGTAAAAATATAGATTTTGCAGTAAAAAAGTACCGGTCTGAGTGCCGGCCTTCTCACCGGAATTTTTTACAGGGCATTTTCAAATTTAGCATGTGATCTAAAATCCACTGAAAATGGTAAAAATAAAAGAATAAATAAGAAATGTATGTAAATATTTCCATATAGTTTTTGAAATGTAATATTTTTAAAATGAAATATTTACAATTATGCTAAATTGCAACGATATTAAAACTTGTCGATTAATTACAGAGTTGTAGAAAATAGTCAACTTAGCAAGCGAAAGCGAACGCTTAATCACATAAAATCAATATTTAGACTTTGGAAGCTTTTGTGGTACTAAAGCGTATAACCCATATGCTGTTATTTGTCTCAAATGGTACTGCAGTCATACAACTATGTTTAAAACTTAATAATAATTTACTAAATAATTTTCATACTAAATTAACACTTTTTTAAAACTAGTTAAACTTTTATTATTATTACATATTTATCGTTCAATAATAAAACAGAAACAGCGAGAAAATTCGAAATTTTATAAGGAAGTTGAATTTCTTAGTTGAATAATAATTTTGATTAAAAAAAAATATCGCCTTCTCTTTCTTGAGATCTTTAAATCGTACGTTTTCACATTAAGTTTTTATCTGATTGCTTGAACGATATTTGAGCATTGGATAACATTTTGTTATTAACAAGTATTTGAAAAACAAAATAGCATAAGGATAATTAAAAAAAATTAAAAACAACACCGATTAGCTAAATAATATCCATTATAAATTAACCATTTAAAATCAAGTGAGATTAGTAACTATACATTCAACAAAAAAAAATCCATATAAGGCAAATTGCAAATTTTATAATTGAAAACAAGTGGGAAGGAAGTAAAGTTTTGCAGATGAATTATCTGAGATAAATTATCGTCCTTTCTTTCCCGTGACCTTTAAATAGAACGTTTTATATGCAGCACAACTAAAAGAATGTTGCCTACAGGTTAACTAAAAATTCACTTTACTCACGTTGCACATAAAAGGGCAAAGCAACCCTTTCTAGTTCAAGTGGGGCCCCATCCATAGAAAAACGCCTGACAGCAGCAATCCAACCCAAGCCATCTTCCACATTCAATTGCCTTAAATGTATACAAAAAAATGCAAGTTGCGAAATGGCGGTAGTACATGCGTAGCGAAATAGCTTTAAAATATGCGACCGGATGGGCGCAATTCTAAAGACATGGGGCCCCACATAAGGGGTCAGTTTGAGAATATTCAAGTTTAGTGAAACAGTTGCGTATAGTTGAAGGGGGTAACGAACTGATTACGCAGCCTCATCGAAGGTCATTAAATAAGGGCCTCTGCCGCAATAATAATATGAAAAAATGAATAAGCAGAGAAGCCTGAAGGCCCCCCTAATAAGGGCCCCAAGTGCAATGACTCGCTCGACCCGCTAATGATCGAATGGGTAAGGTAAGCAAGCAGGTATAACGCAGGTGATGGCGAAACTATCGAAAGGGACTGCCCGAATAAGATTTCTGAGAAGTGAACAAACGATTTAAATCGCGGTCAAAGAGGGTAAAAAAAGGCTGCCACAGGTGACGTAGGTACGGAGGTCATCCTTCAAACATCTTTTTTGGACTGGAAAAAAGATGCAAGAAATTATGACAATCCCTGTACTTCGCAGCTGCCAGCAGAGTCTGATTTCACAAGATCTTCTGCATTCTTAAAAAAATTTAAAATTTCCTATAAATCATTTTTCAATTTCGAACTAATCTCATACAGTCGTACCTAACAGTTTGTGATAAATTCTAATGCAAATGCAAACTAATAATAATAAACCAGGCTAGAATATGTGAAGCGAACAACTTTCAAAGTTTTATTCTAAAAACATGTTAGGGTCGATTTTAAATATTGCCAGAATATGATAAGTTTGGAAAATATTATTCCATGTCAAAACACATGTCAAAATATACTTCCATGTCAAAACACATCAGGGTAGACGGAAAGTATTGATAGAAAGTATTAAGTAATATTTGGAAATCACACAAATTTCCATGTTAAAAACACAGTACGGTCTGCTGCAAATATTTCTTGGAAAATGTAAAACTTCCATGAATTACTTTTAAATTTCGAACACATCTGATACAGTCATGCTTCACTGTTTCTGATAAATTCCAATGCAATTGCCAACTCATACTAACAAACCAGGTTAGAATATGTTAAGTGGAACACTTTCATTTTTTTAAACATATTATGGTCGATTTTAAATATTGCTAGAGCATATTAAGCTTGGAAAATACTTGGACGTCCACGTTAAAACACATAAGGGTCAGCTGCAAGTATTACTACAACGTGTTAAGTAATATTTGGAAATCACTCAGATTTCCAAGTTGAAAATACATTATGGTCTGCTGCAAGTATTGCTAGAACAAAATCTTCTGCACTCCAACTATTTGGTGGAAAATGTAGCATTTCCTTTAAACCATTTTTAAATTTCGAACTTGTTGCAAGTATTGCTAGAACAAAATCTTCTGCACTCCAATTGTTTCGTGGAAAATGTAGCATTTCCTTTAAACCACTTTTAAATTTCGAACGTATCTCACACAATGCTCACATTTCACTACTTCTGATAAATTCTTATGCAAATGCATTGAATTTAAAAATGCTGCACAGATGACGTAGGTATCAAGGTCATCATTCAAACAATTGTTTGGGCTGCAAAAAATATTTTAAAGGTTATCATGACAATCCCGACTTCACAGCTGCTAGGACAGTCATATTTTACAAGAACTTCTGTTCTCAATCCCAATTATTTTTGGAAAAAAGTAAAAAGTAGAATATTTTAAGAGCTACTTGGAAAACTCTCTAATTTTCATTTTACGCTTAACTTGTAATGGCTGACTTTAAATATTGCTCTTTGCTTGACCAGCAAAAGATACGGTATACTTTCTGCTATGTAGAGTAAAGCAAAAAATAACGAGAATAAAGAACAAATGAAAGTACATAAATGGACTTACTATAATTTCAGTTGTTTAAACAAGATCTTTCAACAAATCATTTGTTGTTTAGACACCGAGGATGTTTATTTATAAAACTAAAACTATAGTATGTCCATTCATGTACTTTCATTTGTGCTGTATTTGCGTTGTTTTTTTACTTTTATCCATTGCTGGATTTATGTTATAAAGATTTTACTTAATAATATGTAAATTTACACTTAAGTTTTTGAGATTTGTTTTTCCAGCACAAAACAATTTTACACTTTGTCAAAAAATTTTTGCCTCGAAAAAAATCTTTATGTTTATCACTTGTAATTGTATTGAAACTGCTGTTTGAAAAAAAAAGGTTATCTTATTGTGGCAATAAAGAATTATTTCTTTTCATTCCAGTTGTAAACTTTTTTTTTCTTCGTGATTTATCATAGTTGATACTATTATTATTTATTAAAACTTATTTTAGCTTTTATTTTGAACAAATTGTTGAAGTAGTATATATTAAACCATTTCAGAAATCCTGCCTCACACTATTCAAAACCATTAGAAGTTTTCTCTCCTTTTAAATAGAGCTTGGAAGCAATAATGAATTTTTCATCAAATCAAACAGATCCAGAAAAGATTAATTTAAGTACAGAGAATGAAGAAATTCACGATTTCTTTTTTAAATTCTCGAGAGAATTGCGACCCGAGACAAGTCATTAAAAACTTTTTTTTTTCTAGTCAGAAAAGGTCCGAACAAAAGACACAATTCTGTAACTAATTTACAGAAAAGTTCTGAAGTTAGTTCTATCGGCTGATGAGAAGCCCGAGATTTAAAAGAGCCGGCACATCTTTTAAAGAAAAGGGACGAAATAAAAGAGCTCGAACCACAACACAAAAGAGTAATAAGAAACCAGAGTCTTTAATAAAGAGAAAAGGAAAACGCGAACGAAGAAAAAAAAATCGAAAAATCAGAATCTTTTATGCCTTAGAAGACAGACAACTCCGATAGAGTAATTACAATCCTTTTTCGTGGGCGATAGAAATTAAGCGAGTCCTTCCATCCGATAGCCAATAAACTGGACTCTACCGGCGGCCAAAGGCCATTGTTACGGATGGCAAATTGTCTTGGAATAGAGTAAGAAAGGAAGATGGGCAAATGGGTTACGGTCCATCTTTTTCCGACGGCAACCAATTGATTATGGTAACAAACCTAATATCCTAATAACGCAGTTATGCTTTATTTTCCTTTTTTTCTTCGTCTTGTATTATCCTCAGAGCTGAAACAAATGAGGATAGTCTTTCATGGACACCTGCCATAAGAGGATAAAAAGTAAGAATCTTGCTGGTAAATAATCACTGGTTAACGGTTCTAAGGAGTAGGAATCGCCATCAAATCCTGTTTTTTTTTTCCTCCGTTATTAAGAAGCAATCATGAACACGGGTAGCTTTATTGTCAGCGAACAATATCGCTTGTTTAAGATTTGATAGAGTTGGAATAGACAACAACTAGTGGAAACGGTATCGGGAAATTTCAAAAATGGGAATGCTGAAATTGTAAATTGGAGATTACGATGCCACTGACAATTGGTAGTTTAACAAATGCTGTTCAAAGTTATCTTTCTAAAAAAAATTTATAAAAAAGAATTACTGAAAACTATGCATTCCATGCGTGAAAATTTTGAAGATGTATAACTCGTTAAATAAGAAATTGATGAAAAATTAAAAAATATTTATTTAAGATAGAGTTGAAATAAGACTAAATATGGAGGAGAAACCAGAATGGAAAGTTTCAAAATAAAATTTCAAAATACGGTTTCAGCGATAATTGGTTGTTTTAGAATCACTAAGTACACTCTAAGTAAACGGTCAAAAGTTTTATTTTATAAAATTTACACGACACGTTGCGCATTCTATCCCAGAAGTTTTTGAAAATACAATAACAATTCGTCTGAGAAATGATCGGTATCATTTTACAAAAAAAGAAAAATTGCGCTGCAAATTGAGCATTCTTTGTGTGAAAATTTCGAACACGAATATCTCTATGTGCATCTAACTAAATGTTGATCAACAAGGAGGTTGGAAATTTTACTTAAGACACTTGAAGAAAATAAAACGATTTCAAAAATAACTTGCTTGTTTTAGAAATACTGCTCAAAGTAAACGTTTAAAAAAAAAATTTCCAAAATTTTCGCTACAAATTGTGCATTTTATGCGTAAAAAATTTCAAACGTGTGTATCACAGTTAAAAAGAATTAAAAGACTTTAAATCGAAATAGAAAACAGCTAAATGTGTAGCGGTAATGAGATTGAGTAATTTGAAAAAAGGTAATCTTCTGTAACATTAAAATCAAATAAAAATTTACAATTACTTCTCTTATTTACCATTTAAAAATGTTAAGAACTACAAATCCATTATCCATTGAATTTAAAAACTATAATTTATAAAATTTAGAAGTTGTAAATTCTATGCCTCAAAATTTCGAAAATATATTTTCCTTTAAGTAAGAAATTGGAATAGACAACAACTAAAAGTGTAGTTTTGACACGATTGGGAAATTTTAAAATGGAAATGCTCTTGTGATTGTTAAATCAATCGAAAATTATTTAAAGAACAACTTCCAATTTCACAGTAGCTACTCTAAATAGTCAATGATAATTGGTTATTTTATAGATGCTGCTCAAAGATTAAAAAAAATTATTTTATAAAATTTCCACTTCAAGATATACATTTCATCCTTGAAAATTTTAAAAATATATATTACTGTAAACAAGAAATTTGAATATACAATTACTATATGTTTAGTCATGATACGATTGGGAAATTTTAAAATGGAAATGCTACAGTAATTGTTAAATTAATCGAAAATTGCGATTTAAATCAACTCACAGTTGCTATTCTAAATAGCTAATGATAATTGGTTATTTTAAAACTGCGTTCTTAAAATTTTATAAAATTTACACTACAAAATGCATATTCTATGTCTGGAAATTGAAAAAAACATATATCCCTATAAAATAAGAAATAAGAATAGACAATTACTAAACGCGTAATGACACGATTAGGAAATTTAAAAGAAAATGCTCCTGAAATTGTTAAATCAAATGAAAATTGCGATTTTAAGGAAAACTTGTAGTTTCACAATCACAACTCTAAATACTCAATGATAATTGGTTATTTTAAATTGCTGCTCAAAGATTGAAAACTTAATTTTATTAAATTCATACTACAAATGTACTTCCTATGCCTGAAATTTCAAAAATATATATACCAGTAATTGAAAAATTAGAAGAGGTAACAACGAAATGATTAGAATTTAAATTGAAAATGCTCATAAAATTGATAAATCAATTGAAAATTGCAATTTTAAGGGCAACTAGTTTCACAGTTAATAGTCAATGATAATTGATTATTTCATCATTGCAGCTCAAAGGATAAAAAAATTATTTCATAAAATTTACACAACAGGATATACATTTTATACTTGAAAATTTCAAATATATATCTTCCTCTAAATGAGAAATCGGAATAGATAACAAACTAAATGTGTAGTAGTGACACGATTGGGAAATTTTAAAATGGAAATGCTACTGTAATTATTTAATTAATTGAAAATTGCGATTTAAAGACAACTCACTGTTGCTATTTTAAATGGTCAATGATAATTAATTATTTTAAAATTGCTCATAAAAAATTTTAAAAAATTTACACTACAAGATGAACATTCTATGCCTGAAAATTAAAAAATATATATGGAGAGAGATCCCTGTAAATAAGAATAGACAATTACTAAGTGCGTAGTAATGACACAATTGAGAAATTTAAAAGAAAATGCTCCTGTAATTTGTTAAATCAATTGAAAATTTCGATTTTAAGGAAAACAATTGGTACTCGAAATAGTCAATGATAATTGGTTATTTTACAATTGCTGCTCAAAGTAAATTTCATAAAAGAAAACTCTTAAACGTTTAACTAAATATTTCATATTTTATACATAAATATTTAAAAAAAACGTAATCACCGTAAATAAAAAAAAAATTTGAAAAATAAGCGATATAATTTTCTTTTTATTTCAAGAATCTTACAGAAAGCAAAGGAAACAATTTAATTTTTAAAAAATTTTTGTTCAAAAAGAATATTAATATCGATTTGGGTCTACAGTATCTGAAACTATACTATTGTATATTCCATGCTCAAAAGTTTTCATTTTGACCTCTCCGTACTTTATAAATAAGACCAAATATAATAATATAACAATATAATTTTCAAGAACTTACTATTTTTCAATTGCTCCACTAAGTAAACGGTAAAAGTTCTATTTTATAAAATTTAATCTACTACTTATGCTTAAAAATTTCGAAAAAAAGAAAAGTTTGTAATCAAGAAATTAGAAAGTAATAAACATTCAAAACTTCGATTAAATTTGTTATTTTACAATTAATAATTACATAAAGTGAGCATTTAAAATTTTATTATATAAAATTTGCACTCAAAAATATAAAATTAATACCAGATCAGTAAAAATGCTAGAAATTGGGAATTAAACAACGTAATTTCTAAAACAATTCATTAATTAACAATTTTAATAGTCTAAGAAAAAGTTTATAGTTATACTTTTAAAATTAACACAACGAATTACACATTTCATGCTTAAAAACTTTGAATATTGATATTTCTGTTGCAGAAAAATCGGCTGAAAAAGAAACATTAACATTTCTGGCACAATTTATATTCCAGGTAAATCATTTTTGAGGAATTATTACATTTACATTATAAATTATGCATCAAAAAAAGAGTCTGAAAAATTTTAATTGCCACCAAAATTAAGAAGCCTGTTGAAAATTAAATATTAGTTTGGAGTTTGGAGTTTATAGCTTAGTTAATAAATCATTTTTTGTAACTGACCCATTTTCAGAAAAATAAAATGAACATTTTTATCTAAAACATTTAATACTTGTCAAGCACTGTGACTATTATTATGTAGTTATCAAGATATATCAGTCATAATTTCAATATATTTTTTACAATACATTCATTCGACAACTTAATTGTTTAAAATATACATAAAAATATTTAACACCATAAAATGTACATTTCGCATCTGATCAGAAGAAGTTTAAATTGAGTATCTCCAAAATTATAGATCTATAAGAGATTAAACTACACAGCTTTAGAGACAGTTAATTATTTTACAATTTTAAATCGTTAAAAACAAAAATATGTTTGAAATTAAAATTAAAAATTGAAATTTTTTTTAAGTAATAAAAAATGGTTGCGTTGTCCTTAAGAATTAATAACAGTGATTTTAATTATATTTCATTCAATTACAACTAATACTCTATCTTTAATAAAATTTCAAATGTCTCCTGGAGCTTGTGCATTATATGTGTTACATATTATAAATAAATATTACAATTCGATCGAGAATTGAAAGCTTATTTAACTTAATTGTCCCTTATTTGAACGATTTTAACAAATTTCCAAGTAAAATTAATTTTAAAATAAAATTAAAAAATTATAAATTTGCAATTCAAAGTTGATTTTTTATTTCCATACTTTTTGGCAAAATTGAAAAAAAAGTCAAATCTGAAAACATTTAATTTATAGAAAAACGTAAAACTATATTTTCTTATTATAAATTAGTGCCTTAAAATGAGATTGAATATTTTTATTGAAAATGCGATTAAATATTTTTAAAGAGGGGAAAAAAAGTTTTTTCTTTAAATCTCTAAACTGTCACCAATATCAAAATGATTGAATTACTTTTAGAAAGAGTGACAAAAAAGAAAATTTTGAAATACTAACAACATATTGTAATTTTCTGGATTTAAAGTTTAAAAAATAAACAACTAAATAGTTACAATATCTACTTATAAATAACCATAAACTAAAATCAAATTAATAGTTTTACAAATCCTACTTCATTTAAATGTTTAGAGCAAAAAAAAAAAATAGAGGGGCAGTGAATTCAAAAAATGATTTCTTATATTTGATGCAAAAAACATGAAGTTAGTGTGTAAATCCGGATCAAATTACGTTACAATATACTACCAGTACTTTGGGTGCATCATCCGTAAAATCCAATTGCACCGTAAAATATCATACCGTAATTTTTACAATAATATTTATTGAATGAGAGCGACTCAGTGGCTTTAAAGTAATTTGTTGAAATTACGGTATATCAGATTTTTTATTCCGTAACAAGGTTTCAGTAAAAAAGAAAAAGTAACGGCACCCTGAGTGCCGGGTCTTTTTGCCGTAATTTGGTCAGGAATTTTTTACATAGTATGCGTGTACAACGTACCTAAAGTACCAAGATTCAAAATAAAACTTAGAAAAATGATGAGATATTAATCAAAACATACATTTAAGTCATACCAACTTTAAAAATATCTTGCACTTCAAATTAAAATCATTCAATCAATCATCATCTTCATTTTAAAATCTAAAAAAATTTCATCACGAATAAGGTTTAGAATAAATGTTACTTGAAATGATTTTTAAATTATATGTTTACGTACTTAAATATATTTTTAATGAAATTAAATAAGATAACTTAGAAAAGATAAATACATTTTTCAGAAAATTAAATAAGACAAATAAGATTTTCATAGGATAAATAAAACTTTCATAAAACAAATTTTTACAAAAAAAAATGCTTTTTTAAAACAATTCGCAGTTTAAATTTTACATGTAGAACTCATTTCATGTTAAAAAAAACCTTATTTGTGACTAAAAAATTTAAACATTTTGAAAAATTCCTAGTAAGTAAAATTTTTATTCACATGAAATTACACAATTGCATTAACTAATGTTTTTTTTTCAAATTCCCATTAATAAAATTTGGCATATATTGAATATATATATATATATATACAGTTCAAGCAAAGTTAATTAATTAGGTATTAGGTATGATAAAGTATTAAAAAATTTTATCAATTCTTAATCAATAGTACAATTAAATTGCCAAAATTCGTGGTACTAATTGAAAATCAAACTTTAACTAAAACACAAAATATATATGTATTGTAAAATTGTTTGAAAATTGTAAACTATGATTTGAATTGCAATTTCATACTTAACAAAGCTTGTTCCAAGTAACTGCTTATCAGTTAAATTGTTCAACTTCTAAACTGTTAATTAAACTGATATTTTGAATATTGAACGTTCTTGGATCAATTTGGATTGTGCGTATCATTATGAAATCGACACCGAATTGAAATAATGATTTTAATTAAAAACTGGTTTTGGTATTAATAATCTTAATTAAGTGCTTCTTGTAATAATAAAAAATTTTAAAAAAATAAAAAAAACTTTTATAATTTTAAAACCGATTAACAATTTAAAATAAAAATTTCTATACCCAATCCATAAATCTGGTTGCAAATCGTTTTATTGCAATTCTTTACAACAAGCTTACTTTTTTACTATTTAGATTAAAATTCTTACGAAATAGTGATAAAGAAAAAGGCGACCATTATCTCAAAACCACAAAAAGATAAGCTGCCTATAAGTCTTTATAATATTTGAGAACTGAATAAAATAATAATTGAGAATAACTGAATAATATTATAATTAATAATTGATAACGGAAACCGAACTTTAATTATAAATTCTTACAAACCCTATTCCAGCTAAATATCAAAATAGTTTTTTTTTTAAATAATATGAATTTAAAATTTTTAATTATATAAATATGTAATTCAATATTTTACAAACACCGTTCCAGGTAAACTGTTTCGAAAATAAATTATGAAATTTTAATCATTGTTCAAATACAGCCCCAGAGATTTGAAATATGAATTTAAAAAAGTCCAATACATTCTTTCAATGAAGCTATAGTAAAATTCAATTTTGGTGATACAATTAACAACAAAACAATGAGAATAATAAATAATACAAAGAAAATAATTAATAACAAAAAATCCTCAACCGAGTACTTGATTATAGACAATAATCCATAGATATTGCAGTCTGTTATTAACGGACTAATGATGATTAACTATAAAATGCCGATGACAAAAACATGCCATTAATAACGCATGATAAGAGTGAAAAACAATAATGAATTCCAACTGTATACAATACTCAAATCACAGCATAAAAAGTAAGAAAATGAAGTTTCATATGAATAAAACATTTTTTTCCTAATAAAAAATCAAAAAAATAAATAAATATTTTAAAAAAAAGAGAGAAAGAGAGAGAGAAAATGACATTTAAAAGCTACAGTTAGAAAACATAAAATCGAAGTCCTATTTTTGAAATGATAAACTGAAACACTGTATAATGTAAAAAGGTTACACTGTAAAAAAGTACTGGCATCCAAGATGCTTCAATTAAAGATCAAATTACGGTATAATATACTACCGGTACTTTGGTTGCATCATCGGTAAAATCCATTTTACCGCGAAATTCATTTTTACCGGAAGATTTCATTCAGAAATTTTTACAGTAATATTTATTTAATTGCAGTGATTCAGTGATTTTAGAATAATTATTACTGTAAAAATTACGATATATCAGAATTTTTATTCCGTAACATACTTCGGTAAAAATCGATTTTACGGTAAAAAGTACTAGCATCTTTAGTGCTGGAATTTTTACCATGCAATCGCAAACTTCAAATTTCATATAATCAGATTACTTAAAAGTAATAGCATTAAAAATGAACTTTTTTTCCCTCAAAAATGATTATATAAATAAAAACTTTTAATACTTCATTTTGTAATTTTCAAGTTCAAATTTCTGTTCTTTAATGAAATTAAACGCATGAAAACTCTTTATTAGCAACAGGTTCTACATAAATTGTTAATGAGTTAAGCATAATTTGAAATCAGATTTAACAAATTTCGCATCGAAAATACTTATTAAGAGTTTTACAGCTATTTAAAGGTCCTCTTTTGAAAAATAAGAGATTTGACAATTTGACTATGTTACTTAACAGAGAATAAATATAAACGCTACTCCCTAATTTAGCAGTAAATAAAATATGCTTTTGAATATGGCTAATTTTATTTTATGTTTTGTCTGCATAGCACAGCCCCCTAACGATTCGCTGATCAACCATCCCCAATTGCTTTACAATTATTTTTTTTAAAGATAAATAAATTGTTATATCAAAACTAAAAAAAGATTTAATTAAAAGTTCACGAAGTTTTGTATTGTATTAACACAGATTTGGAGCAATAGTTCCTATTTTGAGCAATAATTCCTATACTATATTAGTATATTGATGAAATTTAAATCTAATCACTTTGTTGAATTACCATTTCGATTTCATTTCAGAACTTGCTTTTTAAACTCTTATTGAATTTTCGGCTATTGTAAGAAACTCGCTAAAAACTGCTAAAGAGCTCATTTAGCAATAATATTAAAATTTTAATATTTAATAGAGCTTTAGAATATTAAATAGTTATATTTTGTATTCATTATTCTAATTGCAAGCGTAATACGTATTATTGAAGTAAATATACAATTTATTTACCACTTTATAGTTATAAACGAAAGCTTAATNTTTTATTATTTTAATTTCTTTCAGCCTTTGGCCACAAATACATATAACTCAATATAATATATAATATAATGTAATGTAATGTAATATGAAACAATAGATTTCGTTTTAATACCTAAATTTTGAAAAACAATCAAAACAAAAACGCAATAACAACTTAGAATATTGAATGAGTGAAAATGACTAAATGTCGTTAAATAAGGGATAAATAATTTACAGGTAAAGACCGTTACAACTTTTAGTCACATTTTGTTGATATTTCCGTCTCATATTTGTTAATTACGGACTTGATTTGATATTTTGACACCAACAGCATGTGTTGCATTTAACAAAACAAAATTATAGTTACCAAATTTTAAATGTTAAGGATGAAAGTAATTCAAATACTTCTGCCAAATTCAAATTTTAAGAGTGTCTTATACCTTTAAAATATGATGTTTAGATTCAATGGGAAACATTTCTAAAAATTAAATGAATTATAAAATATTCAAAAATAATTATTATTCACTCTATAAATAAAGAAATTTCGTCCCTGAGATCCTCCGCAGGTTGACACAAACTAAGCCTTACAGCAAATTTAAGAAACTATTAGTACTAGGAGATGCAAATATTCATACTTTAAAAAAATGCATCTCATTAACAATGAGGCTACTCATTTTAGCTTCTAAAAATAGAAACAGGAGAAAAGTAAATAAATAAAATACCCCTCACATAAAAAAAAAGAGCAAAGAAACACGACTAGAAAGACAAAAGAACTCCTTCCATAATAAAATCCCAAACTAAAATATTTATTCAAACAAATTAAAAAAAAATCACTTATTACAACGATCAGGCGGAGAAAGGTAAAGGAAGAAAAGAAAAGAACGATTCGAAATTATGAAGCCCGTACGAAGGCATAAAATCAACATATCTCGATTTTCAATCAGCATTAGATTACTGAAGGAAAAGAAAAATATATACATTAACATAATAAAAAAGTTGAAAGAGGGGAATGCAGGAAAAAAAAAACTATTCACCGGAGGAAAAAAAAAAGGAGAGAGAGACAAAAGATGAGGTAGAGCGGAGAAGAAGCGCAAGAGCAAAGGATGAAGAATGCTAGATGGATGGAGAGGGGGATAGAGAGAGAGCCATCAACTAAGATGGCAGTAGAGAGAGTGAAAGAAGAATAAAGAATGGGGGTGGAAGGACTTTAGAATAGAAAAAGCGATCGATGTGGGGATCGATTCGAAATAAAAAAGAGATCTTGGGGAGGGATGACTCAGAAAGAGTGTGCATATTCGAAGGGAGGAAGAGGAGAGCCGCCAATGGAATGCCAGAGACGCGGCGCACATGACATCAGCGCATACACCCTATTGGTTGTGGGTGGTTTTGAAGTCAGAGAATGGCTGAAATCAAATCGTGCTAAATATATGGGATTTACAACTGTCTTCAGCCCAGGGCTTAAAACCTTCTCTACACTCATTTCCAATTTCGAAGAAAAGGCGGGTCCTGGGACTTTAAACTACGCCTCTTTGAAGAGAAAATTCCTCCGCATCCACCCCCGCCTCATCAAGAATGCAGTTGGGATTAATATATACTTTAGGTCCTCCTTAAAAATTTTCTAAATGGCTAGAAATAGAAATCAATTTGCATGCTTAAAATAAGTCCCAACTGCCAATGACTGCTGAGAACAGCAAACATGTGTTACTGACTGATGTTAATGTCATTAAAAGTGCAGCATATATAATTTATAATTTTAAACAGTATTTATATATTTTTAAATATTCATTTAAGAAAAAGTTGAATACTTAAAATAAGTCCAAACTGTTAATGACTGCTGAAGGTAGCAAGAACATAAAATATTGCGCCATTGACTGATGATATTCCACTTTGATCTTTGATGTGCACCACACATAATTTATAATTTTAAACAGTATTTATATATTTTTAAATATTCATTTAAGAAAAAAAGTTGAATACTTAAAATAAGTCCAAACTGTTAATGACTGCTGAAGGAAGCAAGGACATAAAATATTGTGTTATTGACTGATGATATTCCCCTTTGATCTTTGATGTGCATCACACATAATTTATAATTTTAATCAGTATTTATAAATTTTTTTAAATATTCAGTTGTAAGAAAAAGTTAAATCTTCAAAATAAATCTTAACTGCCAATGATTGCTGAAGAGAGCAAATGGATGATACATATGATCTGAGATGACAAATGTTAATGTCATTATAAGTGATACAGATATAATTTATAATTTTAAACAGTATTTATAGTTTTTTAAATATTCATTTAGGAAAAAAAGTTGAATGCTTAAAACAAGTCCAAACTGTTAATGACTGAAGGCAGCAAAGATGTGAAATATAGTGTTACTGACTGATGATATTGTCCTTTGATTAGCAGCCTATATAATTTATAATTTTAAACAGTATTTATATATTTTTTTAAAATATTCAGTTAATAAAAAAAGTTGCTTGCTTAAAGTAAGTCTCAACTGCCAATGACTGCAGAAGACAGCAAACAATACATACATGTAATTTGAGTTATTGACAAATGATAATATCATTAAAACTTCAGCACATCTCGTAATTTTAATTTTAAACAACATATACATTTTTCCAACGTAACAAAAAATGTTTTAAAATGAAAGCCAGTGGCTACTAAAGACAACGAACTGATAATACACGTGATTGTCTTATGTTAATGTTATTAAAAATGCAGTATCAACATTTAGAAATTTTTAATATCATATACTTATTTTAAATATTCAGTTAAACGTTATTAGCTTAATATAAGACCCAACTGCCAATGATTCTTGAGGACTGAAAATAGATGATACAAATGATCTGAGATATAGACTAATGTTAATTTCATTAAAAGCACAAATAATTATAATTTTAAACAGGATATATATTATATTAATTATATATTCTGCAAACACATTACAATTGCGTTGCAGTTCAATACTAATGTCATTAAAAGTGCATTAAAATTAGTGAGTTAAAAGTTTAAATAATATAAAATTTTAACAGTATTTAAATATTTTTTTAAATATTCAGTTATAAATAAAATAACAAGCATAAAAAATCCCACTCGCCAATGATTGAAGACAGAAAACAAATATGACCAAGGTTATTAAGTGATGTTAATGTCAATAAATATACAGCACATCTGACTTAAACTTTTTAACAGCATACATATTTTTAAAACATTCAGCAACAGTTATTTTTAATAATTCTAGTTAAATAAGGAATTTTATCCACAAGTTAGAATAATAAAAAAAAAAAATTTTTGAAATGTTCCATAAGTTTAAAATGTATATGTATATGATTGTTAAAAAATTTTAAATTACTTCAAATCATAAGCTAGAAACCATTAGATAAAACTTAGTTAATAGTTTTAAAAATAATACATTGTTTCATACACATATCCCCTAATCATGGCCAAACACCTAGCTTTAACACTATGGTAGGAACGCCACGTAATTTTAACCTTAGTCAGACGTCGTGGACAGCGCCTGCGCTAGTACGCCCTGTCTCCAAACTTCCGCATCACAACCAACGAGAGGACTTTCAGTCACGACATATTTGACGTGCACCTTGCTGCGTACATACGCCGGTTGTTTTGTCGGTGGAGAGGATTGAACTCATAACCCTCAGCCCACAACTATTGGTGCGAGCGTCATCTTAACTAGTGATCCAATTTCATCAAGATAAATCGGAATGAAGAAATTCAAATAATTAAGAATGTTCCATAAATACATAACTCAATTATTCTTTAAAAAATACTTTAAATAATTTGATATATCATTCAGTTTGCATTCACAAAAATTGTCACGATTTTTTAGAAAGGGGATATTATATAGATTATATAGATGCAGCTTGAATATAAGGTATTATTATGAACAGAATATACATATTTAGGTACTAAAATAAAAAAGAAAAATTTATTAAATTATATATATATATATGTAAAATGATGCAGTCGGACCGAGCAGGGAAACAGACACAGGATTTTAATTAAATCAGAGTAACTTTTATTTGATCATTCTTAGTTGAGTGGGAGCGAAGAAGTGATGTTTACTCCATCAGCAAACAGTCNATATATATATATATTTTACAACCACTTCACATTATTCCAATTTTACACATTATTATACCTAAATTCATTAAATATCCAGTCTGAAATCGCAATATAAAAGACCTAATGTAACGAAATGAAATATGTAAACTATCAAAGCTAACTGTAAAAACTTTCGACTTATTAATCCTTAAAATACTTATTTAAAGTTGCTAAATAAAATTAACAGATTTCAGTCACATTTTTTTTTCTTTTTTTTTTTTGTATTTTACAAATAGTTTTAAGTTATGCATAAATGTATAAAACTGCTGCATGTCTGCAATGTTTATCATCATTTTTTAGATTATGATGGTTTGAGTTGCATTCATTGATCTATAATAAAAAATAACCTATAAATCTAAAAATAATCTATAAATTTAAAACTTCCCTTTTCTTTCTCTAAAAATACATGTTCATTTGCATATTCCATTTAATTGTCTAAATACAACATGAAAAGACTAAACTCTCTATAAGTATTTTTTTTATATAAATTATCATAGTTTGACACAAATATTTCATTAATTAAAATTGCTTAAAAATTCGAAAAATTCCAGATTTTTTTTCTTCTTGTATACGCTACAGCTTGACGTTTTTAAATATTATAGTTTGACACACAGCTCCTAAATTAATATTGCACAACATTAAAAGATAAAAATATCTTTCAAACCTTTTTATTTTAAATATTATTGTTTGACACTAAAAACTACAAAGTGAAAAAGCAAAATACACTATTACTCTTTTTTTTTCGTTCTTAAATATTAATGTTTAACACATATATTTCCTTAATTAAAACTGCAACGTGGAAAAGCAAAACACGCTATTACTCTTTTTTTTTATTTTAAATATTATTGCTTGACACATGTGTACATTTATTTAATTCAAATTGAAGAGTAAAAAGCTTAAGCATTCAATAAACATTTAAACCTTTTTTACTTAATTATAGTTCAAAAATGCATTTTTGTATTAAAATTACAGCGTGAAAAACATTTTTACGTTAAAAGTATATTATAGTTTTACATAAACCTAATTTATTAAAACCACAGAGAAAGAATAAAACTATTATTTTAATATCAATTATATTTTACTTATAAAATGGCAACGGAAACAAAATTCAGTTTAACACCTTATTAAGTCTACAGCAAATTTGCACGTTTCTACTGTTCAAGAAACCAATATTATGGTTTTACGTTAAACTTTGTTTTTCAGACTGTAAACGAAATCATCCCGTAAAAAAAAATAATAAATAAAGTCACCTGAATTTAATTTTTCTTTCTAAATGTATTTCCCTTCTGTCATGATTGTACAATGCATAAAATTTAATAGCTATAATGTCGATCTGAAATATGGTGAGCCGTTAATATTGAATGAAATTATTAGTTGAATAAACACTTTTTAAAATGCAGTAAACTTAGCTTTTATTTACAAGAAGGATAAAAATCCACTTAAATATTCATGAGCAGGAGCTTTTACAAAAAAAAAAAAACATAATAGCGCATAGCGTACAAATTTAACAGAATGTATGTATGAAATGATGATTTTTAAAAAGGCAATTATGATAAATGAAATTAACGATGATGCTTAATATTAATGAAAAAACACAATAAAAATTACATTCTATGTCACTAATTTCCTTACATCGCTAATACATAGAAAAGGAAAAGCGTTAAACTTCAAAGTGAAAAACTTTAAAAAAAATTGAAAAACTTCAAAGATGACAAAGCACAGTTTTTTGTTCTTCATTTAATAAGCTTAGCCCCCCCAAAAAAAACAGAGAAATAAATTTTAAAAAAGTAATCATTGTTTATTCGAATTCCCTAATAGCTTTCTTTTAATTGCTATCTTGGATCTTAAAGAAATGAAACTAAAAAAATTACTTTATTGCAGTTTATTATCTCATTTGTTTATTATTTTTTTTAATTTATTAAGATACATTAACACTAGAAAGACTGAAACTTAGTATATACCTATTTAGCCCAAAAGCAGTCAAAACGACTGGATTGTAAAAGAATAAATAATGCGTAAAGAAATTTTTTTTAAATCAATTTTTAATATTTTTTATGTTATTTACAGTTATATAACAAGTTATTAGTAAATATTAACAATAAAAAAATTATATGTTGTACAAAATTCTAAGAAATTGTGTCATTCTATACATCATTGTTTTTCTAATTGAAATTAAAAGCAGTCAAAATGACATCCTTAGGCAATCTAGTGTTAACAACAGCAATTTCTAAATCCAGGAATAATGAATAAATTAACAAAATCCAGTAATAATGAATAAATCTAACGAACCAACAACAAAAAATGACAAGCTACGAAGTAGAGAAAAAAATTACAAACATAAATAACAGTTCATGGTGCAAAAATGACTCAATTTACCAAATGAAGTTAGTGACGCAATCCCATATTAAAATAAATTTTAAGCGTAAAGTATATTCATTCAATACTTAAATACGTTGGAAAACTATTATCAAGTTCTAAGATATAATACGTTAAACATGATTCAGAAAAATATAATATGTTATGCAAAATTACGTCTAAAAATGATTAAGTCTTGTAATATGCAGACGCATATCGTAAAATTTAAATCACGCAAAGGGACAAGAGAATAAAATAATAAATGTCTGCATATATTTCCAAAAACAATACAGGTTTGAATGCAAGGTTTATGCTTGATTAAGCAACGTTATTTTTCTCAAGATAAAATAATGCACGCAAGATATAAATGAAAATCGTGAATAAGAATAGTTATGTATTCAATCGGAAAAAAGTCTTCAGTAATTGGAAAAAGATAATAAAAATTGTCCAGACATTCCTAAAGATATTAAAACAAACTCGAAGGATGAATCATAGTCGAAAGGAAATGATCGTGCGGCAATAAAAATGTATTAAGAATATATTTCTGCGCTAAAAAAGGAGATGTATTAGTATGGATAATTAAAGAAAAAATATTTTAAAATGCATGAGGGTGGTTTCTCAGAACGTGCGAAATTCAAAATGGATAGAGCAAGATTTATGAAGCATTTTTTCTTTAAAAAAATATCAATTTTTAATAAAATCAGTCCATAAAAATAAATAAAATTAATACATAATCATGACTATCGTAAAACAATCTTCGGCGTGAAATTTACAAATATTTGATGAAACAGTTAATTTATATTAATATGGGCAAAGAAAAATGTCACCTTTATATATTTCTTTCTTTTTTTCATAAGTCCTTTCAAAATAAAATTAGATACTGTGAAATTATTTTCTTGGTTGACTAATCAAAATAGATTTTCCATTTAAAATAGATTGCAAAACAGAATAATCTAACACATTCAGAAAAAATTGTACATTTAAATATAATTTAGTTTTAATTTTTTTTTTAAAAATTACTAATTTTTTTCATAATTCCTAACCTCAATTAACATAATAAGCACAGAACTTTATCAAAAATTTTAAGGTTTCTGGGTTTAATTTCACGTGCTTAATCTTTTATTCTTTGAGATCTAAGAAACAGCATAAAGAGAAACAAATTCCTGAAAAATTACTGTGCTGTAAGCTAATGACATTTGGGGTAACTAAAAAACACAATTCTGGTTAATAAGACCAAATTTTACGGTATTTGAGCCATTCATTTGGTAATTTTTCCGTTCATATGGTAATGGTTTATTAGAAATTCTCGTTTACAAAATTGTAGTTCATATAACATTTAGTAAGAAATATAAAACTGAAAAGTAAATTTAACTGAATAAATGGTTTTAATGCCATGCTCTAAGGTATCATGATAGATGATCAAATTTTAAAACAATTATCAAATTTTATCGCCTATCATACAACTAAATTATATTGTTAATTTCACTAAAATCATTACCAAAGAGCTTTGATAAAGATTACCGAGTTTTTTTGTTGTTCCCGCACAGCCAAAAAGAAGATAAAATTTAGCACATTCTTGAAGTTTTGACCACATTTTTTTCAATTTAGTGACGCAAGCGACATACGAAGCAAAACCAAACTAAAAGAACAATTAAATTTAACTTATTTTACCCATCTAAGACAGTTCATTTTTAAGGTAAAGAATTAACTACACATTAGAAATTTTCATTTTTATAAAAACACANAGATGAGTTGTTGCACAGTTCCGTTGCCACACAAGTGAAACAACTCAGACATCTCAACGCATGCTTACATAAAAATACGTATAATTTTCCTACTAAAACTACAAAAAAAAAATTACTCAAGGGTTTCAAGTTTTTATTCCCTTAAATAGTTACTTTCATTTTTAAAATACTTTATGTAAAAATATCAGTAAAAATTATGAGTTAACGTTAACGTGTTTCCAATACACTGTAAAATTTCTAAATCAAATTACTGTAAAAAGTTCTGGCACCTTGGGTGCATCATCGGTAAAATCTAATTTACAGCGAAATCGATTTTTACCGAAAATTTTATACCGCAATTTTTATAGTTATATTCGCTTAATTACAGTGATTCAGTGACTTTACAGTAATTATTAATGTAAAAATTACGGTATATCAGAATTTTTGCTTCGTAAACAGTAAAAAGGGATTTTACGGTAAAAAGTACTAACACCCCGAGTACCGGTGCTTTTTATTGCAATTTAATCTAGAGTTTTTTAAAGTGCAATCATTTTTGTCCTCATCATAAATTGCATTTCGCCTTAACTTAGTTTGGTTCAAAAACCTTAAGGAGTATTAAATAAAAATTAAATTAAATTAAATTATTATTATTGAAAAAAATTATATTAAAAAACAAAATAAAATAACGGAGGGGCAGTAGTAATTTTTTAGCTGATTTGAATAAGCTAAAATCATTAGTCAATGCTCTGAAAATTTAATATATTTCCTGTATATGAAGAACAGAGAATCAAACAAACCATTCCTAATTAGCTTAAATATGTTTTTTTTTAGTAGACAGTTAAATAATATTTATAATGAGGCGTAATAGTGACAAGCAAATTAATGGAAAGCATTTTTAATGAGTCGGATTTTTTTTTAAAGGCTAGTTGCATTGTATATTTCTAGTAACTTGAATATATAGCTCCAAAAATATGTACTGTATATATTAATTGAGCTCTGTTTTTAAATTTAGTCCGTATATCTTACTATTAGGTTAAGGACAGATGAATGAAATTACATTTTACGCATTCAAATTGATCTGGTAGTCATAATATCTATGATTAAACAAATTTATTACTTTTAAAGAGTGTAATTGTATGGCTATAATAGTTTTTTTAAAAAAATCAAGGTAAGGAAAATGTGGACACAAAAATGCCAGACTTTCTGAAAAATTACCCATAGATATTACTCAATGTATGGCTAAAACTACCAAAATATGGTAAAATTTATCGTGTTTCTGGCTCTATGGGAACATTAAAAAGCTCGTAATTTTTACCGAAGTGTTTTGGTAATGATTTTCGTAAAATTAACAATGAAATAAGGTTTTATAATATGCGATAAAATTAAGATAAATGTGGTAAAACTTGGTAGTTTTATCATGCCACCTTAGGACATGGCACAAAAACTATTCATTCGGTTGAATTGTGTGGTAATAAGAACTATAATTTTGAAAATGGCGGTATATAGCATATATTTTGGTTTTTAATACCAGAATAATGTCTTTTTTTATCAGAAATGTAATATCATACAGTAAGGTAATTTTACCAGAACTTGGTTCTTAGTGTTGGTTTTTCATAAACATGTTTGATTTTTATTTAAGATTGTTCTTTGTAAGCTTATACGCCATAAAAGCAAACAATATATAATTTTTATAGCTGTATTCGAAGTTTTAAAAATAGTATATTATTCATACTATAAAATTATTTAAAAAAATAATGTTTTTAGTACATAGTATAATATACAAGAGCTATAATAATAATATACTTTGTATATAACTGTATAAAATTTGTAGCAGTGATACATATATGACTATTACGTTCGTTTTCTCGCTCGTTAGCCAGCGCCATCTATCTATGACAATTACACAATTGGCACAAAATGTCAATATGCAGAAAGGCCATCGTCTTTTGAAAAGGAAAAAGAGTTTATATTCAAACTTTTCAATATATTGGTGATTCTCACCAAAATGCGACAATTTACTATAACTGCCACAGAGATTTAATACCGAATGATTTTTTTTAAAGTTTAATTAATAAAACTATTTTTTAGCTTTTTAGAATGATTTTACACTGGTTTTAACAATAACACGTATTTAAAAATATATGACTTTGATGTGTTATTATTATTTTTTTTTTTTTAACTTTTCATGTCACCAACGATATTTTCAACTATTACTTGTTTCTTCAAAACTTTTAAAGGCGTTTCTAAAACATTTTCTCAAGGAATACTTCCAAAATATTTTGTAAAAATAAGTTTTTCAGCCAAAAATTTGTATGCTACACAAAAACATGCCTTTTTACCGTCCAATTTAATTTTTCTATAATCTACATTAATCTCGCTAACATTAATCATTTTAGCTTAAATGCAAGATTAATTCATTCCGTTAAAATAAAGCTTCCAGTTAGAACAGAGAAGACGGTATTAGAGAAAATTCCATTTAAAGACATTTTTAAAAGAAAAGCAAGCAGATTTTTATCAGGGCCATTTTCCTGCTTTCACTAAATCATTAATAACATATACTATCTTCTTAAAAAGCCTTGTTGTTAATAACACAAAGTAAAAGAGTCAGGCTTAAAAGTAGAATAATATAGAAAAACAATCATAACATTTCATTATAGTTTCTTGGAATATCATGTATGCCAGGGGACAGTAGAAACTGCATGTCAATTTACATGGACACGTTCAATTGAAAAAAGAAGAAATCTTTGTAAAAAACTTAAAAGTGTAATTTGATCTCATAATAGAAAAATCGAATGAACAATAAATTTAAAATAATGATGTCAGTCATCCTTACAGTGTCAAAGCTTTATATTCCTACAATACAGCAAATATAATCAAAATTTTAAAAATAGTAACCCTATCTAAAAATAGACTAAATAATAATGAAATGGATAAAAGCCTGGGACAACAGTAAAATGTTTACTCAAAAGAAACTTTAAAACTGTATATTTGAAAATCCGTGCTATATATTACATAAGACGCAATTTTCGAAACATAAATTAAAATTATTTTCAATTAATATTATAGTAAAATAAGAGGTAAAGAAGGCTGAAGAAATAAGAGGCAAAACAGTTTAGCTGTACCTGACGCATTTTAAAAACATTTCAACGTATATACATTTACTAAAAACATATAGTAAATGAATTTGAATACTGAATGAATGTTATTAGAAATTTTATTTCAGAAACATTAAAAGTGTGAGTTTTTTGAAAATGACCCTTTAACCTATAGGAGCTAACTTTTAAGCACCCGGAATCGTTACAACTCCGACTTCAGTAAAATTTCCTTTAACTTCAACAATACAGTCATGAGGATTACTTTAAAATTTAACAGTATCTTTAAGACTTATGCAATCAGCATTTGAAAAAATAAATTACAAGACCTGATTTTTGTGGTATAAATTTTGTTCTTCATTTCGTTAAGATTTAAAAAAAATCAATGAGTAAAAAAACTTTTTTAATTACATGCAAGTTGTAAAACTTTCTATCAAATTGGATAAAAATTGAACAAAAATTTTAAGTTAGTCTTTTTCAGATACCTCTAAAATGACGTACGAAGTTTAATCACAACAAAATCAAATTTAAGTATTACTAGTTATTATAGTTAGCCTCAATTTAAAAGTGTTATAAACGTTAATTTTATGCTGCTCCAAGGAACTAGAGTGTTTTTTAAGTAACCGCAATTAATAATATTTTGTAGATAAAATAGTAAAAACAGTAGAAAAATTATTAAGTTGTGAATATTATAAAATTTCAGAGAGCCATTTGGATTTTTTAACAATATCATATTACATTTGAAAAATAAAGTTATTCATTTCACCAAATGAGTCTATTGAATCTATTTTAGCATTGTATGAGTCTATTTTAGTATTCTATGAATCTATTTAATCATTTCATGAATCTACTTTTGCATTCTATGAATCCATCTATGTTGTTTTCTTAATTCAAATTAAGTTTTTATTCATCATGTGCAAACTAACATTTTTGAATAAATTAAGGCATTGATATTTGCAGTATTTCAGCGCAGTTCAGACTATTTAGAATGATATTAGCCCTGAAAGACTGTACTTTCAACAAATTGAACGTATGGAGAACAATTTCTAACATACTTTTATTCATAAGGAGAATTAGAATTATTAAGTGAGTTTAATTTCGTGTGATTGTAAAAGACAGTCACACAAAATTATACTTAATTGAATAAATCAATTCATGAAGGTCATTTTTCATAAACATTAAAAAAATACTTCCTTTTTAATTCATAAACCGAATTACAGATAAGGATCAAATTCTCCAGTTTGCCTTATTCTTTGGCAAGTTCTATATCTTCACTCTTTAATTGTCAAATCATTCATAAAATATAACTGGATCAAAGGTCAAGCATAAAATCAAAAAAGTAAATAAGATCAGCTACAAACACTACTATTCACTCAGCAATAAAATCAGGACTCCAATGAGTTTGAAGCTTTAAAAACAATCAGTAACTAGTCACCTGATTTGAACTTTACCTTTTGCATACAAGTAATTGTTCATTGAATTTTATGAATTCGTTATTGTTTTAAGACAACAAAAAGTCATTTACTAACTACCATTTCATAACAATAAGATTTTTCTATTACGTATTGTTTCATGACAATGAAATTCTAGCACAAGTTATTGTTAAACGGCAATAAAATATTTGCAGTGCTATAGTGCTACTTTAAAAACAATCAGTAACTAGTCACGTGATTTGAACTTTACCTTCTGTATACAAGTAATTGTTCAGTGAATTCTATGAATTCGTTATTGTTTTATGACAATAAAATTCATTTACTTACTACCATTTCATAACAATAAGATTTTTCTATTACGTATTGTTTCATGACAATAAAATTCTAGTACAAGTTACTGTTAAACGACAATAAAATTTTTGCAGGGCTATAGTTTATCGACAATAAAATTCTTGTATTGCAAACATTAATGCATACATTTTTTTGCAACAATGAAATCGATACACTAACTATTGCTTCATGACAATTAAATTCTTCGATTAGTTATTGTTCAACAACAATAAAAATTTTGTTTCATGGAAATATTATTTCATGAACTATCTATTATTTGATGCCAATTAAATTCATAGACTAGTTACGGTTTTTGTTTTATGCTAAAAACAATTATGGTAAATAATTATATACGAAACCGTCCACTTCTTGCTGGCCCGATTCTGCTGTCTACCTAACGTTTTCAGGGAATTTTATTTTTTAATAAAAAAGTGTGGAAGAAATAGTGGCAGCTAGTACCAAGCAAGAGCATCAGCGAGGAAGTGATATTTATTATTCATATTAAACTAACAAAAGAACTGAACTTCTAGAAGCCTCAACAGAAATGCACTAGTATGTATCAGAGAGAACATTTTGACGCTTTCTCAGACAGTTTTGATATAATAACTAATTGCTTCAAAACAAAAAAAAAGGATTCCAAAAAAAATTTTTTTTTCATTTTTTAAATATTTTTAAAAAAAATATTAATAATAACAATTCTAAAGAAAACAGACGAAATGTATTAAAAAAGTGAGTAAATGAAAAAATAATAGAACAAGTGATTGATTTATAAGAGTTTGAGACTTAGGCTTAATTTCCAATTATTCGTACCCAGAACACTTAAAAAAAAAAAGCTAAGTTCCTAAATTTTCAAATAAAACAGTTTTTAAATAAATGCTTAAAGACCTAATTGTAGCTTCGCTAAATTTAATTTCGTAATAAAAAAGATTAATACTAAACACTTATATTTTTTTAAGCACCATTGATTATTAAGAGATATAGAGAGAAAAAACCTTCGATTTGACCTTGGATAAAAATATATCATTTTTAATTACGTAAAAAAAAATATGGATTTAATCGCAGATTCATGTTGAGTCTGATCGATAAACTATTTTCATAACCAGACTTACTAATAGAAAAATCTCCCGACCGATCGCTTGAATTCTACTAGACTATTCAAACGGAGAAATTAGAATTTTATAAGACATGTTTAAGCTTGTGGCTAACACACCCACAAATTCTTCCATGTCTGATTTACCATAATAGAGTATAGGATAGGTTTCTAACAATGCCATCTACAAACTTTAATTACTTACATCAGATTACTTTAAAATAAATGCAATTTTGTTGATTAATATTTGTTAGTAATCAGTGCGTGTGACAATTTTTTCTCTAAGCTTGTATAAAAATTTAAAAAAAATTTCTTAAACATTGTATTTTTACTTTAATGTTTCAACTCAACGATTTTAATCATTCATTGATAAATTGCTGACTTTAATTAGTAAATGAAGTACACTTTATGTACTTATAATTAGCATCTACCAAACTCAAACAGTTGAACAGTTTAATGGGAATTCCGAGATAATCAAAACTTCAAACAAAAATAAATAAAAAATAAAAAAAAATCGAATTGCAAAGATTCTTTTTTAAACATATTTTTTTTAAAAAGAAAAAAGCAATAATGCAAGTTTTCTTTTTTAAAAAAAAAGTAATGATAAGGGGTTAACAACCAAACTACAGACGGATGCATAAATACCACCATAATTCACAAACTTCACAAAAAAAACAACAAAAAAAAGCAATGATAAACTTAAAACAATAAACAAATGACATGAAAGTCCATACTTACAAAACCCCAGGCATGGTAGCTAGAAAAATCAGCTTCATGCAGTCCCGTCGGACAATGACCCCAACCTCGTGCATCAACCATGCTGCCACCTCCACCTTCCAAAATTTTAATCCAAAAAGTGGTGAATCTAAACATAGCGAAACACATCGAAGAAAGTGGAAAAGCAATGCACATTTTGAGATGCTCTTCGTGAAGAAGATCTTTAAGAAATTGGTTGAAAATCTTGAGCTAAAACGTGGATCAAAGACACCCATGAGGGCACATGGTTCTCCAGACAGCGTCCCGAGGTACACATAGACAGTGAACGTGGACCAGCTGGTCCCTTGATTTCCCGGACCGGGACAATAGGGGGAAGAGGACGACCTGGGGGTCACGGTCAGGAAAAAAAAAAGTGAGAGAGAGTGGGATGAATAAGCGAGGGTGGGTGGTTGGCCCGGTGGGGTCTGCCAGATACGGCAGGTGTGAAGTTGGTCTAAACGTAAACAAGCATCTGAAGAGGGTCTTGCACTTCGAATATGCTTGGGGGGATAAAATGAGAAAGTTATAAGGAGAAAATTTAAATCATATGCAATAAAATACTTGGATAATAAAACTCCAGTGCTTGCAAATTTCAAACAATTATATATTTTGAATGAGTTCATTCACACTTGTCCAATGTTTCTATCTGACACGAGTGTATCAAGCGAGTGTATCAAACGAGAGTATCAAAACAACGCGTGAAATAAGTAAAATAGCCGAGTTTTGCTGCTTGAAAATGCATATGGCTCAGCAGCAAATACTGTATTTTTTTATTAGTTAATAATTTATTTATTTACTTTTACAAGGATTTTGTGCTTTTCACTCATAAATTATAGAAGCGGTTGTTTAATTCAACCTAGAAACACTGGATTGGCGTTCCTGAAATAATTAAAAATATTCCCAAGAAACTGAAGTGGTAAGATATTACCTGTTTAAAAACTTCATTCGCTTCAAGAATTATATAAATAGTTAGAGCTTTTAAANCAGAGCAAAACTCTGTCTCAAAAAAAAAAAAAAAAAAAAAACAGGCGCCCATTTTCTAGACTTTTAGAGACGTGAATGAGAAGAAACAAATGTGATTTGAAATATAATCAGGGAAAAATGTAATAGAGAACAAAAAATATCGCGCGCCTTATATCTCGAATTATAATTTGATGAGGAAAGTGTATTTTGCGAGTTGCAAAAGATATATGTATGTTGCCGAACACAGTCAATACCCACCATAAGTTGTATTTTTGAAAATTCAATAAAACGGATTAAAAGTCTCCAGCTCTTCGACAGTTGAATTCGGTTGAGAGGCAACTTTCGCGGTCCTTGGTAAAGATATTAAAAAGCGATCGTAAAATTATAATTAATACACACTGAGAAAAAGTATGGTCAAAACTATCAGAATATGGTAAAATTTAGAGTCTCTGGCTCTACGAGAACACGAAAAAGTTCGGTAATTTTTACTAAAGCACTTTGGAAATGATTTTGGTAAAATTAACTATAAAACATTGTTTTATAATAGGCGTTAAAATGCAGTAAATGTGATAAAATTTGGTATTTTTATCATGATTTAATGATTTACGTGGCATAAAAATCATTCATTTGGTTGCTATTTCTTTTCAGTTTTTAAAGTCCCACCATCATCAATAAAGAGTAAAACTACCTCAAACCATCAATACTAAAGAGCGAAACTACCTAATTAATAGTTCTTATATGCTTATAATTAAATTATTAATTTTACATGGGTCGGAATAGCCTTGTTGGCAGGGCGTTGCGCCCAGGTCGTGAGTTTGATCTTTGCCGGCAGAAGATTCCTCGAGTAGTAAATGGTGACTGGTGCACGTTAAATCTGTCGGGGTGCAAAGTCTTTCATTCTCCAATAACAAATCATACCTCTAGGGCAGGGATGGCGAACCAATGGCACGCGTGCCATTTATGGCACGTTATTCAATATTTTGGGCACGTCACCGATCACAAAGTTCACTATGAAGCATATTAACGATTAAATTAAAATTAAAAAAAAATTAACAAGCTAACAATAAATAACTAGCAAAGAAAAATTAACAGTTCTGCTTAAACTAACATCTTATATCCCTAATATAAGTTACTTGTCATCTAATCTGCAACAATGGAAGTCACACTGATGTCACTTAAAGTTGAACTACGCTTATAACTGAGACATTGCAAAATGTACTTTTTTTTCTCAGTAAAAAAAGAGTTTTGAGTTGATAGTATTTACCCAATAATCACGAAGTCAAAACTATTTGTCGGCACGCCTATGACCTCATTAAACAATTTTCTAGAAAAAATGGCACGCTGGTGCATAAAGGTTCGCCATCCCTGCTCTAGGGGTACTGCATTGGACATAGATCATTCTCTGGTTCAGGTCAAAATTACAATCTGTGGGTGAATGAATGGGTCCACTCAATAAACGGGTTGTTACGTATGTGTGTGGCAGAAGTCAAATTCTTGGCCAAAGATGGCGCCACTGGAAAACGAGAAGAAACGCACCCCCTTTGCCTTGCATACGACAACAACATTAATTTGACATAGAGGATGAAACCTTTTTTTTTAAACTATAAAAACCAACATTTTTTTTAAACTTTAAAAACTTTGCTACAACTAAGAAAACATTTATTCAACTACCGTAAATGTTAGCAGCTATGTAAATCCTACCCACTTATTTAACTCACCTTAGTAATTGTTTGTTTATTCCACAATAATTCTTTCCACAATAATAATACAACTTTTTATTGAATGATAGACATACATTCATGCCTCCAAATTTCTGAAGAACCTCAGTTCTTAAAAGCAATTAGTAGGAAAAAATTGTAAAATAATAATAATTATAACTTTATCTGTTTCTCATGTCATATGCAAATAACTCAACTCATCTGTCGTATCTATATTAATTGCTATTGAACGTCAAAAACGAATTAAATGCTTTTTGTAACCATGATTTAAAGAAGTTAATTTTAGGAATAGGAAAACAGGCAAAACACAAGTCATTAAAATACTTTGCTGAAATACATCTTAACTAAAATAATATTATGAAACGTGGTTTTATATTCTCAATATTAAGAAATATAATAATATATTTTATACAATACTTTATTTGATTCAAAAAGTATTTTTTGAAGTAAATGAAGTTTTATATTATGTATATATTTCCGTTTCAGTTTCTTGGATTATTAATCTAAATATAAAAATATTTCATAAAATTTAGGAAATTATGAAATTTCAAAAATTTTCTTATATTCAAACAATATTTAACAATATTTTTAATGTTCCGAATATTAAGAAATTTAACAATAATTTAAATGTTCAGAATATTTAGAAATTTAATAAGGCTTTTTAATATATATTTAGAATACTATACATTTTAATAAAATACTTAGAATACTAAAAAAAATTTCATAAGACGTCCTTACATTTAAAATGTTAAGAAATTCAATAATGTTTCTTAATATTAAGAAAACTAAAACATTTCATAAAACATAGAATATTTAGTTTCAGCAATAAGAAATTTAAAAATACTTCTGAACATTCAGAAATTTAAAAATATTTTTTAATATTGAAAAATTTAAAAATGCACAACATTCCGAAATTTAATAATGCTTATTAACATTCAAAATATCAGAAAATTAAAAAAAAATTTATAATCATAAGTTTTTTTTTTAAAAAAAACTTATTGTTTTTTTAATAAACTTTCAGCAGTTACATGCAAGCTAAAAATAGAATTAGCTTAATGGTGTTCAAACGACGGGAGCTGAAATGGTGTTTAAACTATGGCAGCTTTAGTTCTCTTATAACAAAAATATTAGTATATTAGTAAATATTAGTATATAAATATTATATCTATTACAAATAATATTTATACATATAATAAATATTTTTATAATAAATATTCTTTTAAAAATTATTACTTTGTAAACATTTTTCCCAACTTATTAAATTTCATAATAATTTTTATCAATAATTTGTGGTTTTTTTTAGCGCCATTAGATTTTGAGATTCCATTAGTCATAATGAAATAAAATCTAGTGATTAATGCTATTCTTTAAAGTAAATTAATATTAATAATATTAATATTACATTTAATAGTATAAATTATTTAAAGTAATTTTTTAATATTTTACATTTTCTTTTTAAAAAACGCTTCTTTCATTCCTTCCACTTCAGTTGAAAAAAACCTATTTCTTCCATGNGCGCCATTAGATTTTGAGATTCCATTAGTCATAATGAAATAAAATCTAGTGATTAATGCTATTCTTTAAAGTAAATTAATATTAATAATATTACATTTAATAGTATAAATTATTTAAAATAATTTTTTAATATTTTATATTTTCTTTTTAATAAAAGCTTCTTTCATTCCTTCCACTTCGGTTGGAAAAAACCTATTTCTTCCATGTCTTTTTTTTTTTTTTGCACTTTTTTTATTTCTACTCTAGAAGAAGATTAATATTTCTGTACATATCAACTGCGATTTATATTAAAAACCGACAGTAGTTGAATTACATTTGAATATGAATTCTTCAAACTTGAATTGTTCAAACAGAGTTGTTGAATTGTTGTTGAACTTCAAACAGATAGTTTTGAATCTAAATCAATGGTGCGATTTTTCCTTTCACAAAATTTTTACTCTCCTATGAGTGAATATGAAACACATTATTGAAGGTTCCAATTCTATAGAAAATAACTCACTAATATATATACGGATTTTATATCATTAGTAAAAAAAGAACACGAACCGCTGGATACACTATTAATATAATATCGATATATCTATAAAACAAGATTAGATTATGTATGCAATTTGAATCGCATCAAAATATAAAATATATTTTACATCATTTTGAAATTAAATATTATTCCGTTACTTTGAGAATAACAATATACATTTAATTCTAATTCCATAAACGTAATTTAACACATTTAACAAAAGTTTCTTATTTGAAACTAGTCTCTTATATTATAACGTTCACAATTACCTTAATAAACTCTATTTATAAAAGGGGATTACAGTGAACGAAGGTTGATTATTTAGAGTTCCATAGCCGGAAAAATTGGGAACCGCTGTTTTAGAACATAAATATTAACTATTTCCTTAATATGAACGCAGTTACTAATTACTTGCATTCAGTAAATCAAAAAAAACACAGATTTTGCAATAAAATATAATTTCTTAATAAACTGAATTATTCATATTCTAATTAATTGCACGTTATATGGTGGACAATAATTTTAGTTCTGAAAATCTATCGCTGAAGATTCCCATATAAATCGAACTTTCTTTTATTATAATCGGGATTACTGATCGTAGAATTTAAGTAAACTGAATTTCAGAAGATCTACAAAAAATTAATATTTAAGCAAAGCAATATAAAGTGGGCACGCAATCGTAAAACTACACACGATAAAGCCTAAACAGAATAATAATAGACTTTTTTTTGTTCAAATGAAAAGAAGATCAAATCGTAAAATAAAACGATAATAATAATAAATTATTCGAAAGAAATAATTTATCCCACATAGAAATAAGAAAGAAAGGTATAAAGAGAGAGAAAAACGCAGGCCCCAATTCAATAATCATAAAAATTGGAAAACGAACAATCTATTCATAGAGAAACCCACGAACTCGAAAGCCAGATCAAGTAGTTGTAAAACAGATAGTAAGAGATGAGCAAGTCAAATCATAAAATAAATAAAACACGAAGAAGAGTTGTGAAACTAAAATTTTACGGTCGCCCTAGACTTTACGACCCAGTTTCTTACTTGGGGGGTTCATGAAAAAGCATGTTCGGACAAATGATTTCTAAATACGTTTTTCACGACACCCGCTGTTTAGTTGCACGAGATCGTAATGACCCTTTGAGATTACGAGACCACGAATATCCCGTACTTAAGAGTGATTTCGTCCCAGCCAATGACCGAGAAGAACTTCTAAATTTTTTACTATAATTTATTTTACGTCAATATTAACTATTGAAGCAGACACTAATCAAAATTCGAATTGGTAGTGATGAATAACATTTATGTATTTAGAATAAATTTTGGTGATGCAGAAATTTCACCACTCCATCTTTTAAAGGCGCCGTTTTTGCCTAAGCCAACAATCGAGAAGAATTTCTAAACTATCCTTCATTTTACCTCAACATAACTATTTTATTTTATAACCGCCGTTGAACAGTCACCTACTAATGTTCAACTACGTAGGCCTTGTAAGTTTGAACCCAATTCAGAAGACAAGACTCCTGGATCAAGTATTGGGAGAAATTTGCCTTCGTGGAGGAAGGATTTTTGATGGAACTAACCCACATTTACGTTAAATGGAGTGGAACCTCCCACGGTTAGCCTAACGACAAGGAGACTCTAACCCATGATCCGTCCTCCACTAAGAATATTTCACGTCAGCAATGTGGTCCGTGCAAGCCGGATGCGGAATTCGTGTCGACCAGCCATCGCTGGGATTCGAACCCGGTTCACCTCATTGGAAGATCCCCTGAGTCATCACGGCTCTCAATATAACTATTTTATTTAATTTCATAACCGTCGTTGAACAGCCGACCCAATTTTTGGTTTACGACTACTAATGCTCAACTCCGTAGCCTTGTGATTTTGAACCAATCCAGAAGATAAGGAAATTCCTGGATCAGTACCCCCAGAGGTATGATTTGTTATGGGAACATGGGGGGCTTTGTGACTCGACAGATTTAACGTACATCAGTCACCATTTACTACACAGGGAGTCTTCGGCCGGCGAGGATCGAACCCACGACCTCTTGGACACGGGCCCAGTGTCCCACGAACCAGGATATTCTAGCCTCAATATAACTATTAAATATTGACTACATAAAACTCGTGTAAGCAGTTATAAAATAACATATATATTTTTAGAATAATTCTTGAAGATGCAGGAATTTCTCCAAGGTTTTTTTTTTTAAGGTAGTGATTTCGTCACCCTAATAATGAGCAAGAAATATTTCCAAACTTTTACTATAATTTACTTTACATCAGCATTAATTATTAAAGTAAACACTAAAGTAATTACTCATGTAGGTAGTGAAGAATAGCATTTATATTTTTTTGAATAATACCTGGCGTTAAAGGAATCCCCACGGTTTCTCAGGAAGGCAATGATTTCTCCCCAACCAATAACCAACAGAGAATTACTAAATTTTTATTGTAATTTATTTTATATCAATATTAACTAAGGAAGCATACACTAATCAAAATTCGCGTCGGCATATGATTAATAACATTCATATATCTAGAATAAATTCTGGTGTTCCAAGAATTTTGCCACTGTATTTCAGGAAGACAGTGGTTTACACGAGCTAAAGACAGATAAAAACTTCTTAACTTCTAAAACAATTGATTTGACTACACAGCATACACTAAACGCGAAATTACGATTCACGTCTTTAAAGTCAAAATAATTTTTGACCTCAAAGGAATTTCGTTATACGGTTTCCCTGGAAATAAGTTGTTCAAATAAATATTTAAAACAACCTTGCGTAAACTCTAATTAATAATATCTATAATTCTTGAATAATTCGAGGAGTTGCATTTGTTATTTTTCTGGAAGATAATCATTTCACCCCAGCCAATGAATGGAGAAGAAATTCCAAACTTAAGCTACAATTTAATCCTTAGCAATATTAATTATCCAAGTAAACTCTCGGGTTGCTCGAAAAGTAATTCTTTTTTTTCCTAACAGAGGATTTAATTACATTTTTTCACAGCCAACTTCACTTTTACGACGTATAATCATTATATACTTTGACAGCTGATATAGCTTGCTTGTGGAAATGTTCGATACATTCTACGCAGTAGTTGTTCGTTGGTCCCCTTTCAAATACTGAAATTTATAAGCAGAATTTTCAGCATATTTTATTTTTTACAATCGAAAAGGTAAGAGTGCTGTACAAACACAAAAAAAAATATCCAATATTTGATTTCATAATTGTATAACCGTCGTTGTACAATTTTTTGGTTTTCGATTACCAATGTTCAACTGAACAACAGGCGACCCAGTTTTTTGGGCTTACCTCTCCTAATGTTCAACTCCGTAGCCTTGTAGTTTTGAACCCAATCTAACTTGTAATTTTAAACCAACGTAATTTTGAACCCCAAGACAAAGAAACTCCTCAATCAAGTATGGGGAGAAATTTGCCTTCGTGGTGGACTTTTCGTTGGAATTAATCTGTATTTGCGTTATACGGAGAGAAAAAATACGTAAACCTCCCACAGTTAGCCTGACTGCAAGGGGACTCTAATCCATGATCCGTCTATCACTGAATATATTTTACGTCAGCACTATTATCCGATATGTAAAGAAAAGACATATTGTCAGTACGCCGATGCCAAAACAGATTTGAAAAATTTCGCTCCCGTGACATCACTGAGACATTAAATTTATTGAATTCAATCGTGCATGAAAAGCCAGAGGTTTAATCTCGAAACTCGTCATATGGGTTCCTCATGTTCTTATAGAAAGAAATTTGAGCCGTAGCGTTAAGTATTTGCGGTTTTTTTTTCTCTCAAACGACAAGAAAATTATATCATTTTTGACGAGCACCATCACTGGTGACGAGAAATGGGTTGTCTACAACAATTTTATGGTCTCAGTAAAATGTTTTAGACGGTAAAGCCTTTACTTTAAATAAGGTCAAAAATCACCTCGTTCAGTTTTTTGACAGCGCAAAGAACAAACATTTTATGCGCATGAAATCATGCCTCGGTCAGAAAAAGTGAAAAAGGCGATATTTTATTGAATCAAATATTGGATCAGAGGGCAATATATGATTCAATAAAATATTAATTTGCTATAAGAAAATCGCCTTGCATTTATATATATATATATATATATACATATATATAGTAGTCATATATATATATATGACTGACNTTTGGTTTGCTTCAGATAAGGTTTCCAAAACTATTTCATATGATAAATCTACAAGAAGAAAAGATAAAAGGAGAAAAAATATATCCGATTACCGATTTTATAAAGCTTGTTCAACTTAATAGATGAAACATATTATGTTTTCAATATATTAAAAACAAAAAATACTCAGATCAAAGAACATATGCAATTTCTTACATTATTTCTTACAATATATTTTAAGAAAAACTTTCATAATTTCAAAAAAAAATTTAAAAAAAAGAAGAAGAAGAAAAAAGACAGGATCAGAAAGAGTAAAAATAAGACACAAAAAGAATCGGTTAAAATATAGGATGAAATAATAATTATTGTAAGCTTTATACATTATTTCAAAAGGAAAAAAAAAATCCACAAATAGTTCATATCAAGTAAAGGACCTAGTTTAAAATTTTCCTACAAACTAGGACAATAAGCTAGTATTTACATTGAAACTTACTGACAGTAAGATACGCTGACATTTGGCAATCCTACGAGTTTCTTCTACTGTGAAAAGTTTTTTCGGCGCCAATAATATCCCTATGTTTTTTTCCTTTGTTTCCTCTTACTTCATTTTTTCTCCTCGTGTTTTAATATATATTCACTTATACAATATACAAATAAAAGTATTAATGAAGTATAATAAAAGCATTTACAAAGTAGTAAGTAATATAATTATTTATTATTCTATATACCAAACCAATCTTTAAACTATAATATAACTAATCAACTTCTTAATTGTACATAAACTCAAAAGATAACTTGAATATCATTAAAATTCTATTCTTCTTCATTCCAATGAATAAAGATACACGATGAAATTTTTTTTAAAAATAGGCAAAAACGTAAGCAAAATATTTATTATAATGATTAATAATAATAAAGTTAATCTGCAGTTAACAAGTCCTGAAAGTTTGTAAGCAATGACTTATCTATCTAAACTTTCAGGACTTTTTAACTGCAGAATAACTAAAAAAAGATTACTAGTAGATACTAAAATTCAATCTAATTTCATTTATTAAAAATATATGCTGAAATTTTAAAAAAATTAAAAGCGTTAAAAAATTAACTATTCAATAAATTTTTACCAAAAAATTTTTTTCAACGATAAATAACTAGTTTTCTTTTGGAATTTTTTAACTGTAGATTAACTGGAAAGAATACTTGAAGGTCATTAAAATTCTATTTAATTTCATTGAATAAAGATATATGATTAAATGTTAAAACTTAACAGGTTTAACAAAATAACAAATGATTGTTCTCGATAGCAAAATAGTTTATAAACAATAACGTAACTAATCAGCTTTTAGAAATGGTTATCTGTTGAACAATTAAAAAGATTATTTAAAAAATATTGAAACTCCATTTTATATAGATTGACGAGGAATGTTTTTTTTTTTTTTTTTAAATTTCAAACTGTTAGCAAAGTAATTATTCATTATATTAAGTACCAAAACAATTTGTAAATAACAATTGAATTAATTAGCTTCAGATTTTGCTGAGTAAATTACAAAAAAAGGAGATTTTGATTTACAATGGTATTTAGAAATCCATCTTTTTTCAAAAAGTTACATGATAACATTTATTTAAAAAAAAGAAAAAGTCAAAAATTGTGAGAAAATGTGTTCATTATATTTATTATTAAATGAATTCGCAAACGATAACATTTTTAATCAGCTTTTAGAAATTGCTCTATGTAAATTACCTAAAAAGATGATTTTACGCCATTAGAAATCGAAATATAATTCCATTTAATAAACACTTACAAAATTCGTTAGAAAAGAAATTGAAGAGTATTAATAATAATAATAAAAAATTTACTTACAAACTAACATTAACCTAAACTATATACTTAATGTTAAATAAATTTGCAAACGATAATAATTTTTAATCAGCTTCAGAATTGGCTCTATACAGATTATCACGATTTTAAATCATTACAAGTCAATATAATTCTATTTAATAAAGACTCATAAAATTTCTTTGTAATAAAAAAGGGGGTTAACAAAATAGCTTTATTCGTCATACGAAATAACAAAACAATTTGTAAACAATAACAAAACTAATCTCTTTCAGAAGTTTTTCTTAATGTAGATTACCTTAAAAGGCGGTCATTATAGAATTCAATCTAATTTCATTTAATAAAGATTTATAATGAAATTCTTTAAAAGCAATGATGAAAAACGTTAACAAAATAGCTATTCGTTATACTAAACACCAAAACAATTTGTAAACGATAACACAACTAATCAGCTTCAGAACTTGTTAAATGTAGATTATCTAAAAAAGACGATTCGATGGTCATTAGAGGTTGTTCCTTATTTCACAACGGCTGGTGCAGACTCATTAACACATCGATGGCCGAGAGTACAACACTCCGTCATACAACAAAAGCTAAAATATTTACTAATTCGAAAGGAAAATGGCAGTTTCCTAATCTCTCGATGCACCAGGATGCTCATTATCTCAAAATGGAACAACTTTTAACACCAAATAAGTAAGGGATCATCATTGCTCATTTCGAACTTCCTTAACTACCGTTTGGGGCAGATATATTTGATAAATATGGCATGTAATTTTGAGCAGACGAAGAGAAATAATAAATTTAGAACTCTTGAATGTCTTGTTATAAAATGACAGCTGTGTGGAGCATTTTATCGTTTTCCTCCTCCCTTTCCAGTAAAAATTAGGAAGGGGACAGCGTCTTAAGGCAGATGGTCAATCGGTCAGATAGAGGGAAAAAAACAATGGAAATATTATGAACTCCATTCGAACGTTATTCACGTTAAAGTACAATACATAGTGCAATTAGGATATTAACTAGAATATTAATATAAGATTATTATTTCAATATCATAATTAAGACTTCAATGGAAATATTTAGAATTGAATAAAATATCAAGATGAATTCATTTAGCATAAACATAATATTAAGGTAAATATGTTATTTTAATATCATAATTAAGACTTCAATGGAAATATTGAGAATTGAATAAAATATCAAGATGAATTCATTTAGTATAAACATAATATTAAGGTTAAAATGTTATTTCAATATCATAATTAAGACTTCAATGGAAATATTTAATATAAAATATAATGTGAAGATAAATTCATTATTTTAATATCGTTAATATCGTTCATTATTTTTGTACCTTAATAGAGACTTCAATGGAAATAACTAGTATTAAACACAATATTAACATAAATTCCTTATTTCAATACAAGACTTCAATGGTATCAAGTCATGGTAATTTGTATTAAGCACAATTTTTAAAATAAATAAGCATAACCCGACTAAGATGAACTTCGACCCGGGCTTTGAACTTAGATATAATGCCCCTTTTAGAAACATGTCATTTTCACTTTTCAAAGTCAAAAGCATACAATTAAAATAGTCACACACTTTTTTTTTAAATAAAATTAAAATAGCGAAACCCACATAAATTTTTTAACATAATTACCTATTTCAGCACTAAAAATATTCCAAATAATTAATCTTGTATGGAATACTAAAAGTACTTTTAGAAATTAATCAAAAGACATAGATATCTAATTATATTACTTAATTCAGACTTCAATTAAAATATTTAGTATTAAACAGAATATTAAGATAAATACATTGTTTCGATATCATAATTAAGTCTTCAACGGAAATATTTACTATTAAATAGAACATTGAGATAAATTCATTAGTGAAATATTTATAATACAATAAATTTTTTGTTGATTGCCAGATTTTGATTATATAGCATTAATGATTAGCAGTCATTACATCTGTGGAAAATATTTTAAGTAAAATTATTTAACGAAATACAAATAACCGTTAATATGGTTACGTAAAATTAAACTTCACATTAAGTTTAATTACAGAAATGTAATTGAAAAAGATTAAGACAAAAAAGTTGGATAAAAATTTTAAAAAAGGCATTTCTCAAATGAAAAAAGTTTTATGTTCCTGATTAAAATAAACGCAGCTCATTTTTGTTAATTTGCTAATGCCGAAAAATTCCCATCTAATTGCTAAATTAATGTCATTAACAAATAAGTGTATTAAAGGTATATTTTTTGTTTTTAAAAACATGCCAAATGAAAAGAAGAAAAAAAAAATTTTCATTATTAAAATAACATTCTGTTATCACCTAATAATCAAGTTTCCTTCTTGTACAATGTGAAAAATTGAGGAGCCACCTATGAAAAATTTAGTAAAACGATGGAATTATTTTTGTACAATGTACGAAAAGTACAAGAACATTTATACTAAACAGTTAAAACAAAAAATGAAAGCTTTAATTTAAATTCACAGGGAAAAATTTTAACAACTTTTCGAAAACACTCTTCCGTTATTCTTCGTTTTTTCTTTTTTTATTATCATTTTAGTAATTGAACCAGACTATATATATATATATATATAAGATAAAATGAAAAACGTTCTGCGAGCATAAAATCTCAATTATAAACTTTCTGTACGCATTCATTAACTCTTATAACTACTAGTTTCAAATTTTTCATTTCCACTTCATTTTGCCAAAATTTAATTAATTTGAAAATCACGTTTTTTTTTTTTTTTTTTTTTTTTTTTTTTTTTTTTTTTTTTTTTTTTTTTTTTTTTNCATACAAAAACGTTATTCCGGGTAGGAAATCACTGTACTGCAAGACAATGTAAGTTGTGCAAAATTTAAAAGCTAACTTACTGAAAATATAAATACAAAATTTTTAATTAGTTAAGAAAATCGATTTTTGAAAAGAAGACTTCATCGGAATCGTTTTCTTATTTCGTTTTAAAAGGCAATGAGGTGCATACAAAAACGTTATTCCGGGTAGGAAATCACTGTACTGCAAGACAATGTAAGTTGTGCAAAATTTAAAAGCTAACTTACTGAAAATATAAATACAAAATTTTTAATTAGTTAAGAAAATCGATTTTTGAAAAGAAGACTTCATCGGAATCGTTTTCTTATTTCGTTTTAAAAGGCAATGAGGTGCATACAAAAACGTTATTCCGGGTAGGAAATCACTGTACTGCAAGACAATGTAAGTTGTGCAAAATTTAAAAGCTAACTTACTGAAAATATAAATACAAAATTTTTAATTAGTTAAGAAAATCGATTTTTGAAAAGAAGACTTCATCGGAATCGTTTTCTTATTTCGTTTTAAAAGGCAATGAGGTGCATACAAAAACGTTATTCCGGGTAGGAAATCACTGTACTGCAAGACAATGTAAGTTGTGCAAAATTTAAAAGCTAACTTACTGAAAATATAAATACAAAATTTTTAATTAGTTAAGAAAATCGATTTTTGAAAAGAAGACTTCATCGGAATCGTTTTCTTATTTCGTTTTAAAAGGCAATGAGGTGCATACAAAAACGTTATTCCGGGTAGGAAATCACTGTACTGCAAGACAATGTAAGTTGTGCAAAATTTAAAAGCTAACTTACTGAAAATATAAATACAAAATTTTTAATTAGTTAAGAAAATCGATTTTTGAAAAGAAGACTTCATCGGAATCGTTTTCTTATTTCGTTTTAAAAGGCAATGAGGTGCATACAAAAACGTTATTCCGGGTAGGAAATCACTGTACTGCAAGACAATGTAAGTTGTGCAAAATTTAAAAGCTAACTTACTGAAAATATAAATACAAAATTTTTAATTAGTTAAGAAAATCGATTTTTGAAAAGAAGACTTCATCGGAATCGTTTTCTTATTTCGTTTTAAAAGGCAATGAGGTGCATACAAAAACGTTATTCCGGGTAGGAAATCACTGTACTGCAAGACAATGTAAGTTGTGCAAAATTTAAAAGCTAACTTACTGAAAATATAAATACAAAATTTTTAATTAGTTAAGAAAATCGATTTTTGAAAAGAAGACTTCATCGGAATCGTTTTCTTATTTCGTTTTAAAAGGCAATGAGGTGCATACAAAAACGTTATTCCGGGTAGGAAATCACTGTACTGCAAGACAATGTAAGTTGTGCAAAATTTAAAAGCTAACTTACTGAAAATATAAATACAAAATTTTTAATTAGTTAAGAAAATCGATTTTTGAAAAGAAGACTTCATCGGAATCGTTTTCTTATTTCGTTTTAAAAGGCAATGAGGTGCATACAAAAACGTTATTCCGGGTAGGAAATCACTGTACTGCAAGACAATGTAAGTTGTGCAAAATTTAAAAGCTAACTTACTGAAAATATAAATACAAAATTTTTAATTAGTTAAGAAAATCGATTTTTGAAAAGAAGACTTCATCGGAATCGTTTTCTTATTTCGTTTTAAAAGGCAATGAGGTGCATACAAAAACGTTATTCCGGGTAGGAAATCACTGTACTGCAAGACAATGTAAGTTGTGCAAAATTTAAAAGCTAACTTACTGAAAATATAAATACAAAATTTTTAATTAGTTAAGAAAATCGATTTTTGAAAAGAAGACTTCATCGGAATCGTTTTCTTATTTCGTTTTAAAAGGCAATGAGGTGCATACAAAAACGTTATTCCGGGTAGGAAATCACTGTACTGCAAGACAATGTAAGTTGTGCAAAATTTAAAAGCTAACTTACTGAAAATATAAATACAAAATTTTTAATTAGTTAAGAAAATCGATTTTTGAAAAGAAGACTTCATCGGAATCGTTTTCTTATTTCGTTTTAAAAGGCAATGAGGTGCATACAAAAACGTTATTCCGGGTAGGAAATCACTGTACTGCAAGACAATGTAAGTTGTGCAAAATTTAAAAGCTAACTTACTGAAAATATAAATACAAAATTTTTAATTAGTTAAGAAAATCGATTTTTGAAAAGAAGACTTCATCGGAATCGTTTTCTTATTTCGTTTTAAAAGGCAATGAGGTGCATACAAAAACGTTATTCCGGGTAGGAAATCACTGTACTGCAAGACAATGTAAGTTGTGCAAAATTTAAAAGCTAACTTACTGAAAATATAAATACAAAATTTTTAATTAGTTAAGAAAATCGATTTTTGAAAAGAAGACTTCATCGGAATCGTTTTCTTATTTCGTTTTAAAAGGCAATGAGGTGCATACAAAAACGTTATTCCGGGTAGGAAATCACTGTACTGCAAGACAATGTAAGTTGTGCAAAATTTAAAAGCTAACTTACTGAAAATATAAATACAAAATTTTTAATTAGTTAAGAAAATCGATTTTTGAAAAGAAGACTTCATCGGAATCGTTTTCTTATTTCGTTTTAAAAGGCAATGAGGTGCATACAAAAACGTTATTCCGGGTAGGAAATCACTGTACTGCAAGACAATGTAAGTTGTGCAAAATTTAAAAGCTAACTTACTGAAAATATAAATACAAAATTTTTAATTAGTTAAGAAAATCGATTTTTGAAAAGAAGACTTCATCGGAATCGTTTTCTTATTTCGTTTTAAAAGGCAATGAGGTGCATACAAAAACGTTATTCCGGGTAGGAAATCACTGTACTGCAAGACAATGTAAGTTGTGCAAAATTTAAAAGCTAACTTACTGAAAATATAAATACAAAATTTTTAATTAGTTAAGAAAATCGATTTTTGAAAAGAAGACTTCATCGGAATCGTTTTCTTATTTCGTTTTAAAAGGCAATGAGGTGCATACAAAAACGTTATTCCGGGTAGGAAATCACTGTACTGCAAGACAATGTAAGTTGTGCAAAATTTAAAAGCTAACTTACTGAAAATATAAATACAAAATTTTTAATTAGTTAAGAAAATCGATTTTTGAAAAGAAGACTTCATCGGAATCGTTTTCTTATTTCGTTTTAAAAGGCAATGAGGTGCATACAAAAACGTTATTCCGGGTAGGAAATCACTGTACTGCAAGACAATGTAAGTTGTGCAAAATTTAAAAGCTAACTTACTGAAAATATAAATACAAAATTTTTAATTAGTTAAGAAAATCGATTTTTGAAAAGAAGACTTCATCGGAATCGTTTTCTTATTTCGTTTTAAAAGGCAATGAGGTGCATACAAAAACGTTATTCCGGGTAGGAAATCACTGTACTGCAAGACAATGTAAGTTGTGCAAAATTTAAAAGCTAACTTACTGAAAATATAAATACAAAATTTTTAATTAGTTAAGAAAATCGATTTTTGAAAAGAAGACTTCATCGGAATCGTTTTCTTATTTCGTTTTAAAAGGCAATGAGGTGCATACAAAAACGTTATTCCGGGTAGGAAATCACCGTACTGCAAGACAATGTAAGTTGTGCAAAATTTAAAAGCTAACTTACTGAAAATATAAATACAAAATTTTTAATTAGTTAAGAAAATCGATTTTTGAAAAGAAGACTTCATCGGAATCGTTTTCTTATTTCGTTTTAAAAGGCAATGAGGTGCATACAAAAACGTTATTCCGGGTAGGAAATCACTGTACTGCAAGACAATGTAAGTTGTGCAAAATTTAAAAGCTAACTTACTGAAAATATAAATACAAAATTTTTAATTAGTTAAGAAAATCGATTTTTGAAAAGAAGACTTCATCGGAATCGTTTTCTTATTTCGTTTTAAAAGGCAATGAGGTGCATACAAAAACGTTATTCCGGGTAGGAAATCACCATACTGCAAGAAATTGTAAGTTGTGCAAAATTTAAAAGCTAACTCACTGAAAATATAAATACGAAATTTTTCTATAAGAGAGCATGAGTCACAAATATTCTCATGGTAAAAAAATTTAAACATTATGTAACACCACTTTTTCAGAAATAAACATAAAACCGAAACAAAGTTTGTATGTGATTAACAACAAAATAATAAATAATATAGCAAAAATAACTAACTACCCAAATAGTAAAATTTGCTGTATACTCTTCTTTATTCTGTTTAATTTAAAATTAATCTTCTTTATTCTGTTTATTTTATTCTGTTTCTTAAAGGCTTAATTTATCTATACTCTTTTACCAATTTAACTCAATGCATAAAACAATCTTTTAATAAAAATATATTGCGTTATTTTGAAACATAGATTTAGAAATGAACTTTTCAATTTTCTATGTTTTCATAGATTTAACATTTAAAAAATATATGTACCAAATACAACAGTAAAATAGTAAGCTTATTTCTAGTATACTATTAACTATTAATTCTAGTATACTATTAAGTATACTATTAACTTATTTCTGGAGAAAAAAAAATTTAATGCTAATAGTTTTATTACTATTTTAATTGCAATAAATTTTAATACTTAATAAGTTTGGACTACATTTAAAAAAAATGAAATCGATGCAAAAAATTTTTAAAAAATAGCGGTAAAATATTTTATTTTAAACAACGACGGATCACGATAAACTATGATTTTTATTAATTTTGGTTGAAATTAAATTTTACATTTAAATAATTTTACTATGATTTTAATATATTTTTATATAGAAGTAAAATAAAAATTAGAAGACGCATTTTTTTTTAAAAATTACAACGAATTATTGTGATTCAAAAAAAATATAAATACATTATTTTTTTTCACTTTCTCCGAAAAAAAATTTTGATGCAAGTAGTTTTATTATTTTAATTTTATACAACTAATTTCATTACGATTTTAAGAATTTCTTTTCCATGTTTTTTTACTTTTTAATATAAGTAGTTTTATTTTAATTTTATATTTAACTAATTTTACCATGATTTTATAAATTTTTTTATATAGTAATAAAAAAAATAGAAGACATATTTCATTTAAATTAATTATATAAAATTAATAATAATTTATAAGATTAATTACATAATTTTAAACATAAAATAAAATTAATTAAAATTAATTATATCGTTTAATTAATTTCACTACGATTTTATTAATTTTTTATAGTAGTAAAAAATATTGTAAAAAGACATATTTTAATAAAATTTATAATGTATTATTGAGAGTCAAAAGAACATACTATTTTTATAATTTTTCTACTCTTTCACTGCATATATAAAAAAAAAAATTCTTTTGTGGGTAGCGGGGTTTGTTGCGGTGGGGAAGATTTCTGAAGAAGTCATAACAGAGGCGATCATGATGGATTGATCGGCCTTCTTTTTCCCTCTGATCTTCCTTTTTCTGGTGGATGGGGAAAAAGGGTTCAGAGGCGGCCTTCACAAGGTCGGAATTTAAAAAGGGTGGGGGAGGGTTATAAAGTGGAGAGAATGAAAAAAAGTAGGGGGAAAATGGGGGTTTCACACCTGCCGAGCGCCGATCACTGACACACTTATAAAAGGGTTGAAAGGCAGGTAAAAAATACCGCAGGAAGAATTTTTAAGTTCCCATAGTTTAAAGAATGCTGTAAAAAAAAACCAAAAAAAAATTTAAAAATTAAGTTTTTTTCAATTAAATTTTTAAAACACATACTTTAAAACAACGTAAAGAAGATAATAACATAATAATACAGAAATCTTGGTAATAAACACATACTTTGAAACAACGTAAAGAAGATAATAGCATAATAATGCAGAATTATTGGTGATTGTTTGGTAAAGATTACTAAATAAAACTATAAAAAAACGGTATTAAAAATATGGCTTAGTGAATCAATTATCTCAATTTCAATGCATTTTCAGTGCACATCACGCCTAAATGCATTGTTTAAAAATTTTACTTTGCTCATCAGCAATATTTGCATAAATAAAATAATTTATGTTTATGGTATGTAATTTACGTAATACTCGAGCTTTGACTTTTTGCTAATAATCATGTTATGACTTTTAAAGGGGAGTATACAGTTAATGTTAAGTGCAAATTTTTGTACTAACATAAGTAACTGTTGTTTGCATAAGTAATAATTTAAAAAAAAACCTTTCTTTCCTTCCCTTCCTAACGAAGTTGAATTTTTAGATATCAGGAATATTAAAAGTTTTTTTACTTAAATGTTAGAGGATGTGCGAAAGCAACACATTTATTTTCAAAACGCGGTATAATGGAAAAATTTTTTGACTAAATATATGCAGCTCCCCACGGTGGTAATAAACTTAACTGCTCATCGATTATTCGCTTATGTAATAGAATATAATGCGGAATAATTTTATGTACTTATATGACTAATTTTATGAACAAATTTTACAATTCTATTTTGATACAATAATTTTGAACGAAATGAAGCAAAAAATAAACTTCTAACTTAAGGACTATAAATATAATCTCAACATTTCTTTAAATTAAAAGACGTAAACAAAAACACTTAAATGACATTAAATTATACAATTTAAATTGTCCACTCTTCAAAGCCACAACATAACCCTTTCCTTTTAGTGCTGCTAGAAGTTTCGTTAATTGAAATCAGTGGATCACACAGTGGATCGTAATCAAGTTTTATTCACTGTTGACGTGCACCAGGTTCTTGAAATTTAACTAAAAGCATTTTTACAGAACTCGTATTTGCCAGACCAATGGAAGAAATGCGAAAATAAAGATTTGTAGAGTATAATATTCAATTAGTTTCTCAACAACGTTTTAAATAAACTTTTAAGAAAAGTTGTACGATAGCTATTGATCAGAAAAAAAAATTTTTTTTTTGATTGATGTATTTTGTTTAAAAAAATAAGAATTATAATATCAGGATTATTATCCATTAACGAACTACAACCGGTAATAAATTTTGACAAAATTTATCCATTTTTGGAGGTAATCCTCATAAATGATGACCTTGATTACATTGTAAAACAACTCCTTAGATTTGCAGAAAGAAAGCATTAAAATGCATTAAGTTTACTATCTTGTCTGATTTGTATAATGTTCTCTGTTTGGCAGCAGAAATAAGCAGAACGTGTTGGAAAAATAAGTTGAAGTTGTGTTTTAAAACAAAAGAGGAATGACTAGTATAAACATAAGTGTGCAATTCCATCTTTTAATATATGAAGTGAGCTCAATATGTATCATTTCCCTCAGTGAGCAAACTTATGCCAGACTTATTTCTTAATTCTTCCTTCTCTTTTGCATCTTATCTTAACTGCATATTTTACAACTTGTTATTTAAAAAAAATATCCGTTGTAATTAAAATAATATATAAATGATTGAAATAATATTTTTTTTACTATTTGACAATTTTATAGATTGATAAAAGTATAAGCAAACACATATATTTATGTATTTTTATTTGGGATAAAATCAAATATGAAAAATATTACAAAACAATAAATCACAGACGAGAAGTAAACAACATATACTTTTTAATCAAATTCAAAAATAAATACATTTAGTTTTGATGGGATGGGGGGGGGAGGTGGGAAGGCAGCAACCAATCAAGACAGCCGAGAGAGAAAAAGATGAATCCGTGTCCACTCCCGCATAATCCCGCTCATAAAAGTCGAGAGGAGTTCAAAAGAGAAAAAAAAAGAAGAAAAACGAAGAAGAGAAAGTAAGATCTCACCTTTTGAGAAGAGGATGCTTTTGTTTCAAAAAGAGAAAGAGTCTCAGAAAATGAGAAAAGGTCAAAAGAAGGGGGGGGGATCATTGAAATGCGGGCCTAATGTTTCCTTATCGGGCCCGTGAGTTATTGCCTGCCAGGAAGCCAGGCCTCTGCAAATCCAGGATGACGTAAATCGGGCACCGTTTCTCTCACCCCAGATGTGCTTTAGTGGTTGGGTAATATTTCTTTCCTGGACCACTGCAATTGGGATGCAGGAAGACAGCATTACGGGCGGCGACCCTTTCTCCTATGCACCTCACCAAAAACACAGTGAGGCAACTTGTAAATAGCCACCTCTTTGGGACTTGGATTCGCAACAAGGTACCAATCGTTAACGCGGTCAATCAAATACCTTTCCCGAGAACTCTTTCACCAGAGTCAATTTCAAACAATGTGTAATATAGAATTTATAATATGTAGGTAGGATAAAATCCAGCAAATGATAAAATATAATTTATACTAATATTATAAAATGCAGCTAATGATTAAATATAAACAAGGCCAATTGATCAACAAAAAAAAATAAATAACAACTCTTTGGAGCTTGAACTTGCATCACATTCGGTGACAGGGAACTTGTAAATAGCCACCTCTTTGGGACTTGAATTCGCAACAAGGTACCAATCGTTAACGTGGTCAATCAAATACCTTTCCCGAGAACTCTTTCATCGGAGCCAATTTCAAACAATGTGTAATATAGAATTTATAATATGTAGATTGGATAAAATCCATCAAATGATAAAATATAATTTATACTAATATGATAAAATGCAGCTTAATGATAAAATATAAATAGGGCCAATTGATTAAAAAAAAAAAAAAACTCTTTGGAGCTTGAACTTGCATCATATTCGCTGACAGGGAAGATGACGATCAGTCTGGAATATTCCTTATTAAGAGAGAATATCGAGCAATAAAATATTATAGAATTTGAGATGTAGTTAGGATAAAATCTAGTGAATTAAAAAATACCAATTATATTAAATACATCTTAGTAATAAAGTACAAATCATTGATGTAGAAGAGGGCGGTATACTTCAGAATGCTCTCTCATTAGGATAAATTTCAAACATCATATACAGTTGAGATAAAAGCTAGCAAATGGTAAAATGCATATTATACTAATATTAAGATAAAAATTACACCTTTGGGACATGGCTTTGTTAACGCGGAAAATGTTAGCCGGTCAATGTCTTTCCGGAATACATTTTCTTTAGAAAGAATACCAAACGATGGAGATTTAGAACTTATTTAATTAGGATAAAAGCAAGCGGATGAAAAATTATAAATTATATAATTAGGATAAAATACAGCTAAGAAAAGAACAAAAATTACACTTTGAGGAGATTGAAAAAGAAGCACCTATCTGAAACATAAATTCGCAACAGGGTACCAATTACAGATATAGAAGATGATGAAAAGAATACTCTCTAATTAGAGTTGAATTTCAAAAATACATATTATACTATTGTTAGGATGAATAAAATGAAGATAAAAATCACACATTTGGAACATGGTTTCGTAACAAGATACCAATCTTAAACGCGGAAGATGATAGCTAGTCTATGTCTTTCCGGAATACATTTTCTTTGGAAAGAATACCAAGCAATGAATATTATAGAACTTTCTGTTTAGTTAGGATAAAAGCAAGCGGATGAAAAAATATAAATTATATTATTAAGATAAAATAAGGCTAAAGAGGGAACAAATTACACATTGAGGAGATAGAAAAGCATGAATTCGCAACAGGGTACCAACCATTGCTGCAGAAGATGATGTTCAGTTGGCCATCATCGTGTAGTTAGGATAAAATAGGATAGGATGTTAGGATAAACATTTTCGTTATAGCGGATTTCAAATATAATTTATTATTCGATAGATAATAAGGCATAAAATATGAAGTTAGGATTTTACTCCTACGATTTCTACCTCACCCACTTACAGTTAAATGCCATGGATTCAAAACAATGTGAAACACCAATTACTGTAAACAGATAAAACCGTATCAAGTAAATTATCAGAGCTTTTATTTCTATATTGAGTCGTCCGGAAAGTAATTTCGTTTTTTCTCAACAAAGGATTTAATTGTATTTTCAAACTGCCTACTAGCTACTTAAGCCTCATGATCACTATATATTTTGACAGCTGACATTGCAAGGCTTGCTTATGACCAAGTACGATAATTTTTACGATGTTGTTTTTTGGTTAAATGTGGAAATTAAAAAAACAGCGTTTTTGGCAGATTTTACTTTCTAATATGAAAAAGATAAAAATGTTGTTCGAGCAAGAAGAAAAAAAATTACTCGATACGTATTGAAAAGTAGCATTGAGAGCAATTTTGATATTGAAGGACCGCCATGTTTTGGAAAGTCAGTTGAAGTTGATGAAGACACAATAAAAACATTCATTGATGCAACCCGGCGAATGAATCATGAGATCACAGCGAGATTATATTTATCAAATTCGGCTGTTCATGATCATTAGAAACGCCTAGGCATACACTTAAAGCTCGTCTTATGGGTTCCTCAAGCTCTGACGAAAAGAAATTTTTGCCGTAGCGTTGACGTCTATAATTTGCTTCTCAAACATCGTGAAAATTATCCATTTTTAAAACACATCTTCACTGGGGACGAGAAATACGATAATGATAAAGTCTCTACAAATATTCTTTCGATAAAAAAACCTTTAACTTCAAAAGAGGAAGTCAATACCTGAAACAGTTTTTGCGACAACAAAGCGAGAAAAAAGATTATAAGCGTGGAATTATTACGCTACTGCCAGAAAGATAGCAAAAGGTATCAGAACAGCAGGTGACAGTATATAATTCAATAAAATATTTATTCACTCTTTCATTTCCCTTAAAAAAAATTTTTACATTTTGAACAACCAAATATATTTAAACTAATTCCATACATTAGTGGCAAATATAATTTTAAATCAAGTTCATCAACATAAACCTCTCTTGCTACTATTTTAAATATAAAAATAAAATTCTCCGGAAAAACTTGGAAAAGTTGACAGCTTGGTCAAAAATTGAAACTTGTAGCAATATCTTTTTAAAGTATAACATCGTTTAACTTTTAATATTAGTTAGGAATTAATCTAAATATAACACTTAAAATAATAGTACAATGTAGTAAAAATAATAGTATAAAATAATAGTAAAGTAAAAATGTAAGCAAATAGTCAATTATATTACAAAGATTCAAATGGACTAGTTATATGTCCAGAATGTTGCTTTTAGAAAATCCTTATGGCAAAGCCCATGAATATTAAACTTCGGGACAGACACCCGCTGAGATGGACAAAATATGTTGGAAAACACTTTAATACTCCTAAGATTAAAAATTTCAAAACAGTTCCCAAAAGCAAAGATGCCAAAATAAGGCCAGAGCCCACATAGGGATGTCGAACAAAAGATGAAGTTTAGTCAAAAAGTAAAACTTGGAACAATAGCGCTTTAACATATAATATTAGTTAAAATGAAACATTTTGAACCATTGATTTTTGGCATTCACCATTATTCCGGCAGCGATATTTCAAAAACTTTTCGACATTCGATCTTTGTTTGAATAAAACATTTAAAATTCAGAAATTGAAAGTAGATTTTTGAGTACTGATATCGCAAAACTTACACTTTCTTTTTGTATCTTGTTATTTGTCAGAAGGTAGCCCATTCAAACAGTAGCTGATATTCATTAATATATTTAAGTTTCACATAGAATTTTTTTTTCCTTGCTCGGGAAAAAATATCACTCAAATAATAACACTTAAAAGATTTTAATTTTGTTAAAAGTTTGAGAAGTGCTACAAGTTTTATGAAACAAGGCTCATTCTATACGGACAAAGTTGCTTATTTCGGATACTTTATCTACTTCCATCAGTTATAGTTTATACCATCTAATTTAAGGAACAGTTCCAAGATCCTCTATGCATCTTAAGTAAAATAACTTATCTAAACTTGGCCACGTTAAAAAAAAAAAATTCCAATGGTTTTTTCTTATTTTATTTAATTTTTTTAAAATCGTATTTAACAAACAGTCTTGCAGATGGAGAAGAGAGCAAGTCATTTATATTGAGAAGTCATGTAAAATACACCCATCATCAAGAGATCAGCAGTGAAATTTGAATCATCTTAACGAATCATTCAACTTAAAAAAAAATCCACAACTGTTAACATAACACCCATTCCGTAAAATAACTCTCTGAACTCGACTTTCAAAACGGTCTCGTTAAGGTAAAAAGTGTAAAATATGGTTCGTTTTTGAAAAGTCAGAAGAAGGCTGAAAATCGTACTTAAGAATAAGCCTTGCAGATAGAGAAGCAAGCAAGTCATTTATATTGAAAAGTCATGTAAAATACACCCGTCATCAAGAGGTCAGCAGTGAAGCTTGAATCATCTTAAAGAATCAATCAAGTTAAAAAGGCCCCATAACATCATAATGTGTTGGACGGTGAAAAGTATAGGCGTTATAGAAAAATATGGGTGTATAAACGGGAAATGGAATTCTTCGGTGTATGGGCAGTCATTTTTAAAACAAACTGTTTTCTTTTATTACATGAATCAATGAAGAGTGTCAGAATATAGCCAATGGGGTTTTAGCCCCCATTTACTCAAACTATCAGTTTATGTACCTAAATGTTATGGAATAATAAAACTAAAATAAGAGCGGGGAAACGAATTCAACATATTTATGGGATTTATAAAGTCATCTTAAATCACGTAGAAATGCCTCAAATAAATAAGGAAGGAAACTACTTTTGTCACTTTCGAACATTTAAGTTTTAGAATTTTTTTTAAAAATAAATAAATAAAAGATGAAGAATGAACGCATTCAGCAAAAATAAAATTTAAAAAAAACATTTTCAAAAAAATTAAACCAAGATTTTTAATATATTTAAATATTTCAAGACATAAAAAACTGACATCAAAATATAATACAGTTTAGAAAAACAAAATACAATACTTCATTTAAAATTACAAAAATAATTTATTATTTTAAATGTACTCAATAGTACTCAAGTGAAAATCAAACAATAAAATAGTTCTTTGAAAAAATTTTTTAAATGTTATTAATTATGTTTGATTACGGAAATAAAAATAAATTACTATAGGGTGCATTTGTTTATTGTTTAAAATCTGCCTAATTTATATTTAAGAGCATTATGCGGGGATTAGGTTAACCAATGGAAATAAGTTATTGTACCATAAATCACCTCCAAGGTTGGCATTCATAAAATTTATGTTTAAATCAATATATTAAAATAATATTCGCTCATAAAAGTAAATAAACCATTTTCAAATTCGGTAAATTTTCTTCAAGATTAGAAACCATCACAATCATAGAAACACAGTCATAATTGCTCTCAGTAAGAACAACTTTATATTTGTTCAACGAAAATTTCGGTTCCATTCAAATTAACATAAAATCACTTTTCCTATAACTATAAAATCTATCAAACTTACAAAAAAAATCATATTCTCTATCAAAATATTAACAAACAAATGAATATTTGTTCATAAAAAAGTTACCAAGTAAATTGCAGACCTTTATTAAATAAACAGTAAAAAAAATGTTAAATCAATATTCGTCTATAAAAGCGTTGCAAGGTAAATAACCTTTTATTGTTACAAAATAAACATTTAAATAGAATCTATAGTTTCTAAATGAACGACATGAAAATTAAGTTAGTTCTAAATATACTAAAATCAATACAATGTTTGATTTGAATCTATCAAATTTACGTTTAAAATTAATGTTAGATTTAATGTTTAAAGTAGTAAAAAAAAAAAAAATTCAAAAAACGTGAATAAAGCGCAAATGAAAATACAGAAAAGGACTTACTATAGTTTCGGTTCTAAATATTTTCTTTCTTCATGAGAAGGCTTCTTATTAATAGAAACGAAACTATAGTATGTCCATTTCTGTGCTTTAATTTGTGTTTTATTCAAGTTTTTTTATAGTCTACATAGAAAATTATATAGCCTTTTTCTCAATGAAATAAGCTATAAAATGATAAATCATCTTCTCTTTTAGAATCTGTCGAATTTAAATAAGAAACAAAATGTCAAATTAATGTTTGTTCGCAAAAAAGTTAAAGAGATAAACCACCTTCTATTGTAATATATCACCTAGTTGTTTATAACCCATGATTTTATATTGTCGTTAAAAAAAATTGTACTCAGTACAATAAAACCGAATCTCTTTTTCGATTTGAATCTACAAAATGTACTATTGTTTGTTCAATGAAATAAGCTCTAAAATTGTAAATTACCATCTCTTTTAGAATCAATTGAATTTATATTTAAAACAAGAAACCAATTTAATGTTTGTTCTCTAAAAAAGTTACGAGGTAAATTAGCTTCTATTGTATTTAAGCACCCACTTGATTTTATATTTTTATCTTCTTATATGGGCTCTACGTACTTGCAGCTTATGCGCAGTTAATAATAACTTATTAATTTTCTTTGTAAATTTCTTTTTTCTGTAATCTTTTTCACTTTTTTTGTCTCATTATTGTGCAAGTAAAATGAGATATAATTAGATGATTTCATTTCTGATTTAGAATCAATAATATTATAAAAAGATGTTAAAAAGTGACTTTTTAAACAAAAATTAATTACAATTATGCAAATTCAATTTCTTATTAATTATAACCTTTCAAATTTAAACATATACCAAAAAATTAAAATTTTATCGGGAACAAAACTCATCACTGTTTCAGACCATTAGAACGTCAATTTTAATTCACAATCAGCAATATTAAAAGTATCATTAGTATAAGTATCAGATTTAATACCTAATCTACTAGATAGTTAAATATCGATTCAATCAAAAAGCAAAACATACAAAATGGCAATAAATGCCAAACTTCCTAAAATGTCAAAAGTAGAAATCCAAATGATTAACTATTTCCTATTTTCAAAAATTTAAATGGGCATAACTCACGAACTTTTCATCTCGCTATTACTGATAATATTTTATCCATGTCTTAAAATAATCTATTGATTTTTAATAAATAAAAACATTAAATACAACTGGGACTACAATACACACATTACTTTTTGTTAGAAAAACATTACGTTTCATCATCGGTGATCAAAATAAAAACTGATGTGAGACAGCTGTTTTTCAATGATTTTTTATCAAATAAAAAGTTATACAATAAAGAGAAATTAGACGATGAGAATTTATTTCAATATAAAATATAAGTATTTTATTTTTCAATAATTTTAGGGTATATCAATACTCTGATAAAAAGTTATTTGAAAAAATATATATGTTTCTAGGTTTTGTTGATTATTTTTTTTTTTTTTTTTGGNTAAAAATGCATTATACCGACATAATACATAAAAAGATGTTAATACAGGGTGCGTAGCCAAATTATTCAACAAAAAATAAGCACCTTTTAAGCATTTTTCAAGCACTCAAAAAACATTTTTAAGTTTTTGACAATTGACGGTTTTATCTTATTTTAACCGTCATGTCAAAAAAAAAAAAAAAAAAAAAAAAAAAAAAAAAAAAAAAAAAAAATTTTGNGGCATTGTTTTTGACAATTGTCAAAAATCATGAAATTTTGAATCATGTAAAACGAATGGCGTTTTCATACGCTACGGACTGACAATACGCCGAAATAGATTGGGGTTGAATTAATTGAAAAAACGTTGAATAGAACAATGTCTGCGTCTTTGTGAACTGTGTCTTTTTGTATAATTCGTAGCGAAAATCAACATGATAAAGGAAAAATCTCATTTTAAAAAAGGGATAATTAAGCACTTTTTAAAAACACCCAATGAAAAATGCACCTTTCAGGGCTTTTAAAAAACGAAAATCGAAAATAAGCACCTTTAAGTACTTTTTAAAAACGCTACGCACCTTGTAATACAATGAAAATTAATATTTCAATAAATCTAATATCTATCGGTCAAGCCAGTATGGCGACATGTCAAAAATGTTGCCAAATGTTCGATAAATGTCGCTATAATCATACGTATGCGAGAGACAAATTTACCGCCTTAAAATATATTCGGAATTAACAAAATAGTTAACTAAAAATTGCTTTTTGTATCTAATTCCAAGCATTTAAAAAAAAATTATTATACTAATTTTATTATTTTACGCATGGTATAGTTACTCAAATGCGTGTTTATCAAATGGAATAACTGAAAGTGTCTAGTAAAAAAAAAAATTCAAATTATATGTTGAAATTTCGAATTTAAATGTTGTACTGTGCTTCGCATTCAAGCATTAACAATACATTTGCTCATCAATAATGTATTTTGCTTTTTTAGAATAATTGACTTTTATAACTTTTAATTTGAATTTTATGATTTCTCGATGTTTAATTTTTAACAATAAAATATTTTGTTAGTTCTTAACATCAATACTTTATACATTTATTTGGTCAAAGCATTTTAGTCTCTTTAGTTGAATCAATTTGCTGATATTACTTTAACTTTTTTTCACTTAATTGTAATAAATAATTATTTTCAATCATTATGGATTAATTAACCTATTTAGTTATTATTGTTATATTGATGACAGTTAATATTTTTTGATGCTCACCATAACATAAATTATGTAATTGAAAACTACGATTTTTTTCTCAAGTTTGTCTACCATATTAAATATTTGGTCTGATGATGATGGTCTGACTTATTGGGACGGCCTTGGGATGTCATAGGCTGTAGTGCCCAAGAAGAAGAAGATAAATTAATACTTTGTTGGGCCTATTATACCACTAAATTTTCATTGCTAGTGTAAACCCTACTAATATCCTAACACTTTGTTGTTTTTTTTCTTCTTTTTTAACTATTAATCTATAAGCTTCGTATAAGTAGTATTAAGCTTCGTATAAGCTCGTATTAAGTAGTATACTTGGAATATTAAAAAAAAAATTTAAAAAAATTTATAGAAACTTAAGAAATACTATTAAAAATACGTTTGTTAATTTGATACTTACATTTACGTTATTATGGTAGGCGATCTAACTGTAAATTCTTATTTTAAATATAAAAACGTCTTCGTAAATTATCTGTTACGTTATTATTTCGACAATTCTTAAATAAAAATGAACACAAAGATAGGAAGGAATATTGAAAATACATTTATTTGATGATAATAAATTCTTTTTTAAAACGTTAAAAACGGTATGTAAATTTTTTTCGGCAGTTATTATCGGCCATATAGGCATGCAAAATTAATACCAATTTACGAAAAATTATCAAAAATACATTTTATTGACTACAGTAACGTTATTAAGGTTGACGATCTAACAATGCATTGTTATTTTAAATATTAAAAATGGGCTATGTAAATTATTGGCTAAGCTATTATTTCAATAATATCTAAATAAAATGAATTAAAAACGTATGAAGGACTATTGAAAATACATTTATTTATACCTATGTAAAAAAGACTATCGAAAAAAATAAATTTAGTTAACAACATTTACATAATTATGATCGACGATCTAACAATAAAAATTTTATAAACGTCAAAAAAGTTAGAAACGTCAAAACAGCAAGAAATTATCCGTTACTCTGTTATTTCGGCAATACGTAAACAAAAGGAAAAAAACTAATTAAACTTCCCAGAAACTTATTTATTTTTCTTTCACATTTATTTACATTAAAATTTATTTTTTTTTTTTACTTACCTAATTTTAAAAAACTTATTTAATACATAAATTTTAATAACTTAGCACGAAAATGTGGAAAACAGTTTATAACTATTTACATTATGAGGAAAAGTCATAAAACATATAAGATGGAGAAATAATAAAATTATTGATTTTAAGAACTAAAAGAAAAGAAAAAAAGACAAAAAATAGTATTTATAAAAAATAGAGATCCAAAAGACATCATATATATTCCATTTAAAGTACGTACCGCCATCTAGTGGATCAAGAAAACTATAAATCAAATTTCTAAAGTGAAACTTTTTAAACATTACAAAATAAAATTACTATATTTTAAAAATATATATATCTTATAGTTATCCTTCAACAAAGTTATGTAATTTTAACATTAGGGATCAACAACAACAAAAAAAAAACGAGTTAAATTAAAAATATCGAAAGTAAAACGAAAAAAACTTCTTAAATTTTTTTTAAAACGGGAACAGCGTGATTGAAATTAACTTATTAATTTTTAAAACTAATAATTCGATATTAAATATATCTCACAGAAAAAGCAGGAGTATTTTTATTACGTTCCAAAGAAAAGAGTAAAACTTCGCCTCATAGTTTACTTTATAGAAAAAACTATTAACATTTCACCCATTTGCTTTGTAATAATACCGTTTGAAAAAATCGCAATCGATAATAGAATTTAAACTACGTTTTGGTGGCTACTTTCCTTTGTTGATCATTAATTTTATTTTAAGTTCTTTTTCATTGTTGAAGACTAAAAAATAATTATAAATTTTTATCTACAAAGAACTAACTAACTAAGATTTTTATCAGCTTTCTTTTAATTTTTTTTAATAACTTCACTAAAAACTGCCATAATACAGCATTCCAAAATAAAATAAAAAATTCCAGTTTTTGGATTATGGTCTTACAAATTTCGGGTTTAAAACAAATCGTTGATCGATTCAATTGCTTTGAATAAAAAAATTCCAAATCTTTCCATAATTTTTCCTCTTTTGCGTGTAGAATTAGTGTTGAAAAATTAAAAATTTACCACTAAAAGGCCTATGTTAGGAGGCTTTAAACTACAACTGGTTAAAAAGGTTTTGAAAAATTAGATAGAGGCAGTGTTGCAAACTGGTCATCATCTTAATATTTTTAAATTCTTATTTTTTGTTTCAACAGTTCGTTGGAGGTTTAAAACGTAAAAATGTTCTAATCATTGTAACAGGTCGTATAAACGAAGTGCAAATAAAACTCTGAATGTAAGTATATATAATTGGGTATAATATAGCCTACGTCACAGGTTGTGTTGTTCCTACTAAATTTAACCCATGAACGGCATTTTCTGTCAGCCTAACTTCAAGCCACAAATAAACAAACGAAGTGTTCGATCGTTTAAATAGCTGCTCGCCAGATTTTATTGCATTATAAGGAAAAGTTATTGAAACTAAATACAACTAAATAAACAACAACAACTAAAACAAATAACAAAAACTACTAATAACAATAACTAAATAAAAACAACTAAATGTCATTCGCTTAGCATTGCGTCATATGTTGTTCCTACTAAATCGAAGTAGTTGTGTTTTTTTCATATTATACCCAATTGATAAAAAAAAAAAAAAAATTTAAACCCTTCTTTCGAATTTTTTAAGAACATAATTTTTCTAATTCATTAAAAATAATCCACAGCTAATTTAGAACACACCACCACTGCAGAGTTTAAAAAACCAATCCATAAATAAAAAATAAAATAAAAAACAGAACTGGTTTATTGCAAAGCATATGTTCCGTTATTTTCGAAAGTGGGATAAGTTCGTTCGAAAGTGGGATAAGTTCGTTTGAAAGTGGTATAAGTCTGAGGCTTTTAAGAGTTTGTGTTAGGATTAATTGAAAAATAGCGTCAAAGGTTAAACAATTCGGGAAAAGTTTTTAATGAAACATCAGAAAAGAATTTGATGAAACATCAAAATATAACAATTATCATTAAATCGTAAAATAATTAAATAAGCCACTTTTAAGCTGCAACTGTTCTTTCATAATCTTAATTTCTCTTCTTCATTGGCACTCCAGTCCAGGGTGGGCCTTAGCCTGTCGCACAATATTTCCCCAGATACCTCTGTCCCTGACCTTACATTTTCCAGTTGGAGATCTTAAAAGTTCAAGGCATCATATATCCACCTTTTCTATGATTTGCGTCTTGGCCCATTGCTTCCAATGCAAGATCTTTACCACTCGCTTCTCAGGAGATCTCTCAATGTGACCAAGCCATGAAAGTCCCCATGCTTTGATGAATTTCACAATATTTCTATGCTTAATATGGTTTGCCTCTTGGCCCATTGCTTTCAATGCAAGACCTTTACCACTCGCTTCTCAGGAGATCTCTCAATGTTACCAAGTCATGAAAGTCCCCATGCTTTGATGAATTTCACAATGTTTCTATGCTTAATTAAGATCGTCAATTTCATCATTAGTTCTTATTCTCCAATAATTATTAGCTAGATGTATTGGGCCATAAATTTTTCGAAGTATTTTTCGTTCAAAAATTAGTCAATTATTTATATCTTTTTATGTCAAAATCCAAGTCTCGCAGCCATATGTTATCACAGGACGGATGATTGTTATGTAAATTTTTAGTCTTATTTGCTTGGGATCAGTTTATTTTTTAACAGATGCTGATATGAAAAATAGAATTTCTTCTGAAATTTTCTTTCATATTACTTTGATAAATAATGGCCATCTAAAGAAATAATGCACTAAGCAAAAACAAAATAGTTAAATTATGTACCCATTTTTGTTCAACGCTATGTGACACTCCGTAGATAAAAATTCTGATTGACACTGTTTAAATTAGTTGCCAACCGTTTAAAAATAAACCCATCATTAATTATAGTGAAATCAGCGGTGAAGCAAAATCAGTTAATGTAGATAATTTTAATGATAATATTTATGCTGAGTGTTAAAGCTGAGCCATGATTTAACGAGTAGTTCGGAGGGTTTAATGGTTGGATTAATGTTAATTTATGCATTGATTTTGTGCGAAATTTCGGGAATATTTTATCAATCAAAATATTAAAAATAGATTCCAATAATTTGCACATAGCTTGTCCACCTATTAAAATGATTTTTAAAGCTCAATGCACTACGGTCAAAACAGTGACTAACAGTAATCGTTTGGTTTTCCGTCCATTGATTATTTAATAATCTGATATAAATAATTCCAAAATGGCTGATTTTATTTTTTAAACGCAGTCTTTTTTATATCCCTGCTGCACTTGGTCAGTCAATACGGGGGTAATTAATGCTGGTTGTGGATGACGCCGAAGTTGTCATCCAATGATACTTGCACTATTGGTGAAAGATCTGGGAATCTAGCAGGCCAAGGCAACACGTCGACACTCTGTAAAGCATGTTGGGTTTACAACAGCAGTATAATGCCGCCTTCTAACAAATATACGGTTATCACTGGCACCAAGGCAGAATCGACTTTTATCTGAAAACACAATGGATCTCCAATCTGTCCTCCAGTGAGATCTAGCTCGACACCACTCACGTCGCAAACGGCAGTGGGTTGGAGTGAGTAGAATGCAAGCTACAGGGCGTCTCGATTGGAGCTGTACTTGAAGTAGCCGATCTGCAACAGTTCGTTGTGTCACTGCAGGGCCAACTGCAGCTCGAATTTCTGATGCAGACCCAGAAGGGTAAGTCAAAGCCATGCACCGTACACGACGGTCTGCCCTCTGAGTAGTGCCCGAGGCCGTCCAGAACCTGGCCTTCTTGAAGTAGTACCCTTCCCTTAAGCACAGCTGCCCACAATTATGTGCAGGTTATATATTTCTCCCTAGTCTGTTTGCAATATCGAAGAAAGAAAATCAACCTTTTCGCAGCCCTATAACACGATCATGTTCAAAATCAGTGAACTTCATCGTCTTTTTTGACTAACAGCAACTCATTATGTCAAAATTTAGCGAAAAATAACATTGACGAACTTTAGAACAATTATTTAGAGCAACCCTGATTTGCATGCTCACAGTGGCGCTACTAGCGCCAAATTTACATGCGAAGGTCGAAATTCGAATATACATAATTTTTAGTTGTATAAACAAGCCCAAATTTAGTTTATCTAACACAACTCTTTCTTGATATTTGGATTTTTTTTCATCAGTGTAGTAATTCAGAGATTCTGAGAACGGCAGCAAAGTGGACTCATGGTTACGGTTATAGGTATGCAAACTCTAAATTTCCAAATGGCACCACTCATTTTCTTTTTCATTGCAAAATGTTCAGAGCATACCTAAACAACGTTGCAACGGTATGCGTATCGCAAAAAACGGTACGCACTATGCGAGACGCACAAAAAAAAATAATAAAATAAAAATAAAAAATAATAGTAGCGGCGCAAGGAGAAAACTTGAAAAAAAGGAAGACAACAATCACTGATGATAATATAGACAAATAGTTTATTTAAAAGATAAATTTTCCACTTGGGAGCCATCACAGACAATTACATATTGCATGCTGGAGATTGGACAATAAAGTCGAGCGTAAACTAGCACGAGGGATGATTGCAATTTCGCGTTTAATAGTCTTTCAAGTCCAGCTAAGTTTGAGGATTGCACATGTGCTTTCCAGATCTGAGACATCCCCAGAACTTGAAATCCGGAGGAGTGAGGTCGAGGGATCACAAAAGTCACAGAAATGGAAAATGCTTTGAGATGACACGATTGTTAAAATGCCGTCGTAATATGTGGTTGCGCTCCATCTTGCATCCAAACGACATCATTCAGAACATTTCGTTACAGCAATTTCGGTATATCGTAATTATGAAACACGGTTGCATAACGTGAGATTGTTCCAGAGCATGGTTCAAACCCCGTTAATGTCACTCCCTTAAAGAAGTACAGGCCGAGAGCAATTGTGCCTGAAATAAAGCTCCAGACAGTAACATTTGACGTCATATAAAGGTAGTGCTACAACAGCATGCGGATTCGTGTCAGTCTGAGCACAGAATTTTTGGTGTTGACATTGCCAGTTAGGTTAAGATGGGCCTCGTCGACTCATAACATACATTGTCCCTCCCCCCCTTCCAACATCTGGACACGCTGATATCGGTATGAAAACATGTGGAATACAGAGCGCAGTAGCTTGAGAACTGTTAATTTCGGTATATCCAATACATGAATGGTACCTGTTGCAGTTTGCCTGTGTTCTGACGTTAGTATTTGATGCACTCCATAACAGCGGCCTTAAGAACAGTTTGTAGCCCGGATTGCTATCTATCACAGGTGTAGCTAATTTCTTCGAATTTATTTGCTAAATCATGCAGAGCTTGTGGAAAACATGATTTAGCGATGACCGTATTTGGCAATGGTTTTGACGGTAAACATGCATGGTTTAAGGCGTAGCATTCATCCCATTTTCATAAAAGAATTTTATGACAAACCACAAACTTTCTTTGAGAGAGTCATAACGTCGACATGTGGGAGCTCCTTGAATATTTGGCGTACGTCATCCTGTGATTGTTGTCTTGATTTTCCTCCGCACGCCTCGACGTGTGTTTTATTTATTTATTTCTGTGCTCAGAGTTGCTTTTTATGCGTCGCGTGCATAGCGCGTCCGTTTTTGTGATACTGTTTTGGTGATACTGTGTCTAATCACTGTTTAGGTTTTTTGCATGTGCTGAACAATTTGCGAGTTCGAGTTGGCGAACGAGAAAGTTTCGAATTTCTGTACCTATAACTGTAACCGCCCCTTATCTGCTCTTTGCAGAATCTCGAGCTCATGCCTCTGAGTAACGATATCTTGAAGTCTCATCTCGATCAGTTGAACAAACCGGCCGCTAGAGGTCCATAAGTAGGCCAAGTTATTTTCTGTCCATCCTGTATCTGCATTCTAAACCAATGATTCTTACTTCATACAGTATTGTAAAAATAACTTTACTAACTCTATAATCACAGTAGTAAGATCCATATAAATGTCAGTATTACTGATTAACAAAAATGTTTGCTTGCAAAACAAACATTCTTCTACACTACTTGGTCAATTTACACCAAGTAGTGTAAAAGAACGCTGGTAAAGTGAAGCACTAGAGTTATGTATGGCGTTTCACTAACTCGGGTGTAAAAGTTGCTACCATTTTTGGTGTTGAGATACAATATACACAGTAAAAAATTTGAGTGTATGTTGAAATGAATAATTTTGAGAAGACGATGCATATTCCCTCCTGTTGAAATAGCCCTACACCAAATTCTATCACCTTTAAAAAAATATACATGACAGAATTTTATATGGATTAAGAATTATTTACTTCTTAAAATCAAAATTATTTTTAATCTATTTATTCTTATGCGAGCTGCTAATTAAATAAAATGTCATTGTCAACATATTTATTTAATTAGTCTATTTATTTTACTTTATTGCATTTACTTTAATTTATTCTTTAGTTCAAAATTGTGTAAAATTTCTTACGTTTACTTTCAATTTCTTAACGAATTTAAGAGAATATCAATAATAATAATAATTCGAAGAGTATGTTTGTTTTTATTTTTGAGTAATTCAAACGAACAATAACCAAACTTGGCTGAAGAACAAACAATAGGCACAAACGGGATAAATAAATTTTCGCTTTTTAATTCAGAAAAAAAATTTATTAATAATTTGTAATATAAATATATCTTAACGTGGTGTTATTCTTAGTGAATTTATTCTTTATATGATGACGTATACCTACGCCGTAAATGATTTTACATTAATTGAAGAATTAAAATATATAAAATATACAATATACAAAATAGCCAGTTACTGCCCGTCCACCGTCTGAAATGAAAGGAGGATTAAAATAAACAATCTGAAGAAAAGAAGAAAACTTTTTACCAATGACTATCTCGCGACGAAATAAATTCTTCGAAGGCATATAGTCTTATTACGGTGGCCGGACAGTTTTTAAAACTAAATATTATGTGAATGACTTACCTTAAAGCATATCAAACTGTGAGCGGAAAGAAAATTAGAACATTGCAGTTGAAATAAAACTGTGTAATAGTATTTAGATGAACTTTTTTTTAAGAAATAAATTTAAGTTAAAAAAGAAACACTGACCTGAGATAGAGTTGTTGTTGGAGTTGTGGCGAACAGTTGTGAGCATAGGATGAGACTGAGTTCTGGACTGTTGCAGTACAAACTGCTGAGGTAGTTGTTGTTGTTGATGAGCTTTATGATTTTGATGTTGAGGTAGTTGTTGTTGTGGATGAATTTTATGATTATGATGACCTGAAACAACATTCAGTTAATTTCGTGAAAAATATTCAGAAGAAAATCAAAGCTAAGCAAAGACTAAGCACTGTTAATGTCAAAATTGAGTGGTATAAATTGCAAAAGTGATGCTGAAGGTACAACAGAAATTAGCTAACTCACAAAATGGGCTAGAGCGCAATTGATCTCGTTTCATCAATTATTAAGCAACATAATTAACGTAATGACATTCAACAATGAACATGTTCGAAAGTGAAAAGAATCAAGTACTTTGTTGTTGTTGTTTCTCATCCCCACTGGTCTAGCGGAGCTAGACCAGGTCCATGAGTCCATTCACCCTCAGGAAATCAAAAAACAAGACCGGGTCGCGCAGAAAATCCTCCTTTTCAAAATCCACACAGCTAAGGAGGTGGGCCGGGCTGGCTGCACTGGAGAAACATTTGTTGCAGGTGGGATAGACCTTTCGCTGCTGTTCATACCTCATGCACTTTATGTGACCACTGATGAATCAAGTGAACGCGGTCTGATCGCCTCTATTACCTTTGAAGGTCAAAGCACGACCCGGCTTATCCTCAGAGTACCAGATATGTACTGGGGGAGTATTCCAGACAAGCTGGACACCTTGCTTTCTAATGGAGTGAATTTCCGAGGATGTGAGTGCCAAACTTTCCGGGAGAGGTTTATTTGTGCCAAGTTTAGCCAGCGAGTCAGCAATCTCATTCCCGTACGGGCCAACGTGGGAAAGTACTTTGCACTTTACCTCTATTGATGTGACGTAAGTGGGCCACTAAGGGATCGAAGTTACAGTTAGGGGCGGTGTGAAGATGGGTGGCAGTATAGGGCCTAAATTTCATTAAAGCACTTCTGATCTCTTGGAGCCCACAAAATTTCGTTAACCAGTTCTTTTTTATGGAAGACAACAAGCGATAGAACATGCATGAGATGTTCTTGACAAAAAAATTGCAACTCACCAACTTACCCGCAAACCTTAGTAGAAACCTAGTAACTGTGTAAATGGAGGAATGGGATTTATTTTCCTAAAATCTATGATCTACAGCAGGCAAGCTCATGGCGAGATCTGCATTGTCGTTAGGGAGGGTCAGACCCGATTTAAACCAATCTCAAGTGCCATTTTTTTTAAAAAATTTTTTTCTTTTGCGAAGCTCTCTAATGCATAATCTTGATAGATTTTTTGTTATCATCATTGATGTATTTTCATAAAAAAATCTACTTGATTAACTTCAATATATGAGTTTTGGGCCAGGATAGCCTGGTTGGTAGGGCGTTGGACTCCTGTTTGTGAGAACGGGAGTTCGAATGCAGTCGGCCGAAGAATCTCCGTGTATTAAATGGTGACTGATGCACGTTAAATCTGTCGCGGCCACAAAGTCCTCCAAGTTCCCATAACGAATCGATACCTCTGGAGGTACTGATCCAGAAGCTACCTTGTCTTCTGGATTGAAATCAAAATTACAAGGATACGGAGTTGGGTCGGCAGTAAAACAACGGTTATAAAATAAAATATGCGAGTTTTTCGCGACATTTTGCGTGTCCCTAAACTTTTGGTGATGGCCCGTAGTTTACGTACTACGACAGCGACTATCAATAAAACAATGAATTCACACAAAAAATATTCTACAACACAATTGCGCTCATGATTATTAAGAAGCAACTAAGTAAAACATACAACGATAGCAGCCGTCAATGAGACAATAAATTAACACAGAAATGTACTACAACGCAATTAACTACACTTAGAATCTCAATCATGGAACAACATAATTAATATACTAAAATTAAGGCTATGAGTGAAACAGGGAACTAACTCAGTAAAATGTGTTTAGATCTCAATTGCGTTCAATAACGTGGCCAAATCACAACGTGTTTAGATCACAACTGCGCACACTGATCTCAATCACGTGGAAACATAGTTAACGAACTAAGAGTAAGGCTCTGACTTAAACAATGAACTAAACCACTATATGAAAATACCATTACAGTATATTAAATATACCACTACTTGTCGAAATTTCAGGAATTGTTTTTTCTTTAAATTTTTAAAACAATTATTTCAATAATGTATCACACTTACAGTCTTCTCATTTGAAAGTTCACATTTATCTACACCGCATATTGTCCTGAATAAACTACTTTCCGCATCATCGTAAAGTTGTTTGAGAAATATTGGAGATATAATTTTTTTTATTTATTTATTATATTTTTTATTAATTTTCTTCTTACATTTGACTGTTTCAGCACTGTTAAGTTTGGATTAAGTATCAGTATACTCAGTATATATACTTGTATACACTCAGAATATCTCTAAACAAAAATGACTTAAATCTGATTATTTCGGCGTTCGAATATTTGACGTATACTTTCTTTTCAAAAATGCATGCCTATTCTTGACACTCCACCAACCCATAAACGGTAGCTATCGACAATGTCAACCTTCATCTATGAAAAGGTACACCACCATAGAATCGAGTTAACATGTCTTATATGCTAGTGAATTGGAATTATATTTTTGTAGTGGTAGATACACTACAGTACTCCCCCACCAGAATTATATTTGTGATAGAATTTGATGAAGGGATACCACTAGTTGATTCATTGCTCTTCTTGCGAGAAGCGGGGAGAGTTGTATTATGATCACCGTACTTTTTGAATGCTGATCGTGAGAGCTGTATTAAGTTCACGGTCGTGGTCGCTCCTGTGTTGCCATTAACAGTCGAGTGAATGCGTTGTACGTTATGTGTGATCGAAAACTGAGTAGCAACAGTACGAGGAGGTGGATAATGTAGCAGTCACAAGTAGCAAGTCAACTGTTCAATGTGAACCATCCATCGAAGAAGGCGTGTTCAAATCGTAGTGGGCGTTTCTACGAAGGTAGGCGTGTTCACATCACGTCTGGGTCACCAATGTGGGGATGGTAGCTATCGACAATGTCAACATTCATCTATGAAAAGGTAACCCACCATAGAATCGAGTTAACATGTCTTATATACTAGTGAATTGGAATTATATTTTTGTAGCGTTAGATACACTACAATCCTGCCATCCAAATGATACGAGCTTTTTAAATATAGATATGGAATGAAAGTTGTGTACTTTATATCAATGTTTGTAATATGGAAAAAGTCGCAGGACAGAACGATTAATCTGCACACACGGTAGCACTTTTAATTTCTCAACAACAACTCAGTAACAATGGTTATTCAACTAGTAGTTTAATAAAATATATTTTATAAGAAAAATATTTATCCATGAGGAATTTAAAAAACTTTCTTGTATTTCCAAACGAAACTTCAAGCCAGTTTCTAAGAAGCTGGGATGCTCAAATTTTGACAGAAGTTTTGTTCCAGACTACAATAAAAATTAGAATAGTTTTCAGATCACTATAAGCAGAAATTACAGACGTTACAGCTGACAGAGAGTCAATCAAAACTTCAAACACTACCCGAATTATAAACTAACAGGCAATAAAATTAATGTGGAAAAAAATAATAATATAAAAATTAAAAACTACATTTTTTCGAGCAAATACAATAAAAAGGAGAAAATAGTACTTTTATCAAACCTAAAAAGATGTGGTGTAATAATATATAAACTATCACCGCCCAAACTATTCCCCATGTATTTCAAAAGTGATACATTCTACATTTTTGGCTTATGGTTTTACAAAAATTATTTTCTCCTTTTTACTTTGCCAAATTGCACAGCATAATTTTTAAAATTTTTATTTTATTAATTTCTTTAAAATTATTCGAGAGAACTCAAAAATTATAACAAGTCGCATAAGTAGCAAGTTATAATATTAAAGTTATAACATGAAATCTCAAGAAATATTGAGATACAGATGAAATCAGAAGTACGGAATGGACATGAGAAGAATATATTTTTTTCTTCCATAACGTCAACAACAGCATCAGAGAACATAAATGTTCGATGTTTTCAATTTGTGAGATACGGACCGACAACTCAATAGTTATGACAGAAGAAAGGGATAAAATCAAATTTACAACTATAACAAAATAAAAATAAAATCTTATTCAAAATAAAAATAAAAAAGGGGGGTAGGGGAGAATCTGATGTCACATTCGGTGCTTAGCAATTTCCTCGGGCGCTACTTACGGTGCAATCTATTTGGCAGGCCCTGAAAGAGGAAAAGGGGATGATTGGAGAGAACCGGGGGTAGACTGAAAAATAAAGAAGAAAAATAAAATCAATTTTACGCAAAGCAGAACCCGTTTTCCATTTCAGCATGGCTACAACACACGGTGGAACGAAAGAAAAAAAAAAACAGTTGAAAATATATGTGATAGAACGAAGACTACCAAGAAGAGAATTTTGTAGCTTCCAAATCAGACCGGGCAGACGATCTTTCAACTATTCTTGCCATCCACCCCCAAGCGACGGACCAAAAGACAGAATGATAAGTGAGGTGAGGGTGGAAAAAAAATCAGGAAAAAAAAAACAGGATCGACAGAAGTGCGAACCGAATTTCCATTTCTCTCTTTTCAGACCACAAGAGCAGGCATCCTCCTTCCGGGGCTTCGTTCTGGACAGTCCAGTTTACATGCAAATTCCAAGAGAAATTCTGGAATACCACAGTGGTTTTATATATTTTATACGCTTCCACCACTCTTACTTTCCATGCTAAAAGTGGTTTTTATTCCACCCCAAAAAGAAGGGGAACTCCGTTTGATCATGGGCGCTTCTTCCTTCACTTTTTTTTTTTCAAAGATCCATGCAAGTTGCATGAGATGGGACCTTCGGGGGCCTTTTCTGCATTTAATGAACGTTCACTTTCAACAACTATATATACAGACATTTGTTCGTCTTACATACGCACCGTTTTAAGACAGGGAAACACTTTTTCAAATAGAACGATTTTGATAAGAATCAAACGTTCCAATAGATTTCCTACATTTCTGTTGAATAGAGGACATGAACTCGTGATTTTTTTTTTTAATTCTGTTAAACAGCCAATTTTAAATCGATTAAAAAATGTTCCATTTAAATATTAATTAGAGAAGTTTTTTTACAGTTTGTTATGGAATCAATATCAAAAGAGCATTCTTAGTAGAAAGCTATTGCCAAAAATATATATAATTTTCCATAAATCTTCTTTCTGTAACCATTAGGAAATTTTTACCGATGGATATATATCATTAAATATAAATCCTTCATTACAATTAAATTTTTGACATTTTGGAAAAAAAAATAGTTTTGATAAGAACTAAACGTTTCAACAGATTTGCTACATTTTTGTTTAATAGTGGACCTGAATTCATGTTTTTTAATTCTGCCAACCTGCCAATTTTAAGTGGATTAAAAAATATTCATGCCAAGTATTAATGAGAGAAGGTGTATACAGTTTGTTATCGAATCAATATCAAAAGAGCCTTCCTCGTATAAAGTTATTGCTAAAAATATCTATAACTTTCTATAATTTTGTTTCTTTAAACATAACCATGAGCAAATTTTTACCAATACATGCATCTTATTAAATATAAATACTTCCTTAAAATTAAATTTTTGACATTTTGAAAGAAAATGACAAATAAACACTTTCCAAATGGAACGGTTTTGATAAGAATTAAACGTTCCAATAGATTCCTTATATTTCTTTTGATTAGGGGACATAAATTCGTGTTGTATAGTTTTGTTGTAAGCTGTCAACTTGCCAAAAAGTAATTAAAAAAATTAAATCCCTGCTTATTTAAGTATTTATAAGCAAAAGGTGTTATACCACAAAGTTTGCTCTGGAATCAATATCAAAAACGTTTTCTTACTATTAAGTTATTGCCAAACATATATATAATTTTCTATGTCGTTTTTTCTTCAAACATAACCATGAAGATTTTCTTTACTGATTCATATAACTGAATACTTATAAAAGTGGAACACGTTTAGGATAGGGAAAAGATTTCCAAATAAAGCGATTTGATAAGAACTGAATTTTCCGAAATATTATGTCAAAAAAAAAAGTTCATTTCTTTTAATATTTATTTTTTTATTTCCTTATGAAAATTATTAAGTGGTATATTTGATAGTTTTCACTTCAGTAAAAAATAAATTGAAATATCTAAAGAATAACACTCAAAGCCTACAGTTTAAAGCTGTAGTTTGTCTATGGAAAATACATCCTTCGCTTTTCGTCCGGACCAGTGGCTGTGACAATAGTTACGAGGTTTGACTAATTCAGTTAGGAGGTGTTGGATCAACGGGTTTTGGCTCTAGTCGGCGAGAGAAAGAAAATCGGGGAAGGTAGATGCATCCCTTTTTAAAATGAGCTATTCTTGTTTCCATAGCAACGGACGGTCTTAGATTTTGTGTCGAGGGGAGTTCTTTCTAGAGACAATCTATACTTTCACAATGAATAAATAAACTTATTGCAGAGGAGACGAACTCTATTGCAGAGGAGACGAATTCTCAGAAACACCTGTTTCTAGCTATCACAGGGTTGCCACAGAAAATAAATTAATAGAACAGTTGCTTTTAGTAGCCTAAAGCATGAAAATAGTTGCCAAAAACTATGAAATTAGTTCCCCAAATACGAACAATAATTCATCAAAAATATGTCTAAAATTTTGGTAAATGACTTAATTGTCATAAACCATGATCCATTTAGTCAAGTTGGTGGCAAATATGATAATTTTTATATAAACGTTAGTGTTCAAGCACTCAGTTCTGATATCAAAAAAATTTGTACATTTGCAGAAAATTATTTAATTAAGGCTTTTAATTACTAGAATTCACTAAAAAAACATACTTTTTTCTAAGACATTTTCCCTTTTATCAATAATCAATTTAGCAAATTTATATATATATATATATATATATATATATCAAAATTTTCAAAATTTTTTAAGAAAAAAAAAATCCGCGTGTTGAGAAGCTCTAGCAGGCTGCAGGTTTTCGACCCAATTTATGCTAAAAAAAAACCTCCAGGAGTACAGAAAAGTCTCTCAATAGTCTCTTTTTCCTGAAAATAGTTGCTTTTTTTATCCTTTTCTGGTAAAAAAAAAAGTTGCCATAGTCTCCTCATGCCGAAAATAGTTGCAAATAGTTACATTTTAGTCACCTGTGGCAACCCTGCTATAACAAATTGCAAATTAAGATATAAAGAAGACATAAAAAAGATCAATAGTAATTTACGTATATGAAAATTCAGATAAACATCAAACTCATCAACCGCCAACTTTTTCAATGAAATTGAGTTATCACACGCAAATTTCCAACCGGTTATCATCAGCAGTCATATAAAAAGAAACATACGATAGCTAGAGATTGAATATATTTGAGATCGATTGGATTAAATATTCAAAACAAGTTCTTAAAGTAAGATGAAAATGACTTTTTCAACGATATAATATCGTTTCGAAAAGGTAAAGAGAAGTAAGACATAACGTAGATGATCATTAAGGAACTCCGGAAACTACTTGCATATGCATGGTATAAGCTATCCGTTCGTAAACTCCCTTTCAGCAGTTTAGCATCCGGAAATAATTCGTTCGATATCGAATATAGTGCACAAATAAATAAAAGCGTCTTCTGTCATTTTAGATAATGACACTACTTTTTCCTACAATTAAGTTAATTTGAAAATAAGCTCTTATTTTTTCCCCTTAAATTAAACTACGACAAAAAAAAATAAAAACTTTTATTTCCCCAATTTTTTTTTAGCGAGTGTTAATTTAAAATATTCTCCCCCCCCCTTCCTTTTTTTAATTACTACATTTTAGACAGTACCCTTTTTTCATCTATCGGGATAGATAAATACTGAAAGAACTAATCTTGACTTCGACAGGAAGACAGCCACCACTCTCATCAGACTAAGAACAAAACATCATAAAAACATGAAAATCTCTGCAGATGGGACTAGAAAATATCAAAACTGTGGCAACTGTCTTAATGTGGAACTCACACCATATCATGTTTTTAACTGCCCTGCAGTCGCTGCAGGCCTTCACCTCTTAAACTACCCTACAAAAGAAGATTTATATTCATTTAATGCCATAGAGATAGCAAAGACTATTCAAGCACACCATGAGATATGATTCAATAGAGGATACGACACCAACCAACCAAATGCTGAAAGTTCTGGGTAATTTAAACAATCTTACATATTTAGAGCAGTAATTTTTAAAGACCGGATTTTATAATCAGCTTTTTGCAACAACAAAAAAACAAAAAATTCCTGTTTGAATTAGTTTTTTTTATGAAAATTTGTGAAAACAGTTTGGAACTGAGCAAGTGTTAGTTGGAGCAATTTTCAGCAAAAGTATGTTTTGAAGCAGGATGGAACAAATTAGGCCAATAAGAACAAATCCAGCAGCAATAACATGGTATTGTGGCAAAATCAGAAAGAAAAAAATTAAAAACTTTTATTAAATAGAAAAAAGACATATTTAATTTCTTCAGCGTACGTACAAAAAATTTATTTAGTTGGTGTGGAGTACGCATGCGTACACTACATCAATTTAAAAATTGGTGACACAAGGAATCTGCCATATTTTAAAACGAGATGTGAAACAAAGAATAAATCTGAATATTCCTAGAGGAAAAAGTTTTTGTGTGAGCCTCGGTTGCAGTAGAATTTTAAAGAAACTGTATGTTAAGAGTGATTTGGAGCAATTTTCTACAAAAGTATTTTTCTTTTGCACATATACCATCTAAATCGGACTGGAACAATTGGAGAAACAACGATATAATAATATTGCAAAAAAAAATAATTTAATTCTTTGTTAAACATGGGGTAAAAAATATAAAAGGGTTTATACCTAGTTTACGTTTACATATTAAGCTCTAAAAATATTACCTAATAGAAAGTTTTTGTTTTTTTTAATGATTTTACAATTTAAATACGTTTTTGTTTTCTTTAACTTCTTTACCAATTATGAGTTGTAATAACTGGAAAATTTAAGCAACACAACTATTAAAACATTTTTTTTCATAAATGGCAACACTGAAATGCTATTTGCTTTATGTATTTATAACCAATTACTTTTCACGATAAAGCTAAAAGCGCATATTCATTATACTTTTTCTTCTTAACAATTTTTGCTAACTGTTAGATTAGTATATCTAATTTCAACACATGTTTATTTTATTTCACTTTAAATCGGTAAGTTTGTCTTCTGCTTTTCTTCTTTCATCTTAAACTCAATTAAAATTTTAAAATTTGCTTTTTTAATTTTCAGAAGCACAGACGCATTATAAAGGGTGATTTTTAAATTAGGATAATTATTATTTATTTTAAAATGTTGTTTCGCTGTCGTAAAGGAATGCGTCCTGATAAGAACCGTAACGTCTTTCCATCAATTTATTATAATTTCTAATATATATATATATATATATATTACTAAACTTTCGACACGCGTACACGAGTTGAAGTAACTAGGCATTTGCACCATATTTCAAAACGAGGTGTTCCTGTTACCTGTTTGGGCTCAGTTTTCAACAAAATTTTCAAGAAAGTTGTTCTTAACACTAGATTGCCTAAGGAAGTCATTTTGACTGCTTTTAATTTCAATTAGAAAAACAATGAAGCATATAATGACACAATTTCTTATAATTTTGTACAACATAAATTTTTTTATTGTTAACATTTATTAATAATTTGTTATGTAACTGTAAATAATATAAAAAGCATTAAAAATTAATTTTTAACAAATTTCTTTAAGGCCTGGTTTCTTAGGACAGGACGCCGTCAGCTGGAAATCAGCGCTAACCTCTGATTGGTCCACTTGTGAGTTTGATAGTATACGTCATCGAACGCTCATCTTGAACTACAATTGCCGTCCAACTCAACTGCAGTTGGATTACAACGTGACGTTAACCACAGAAGCAATGGCGGACAACATCCAACAGCACATTGAAATCAGCCAAGATTTTGATTTTGACATTAAACATAGCTTCTTCATTAAACATAGCACTCTTCATTTAGCTCAGCTATAATGTGTTTTTTCTTGGACAAAGTCATTATTTGTTCTCCAAAACACTGGTCGACAATAACAAAATCAATACAAATTCAAAATAAATATTTGTTTACGTTATTAACGCATGCGCAATGAGGGATAATGTCTGCGTAGGACCGACTGCTCACGCTGAGCTAACAAGAGTATTTTTTTGGCATCAGTTCTACATCAACTTTCCGCTGACGCCAAGATAAGGCGCTTGTCCTAAGAAACCAGACCTTTACACATTATTTATTCTTTTACAATCCAGTCATTTTGACTGCTTTTGGGCAATCTAGGTATATACTAAATTTCAGCCGTTCTAGTGTTAAGAGAAGTTTTAAGCAGACCAAGTATAGAGTAATTTTCAGAAAAAGTGCTTTCTATGATAAACCAACTAAAGTCTATAAGAACATTTAGAGCAGAGCCAGTAAAAATTGAAGCCATTTTCTGCCGACGTACTTTTTTTTCGAACATGATGGACCATCTCATGCCGATGGGAGCATTTAGAATAGCAATGACACGACTATATTGCAAAATCAGGAAGGAAAAAAAATTAAAATTCTTAATTAAACATAGCAAAATTACATATTTATTTTTTTAAGCGAACAGCCGGCAAGCGAACACACATTGGTACGAGGCATCTGCGCCATATTTCAAAACTAGGTGCGAGAAAAAGAATTTATCCAAATCTTTGAAAGTATGAGGAAAGGAAAAACTACGCCTAGAATAAGAAATCTTTTATGCATGAAGAAAGGTTCTCATAAAAATGTATATAACATGTTAAGAAAGAAATAGAATGCCTGGCTAGTCTAGTTTTCACACCCCCACCCCTGCTAAAAAAAATTATTCTCACGAAGTAATTCAGATTTTAAGTGTTGATGCTCAAGCGATTTTTAATTCCCGGTCGTACTGAATTTAAACTTGGATATTTCTTTTTTTCATCTTCAAAATTATACTAAAGAATGTTTTTGGGTCGCAAAAAAGAATGTTTGAAGAAGAATTATTTAGATAAATATACAATGCGTACTCACGGGAAATAAACATTATTCTTAAACGAATTCTCCAGAACTTTTATGTTCGGTTGCTTTTAGCGAAATGGCTGTCCGTTACAAAATCCTACATTAGAAGTAAATGATTGTTTTATACATTAGCCTTGACTACTTAGTACAAAATAGACTGCTTAAGCCTAAAATGTTTCAGAAAAAATAACATACGAGGCATAACAAAAGAAGAAAAAAAATTCTATTTAAGTAGAACAGAATTTGACTCTAAAGTAGAAAAATAGAATACATTTAATAATTTAAAATTACTAAACACAGATAAGGATAAGAAAAATATTTTGAAAATCGTAAAGAAATAATCAAATACAACATATTAATGGCACAAAACAGGAAATACAGTATAAAAAAATATATCCATGATACTTTTTGTACTTACACACACGTATGATAAGTCAGATTGATTAAACACCGAAAACATTTCAATCATAGTGCATTAATTCACACTACCTTTTTTTTAAATATTATTAAAATACATTATGTATGCAAAATACTTAGAAATCAATGGGTTAAGACGGTTTATGACCGTGAAAACTGATTCTGAAAAAAAAAAANAAAAAAAAAAAAAAAAAAAAAAAAAAAAAAAAAAAAAAAAAAAAACGAATTTAAAGATTTCAGAAGCAAACATTCGATTGAAATTGCAAACATAATTATAAACGACCGTCCCAAGCATTTATTTACGTACCTTAAAAATTTTAAAACACAATTTACAATTTTGGATGTTGAAAAAAAAAATTTAAAATCGGTTTTAACAAGAACCGTTTTTTTTATTCAGAATTCATCTCCCATTCAATACTTTCTCCCTACTACTTCCGCCGTCGTCTTCGCTATATTTTTCTTTGTTCTTATTTGCGCTTGGCCCGAAACCGTTTTCCCACAGCATGACCCATCCTTACTGGGTAATAACTCTCGGGCAAAACCGATTTTCCACATTATCTCTTTAAGTCAGCGGTGTCCCTTTTATATATATANTATATATATATATATATATATATATATATATATTGACACTCAAAAATATATTTTGGTATTTTATACTATGTAAAAAAAAAACAGTCTAATAGTTGCTAAATCTGCTAGATTATCAGAATTTTATTTGTACTAAAATATAAAATCCAAAAAAAAGTAGTTCGAAAGAAGAAAAAAAAATTCTCATTCAAAAATTTATCAATGTTTGATTTTGTTAATTAAAGAGATTACAATTACTCTTAGATCGAAATAAATTCAAATTCTAAAAATTATTGTTTGAAAATGAGAAATGTTTGGAAGATTTTTACCTTTAATGCATAAAAAGACACCGGTGTTCCATACTGTATTTCTTAACGATAAATTATTAAAATTAGAATATTATAGTTTTTTCACTTATGTTGGTCTAAATTGATACTAAATAATAAAAAAAGAGTATGAAAGAGATGTTTGATAAAAATTTTCTTTCTGAGGGTAATTGATTTGTCAAAACTTAGTAACGCTCAAAATGCAACAGATGGTGATACAATCAACATTTTCGTGAAAAATGGACATAAAACCGTTCCTCTCCCTTGATCATTATGCATTGTTGTTGTTTCTAATACCACTTGCCACACGGTCAAGCCTGTTTGGTGAAACCGAGCGAATTTAGGGCAGAATGTGCGTTTCTTGTTTTTCAGTGGCGCCATCTATGGCCAACAATTCGACTTCGGCCACACTATACGTAGCACCCGTTAATAGGGCGGACCCATTCATACATCCATTCATTCATCCACAGATCGAAATTTTGACCTGAATCAGAGAACTATCGATTTCCAATCCAGTACCCCCAGAGGTATTGATCATTATGTACACAATTTTTTTTTTAAGTGGTACGGTTTTTAAGAATTTCCAAAATTTAGATGTATTTGAAAGGGGAAAAAATAGGAGGATTTTTGATTGCATAAGTAGACCCGAAAGAAACTTACATAATCCAATTGAGTTAATAAGGTAATCAAATTTAAAAAAAAAAAAAAAAAAAAAAAAAAAAAAAAAAAAAAAAAAAAAAAAAACGTCAATATTGTTTTTTAAATTTTTAAGATACATCTGCCAAACGAGAAGTATCCATTCAACGACTAAGAATCTAAATTTTTAAATCTATAACAATTTTTATCTAATTAAACTTTTTTATCAAATAAAACTTTAAATGGATAAATATCTGTTTCAAACAAATTATTTTAAGAAGTGACTCGCAAAAATTTGGTTTTTAAATAAATTTAATAATGAGATTTAAGTTAAGAAATTTGAAAAACTCTTTAGATTCATAAAAAATTAAGGATATTTTATTCGAAATAAAAAAATTTCTCTCCAGAACGATTTCTGCATACATCTGCATTATATTCTCGTATAGTGGCGCCAATAACTATCATCAAGGTGCCAAATAAATTTAAGACTTGCAATTTAAAAAAAATGTAGAGGTTTGCCCGGGAGTAGCTACATGTCATACCCTTCAAGTTAGTCCCCTTCTGACATTTTTTCTTCTTTTTTTTTCGCAGCCTGTAAGTTGCCAAGAATTATTCTGCCCCAGATCACGATACCCATACATTTAACATATGGATTTAGTATTTTATAAATTTATATTCTTCCGATATTTTTTTTAAAAATTAAATTGGTTATTTTCGTTACCGCCTGTGATAACCCTTTCCTTTTCTGATGCGTTTACTAGAGGTGTTAACAGTAGGTGAGAGTGGGGTCAATTGTAACAGGGTACGATTGTAACAGAGCAAAAATTTTGAGTGTCGGGTTCTAGATTTGGTTCCTAGGTGGCGCACAAGGTGTATTTCATAAATCTACATGTACACCCCTGCTGGCAACCATTTTTATGTACTTTTGAAAGAGTTAAATCACAAAAGATATTTTCACGTTACGTAAGTACTTTTTTTGGTATTAGACTATTATATTGTAACAAAGTAATTTTGTTTAAACAAATAAAAATTATTAACCGAATATGTAAGTGGACACCTTAATTAACATTTCAATAAAAAAAAGATTAGTTTTGCTAATTAACTAGCATTGTTTTTAACAAATGAAGCTGAAATGGCGTCTTGGGGACAATTGTAACAATAAGTAAAGGGACGATTGTAACAGCTGAAAATAAATAATCTTATGTTTACAAACCATTACTTAACTCTTTAAGAACCACCAATAGTTTCCTATATCATTTATATTATGTTGCATGTGCATTATTTTATTTGTCACCTTTCACAGCATAAATTAAAATTTTTAACCCCTTAAAGTTAAAAGTTTAACCCTTTAGGTCTCTGCTCATTATTATTTTTACTCCTAAAATATCACTACTATTTTGATCAATAAAAAAATATATCACAACTATGATAATATGTATAATTAACTATGTTTTAGTTGAATTTATGAACTGTTACAATTGACCCCGTAAGTGGGGACAATTGTAAGAAGTGCACGACTGTCAAAAATTGTTAATAACTAATATAATAATAACATTTAAAATAAGGTGTTTTTTTTCTGGTAGATTATAGTCTACTTTACTCGTCTGTCAATTAATACTAATAATATATTGGATTTTTTGTTAGTTAAAAATAGTTAAGTAAAAAATGTTACAATTGACCCCACTCTCCCCTAAGTAACCAGATGCGCCATTTCAAAAATTCGAACTTTTGCCATAAAGTCATCATCAAAATCAGCCACTTGGCATGGGTTCTCCCTTCAACAACAGGATTCCATATAACCCAAATTATAGTCTCCCTCCACTTCCACAAAAAATTATATAAAAAGTTTCAATTTGAAGACCAGTAATCAGGGCATGAAAGAGCAAATCTTCACCTTGAGCATCGAACATTATCTTCCACAAGATTACCATATGCATAAAAATGCAAACGATTTCATTCACATTCAGTTCGAAAAGTGAAGGTTAAAGGGAGGGATCCAGGTAGGGGAAGAAGGTAGAAACTCATTTCATTGTTGCTAACGTCTATTTATGCAACATCAACGTAAGGAATCTAACGTTTTATCTCCACACCCCCTACATATACCCCGAACCGTTAGCAATAATTACGAATAAGAAGACATTGCGAAGATGAAAGGAACTGTTAGGGAAAAAAGAGAACAAAATCCGTGGAAATGACGTTTTTAATGGATGTGAAGAACTGGTTCCCAGGTCCTGGCCATTAAATTCGTAAAAACCGTTCGAATGCAAACGAGACATAATCCCTCCCATGGCGCCATATAAATAAAAAATAATAAATAAAAAAAAATGAATGAAAACTCAAAATAAGATAATAAAGAGATCTATTTAAATCAGCGAAATTATTCCTCCTGCTCTTAACCTTGAACAGTAAAAGGAATGGTATTTCCTTTATCCCCCTTTTTACCCCATAAAAACAACCATAAAAAGAATGGACTTAAAATCTTTAACTCTTTTAGAATTGTGGCTTTAGAACACCGATGATACTGCAATGTCCCGATGAATAATCTCATTCACTTGGAAGCTACAGTTATAAATAAGGTTATTAATGACTATTATTTCAGCTAATAACTAGTTGTGGGAAATTCGTGGTTATTGTTAACAAAAAAATGTATGATGAAAAAGTCTGTTCAGTCTTTTATTAAAACCAAACAGACTAATTCGCCTGAGTAAGCACACAAAATCGGAAACAAGAACACGTTTCATAGATCAGGGGGAGGATACTTTGATATTCGAACATTCGAGTAACATTTCAGTCTAATTTTCTAAGGACAACAACAAACAAAATACAATTCGATAATTGAGGGTCTTTAATTTATGGCACCGAGCACCGAAGTACTTAAAAAAAACATTAGAAAAGTAAACAAAATGTCAAAAACTGTGTTGAATGATTGCCAACATGGAACACGCAATCAATTCTGGCGCATTCGATGGGAGCATATAGCAAATAAGATGTAAAAGAAAATACATAAATAAAAAGATTTATTTACAACTCAAACCAATATAAATCTAACTTCGAAAAACTGAACAAATTCAATTTGAATACAATTCAACAACTAAGCTTTTAAAATTCAAATGGAATAAAAAATAAAAACCTCTGTTTTATTCGAAATATTTCGATAAAGGGTAGGAAAACATGGAAGAAAGGGTCAGCAAATATATTGAAGGGAGTTGGTAATAAGTTTTAGAAAATCTTATTTTTAAGCGTAGTTTCGAGAAGGGGAGAAAAGCCATAGAATAAAACCGTATTTCACACGGAAGAAGAAAAAAAAAGAGGAAACTATTTCCCTTTGAAACAAAATTGTCAATACGGAAAAAACTAAACATATGGAGACGGTCAAAGCGTTTTATTCTATTTCACCCCGACTTTGTGTGATGCACAAAAAATATAAATAAATGAATGTTTCCATTCCCCCACCCTTCTCCTCGTATCAAAAAACATTTGTTTTTGGGTTGAAGCTTTCTCGACTTAAGCGCATGAATTTATCAAAATATAAACTGGAAGTTGGATTTTAAATAGGCGATTTGAAACACCCAGGTAATCTATCAACTCGAATCATCCTTTCGAAAATGATTCAAATCAGAAAAAAAGAAATCCTTGACTTGAGGACATACATTTATCAGAATGGGTCAAATGTATTTATAGGAAGTTGAATATTACGTCGGTGATTCGAATCACCGAAGTGATTCATAATAACGAAAAATCTATTATTCTAAATCAAAATTTTTTAATGATTTCTCAACTCAATCTTAAGCGCATAAATTTATCAAAATATAAACTGGAAGTTAGATTTTAAATAGGCGATTTGAAACACCCAGGTAATCTATCAACACGAATCATCCTTTCGAAAAGGATCCTCAACTTGAGGGCATACATTTATCAGAATGGGTCAAATGTATTTATAGGAAGTTGAATATTACGTCGGTGATTCGAATCACCGTAGTGATTCAAAATTATGAAAAATCAATTCTACAATTATTCTAAATTAGAATTTTTAAATGATTTCTCAACTGGGGAAAGTAAATGTCTATCGGATTGAATCAAATATACATTGGAAATTGAGGATTAAATTGATGAATCGAATTACCTAAATGATTCATTATTAAGAATAATTTGTTTGATGATGATTCGAATCAGATAAAGATTTGAATCAGTTTCCTCAACCCGAGGGATAAATTTATCGATATCAATTAAAAAAAATACATTGGAAATCGGGTAATGAATCGGTGTTTCGATTAACTAAATTAATTCATTAATATGAATTATCCTTCAAATTAGTAAAGGTGAATATTTTCTCAACCTGAAGAAATACATTTAAAAGAACGGATCAAAATATATTTTGGAAGGTAGATGTTAAATCAATGATTTGAATATCACCGAAGAGATTCATAATTATAAATCACCTATTCGACAATTATTCGAATCAGCTAAGGTAAATCAGTTTCCCAACCAGTGCAATAAATTTCTAAAAATGGATCAAAATAGAAATATTAGATTTTATGTAATAATTTGAATACTCAAAGTAAATCATTATTACGAATCTTTATTTCGACAGTGATGCAAATCAGATAAGGAATCAGTTTCCTCAAGGCATAAAAAAAGAGGAAAGAAAATGGGATACTCTTAACAAACTGGAGAAGGCTTGATGGCCCTAACAGCAACAATTTAGAGTGTCCGAATAATTTTTGATTCGATGTGCCAAACGAAATAAAGTGGAGAACGCTGAAAGAGAAAATGATAAGTGAATTATTTTACTTATTATTTAATTTTTTGATTCACCTGAGTGATATGCGGATCAAAGTTTACAGATCATTCAAAAAGGGGATAATGTAGTTTTCTCGACCTAAAGGCACAAAAATGCTAAATGTAGCAGATGTCAGCCTCCAAAAACATATCAATGATCTAAATTTTATTCTTATCTTGGCGATTATACTCTTAATATCCATCTCCGGTTTTTCACTTGTGTCAAAGATGAAACCAAGGCCCGGCCCAGCACGTCATCAATCTCGTCATCATCGGCTTTGATTTCTTCCTGTGATTCTCGATGTCTTAATTTTCTTATCATATGCAATTGCAAATCAACAGAGTTAGCATATTTGTCGAGCTTTTGCGTTGTGGAATCTCTTCTTCGTGATGACATTAAAGCTTCCTACAATATTAGAGTCATCAAGAATGATGTAAAATCTCCTTCTTTTCAAAATCACGCCAGCATGGATCCCAGGTGCTCTGTGTCTGGGATCCAAATTAATTTTAACTTACTGACGTCAACAATAATTAAAAAATAATTAATTACACATTAGAATTTTACATTATCTTCTTAAAAAGAACATAAATCCCAGGCACACAGTGGAGAAAACTAAAAAAATATTTAAAAAATTAGAAAAATTTACAAAGAAGGACTCACCTTCTTTTAAGAAATCAAATTCATGGAGTGTACTGCAACCCGCACGCGGATCGGAGGTAAGCTAGGTTCGGTTACAGTTAGTACAAAGGAAAACATCAAAAATAAAAGGGTGACAATGCCACCACGGGTAAAAGAATAAAACTGAATAAAACTCAGTTAAGTTGGTGAAACATAAATGGTTGGCTAAAATGTGATGTGAGCAACATCACATCCAGGGTATTAAATGCTGCAGTCTTTTGATTGGGTGGATGACAAGAGGAATATCTTGGTCTTCAGAGCTCTCGACATGTATTCTATCCATAAACTTTTAAAGAATGAAATTAACCACATTTCCCTCCCAAGACAATCGACAATATTGTTAAAAAGATGTCCAAATGTGCTCACAATCTCAAGTATGAATGCGTCAAACCAGAAACAAATAATTTAGTTGTGCTTCCATTTTTTTTTCTCCGTAAATTAGCTTCCAGATGTCAAAAATACTTTAAATACACGAATTCAAAGTCTTCTTTTCTCCGGATAACAAAAAAAGCTTCTTGAACCTCAAACAACCAATTGAATGAGTTAACAACTGGGGAATATACCAAATTACCATACAAAACTATCATACATAGGACAAACTAAACAAACATTCAAACATCTGCTAAAAGAACATCAAGTCTACGTCATCAACCAAGAACTCCATCTTTCATCCATTGCGAAACATTGCTGGACAAGAAAGCTATAAAATCGACGTTTCCTTACCACATAACATATAAATGTACGTCAGTATTTGACCTGGATTTTATCATTAATAACACAAAATCTCAATTGGAAATGACCTTACTGCTATAACATATGTCTCACATTTGGAAATTGTTAATTTTTTAATGTTTATTTTATTGGCACTTTTAACCGTACATTTATCTCATTTAACTGTATATTCAACTCTTTTGGTATGACGTAAGCTCTATCCGATCTTAGTCACCTCCGTTTTTACTATTCCTGTCTTTTATCCTATTGATGAAGATGTTTCATTTGAAGAAACAGTGCACCATGCAGTGGATTCCCGCGCGTGTTGGCATTACTGAAAACGAGATGGCTGATGCCTTGGCAAAAGAGGCAAGACAATTGGGTATACTATAGCCTACGTCACAGGTTGTGTTATTCCTACTAAATTTAACCCATGAACGGCATTTTCTGCGAGCCTAACTTCAAGCCACAAATAAACAAACGAAGTGTTTGATCGTTTAAATAGCTGCTCGCCAGATTTTATTGCATTATAAAGAAAAGTAATTGATATTCGATTTTTGATTAATAATTGATTTATGTGGATAGTGGCATTTATGTGGATAGTGGCATAGAATTTAGCATTGCGTCATGGTAAATGTTATTCCTACTAAGTGGAAGTAGTTGTGTTTTTTTTATATTATACCCAATTAAACACCAGCAAACTTACTCATGTCACTCTCAGCGATATCAATTCAGTGACTAAGGCAAAATTCAATGATAGGAAAATCCAAATCAAACACCAAATACCTGAAATCAGTACCAATAGAACTATCACCAGCACACTAACAAGACTCCGGACAGGACACTTTAGGGGGATGAAGATTCATGGTGACGGAACAAGGACTTACTGCCTCTGCAAAAATTTGCCCAGACATAGAACTAACCCCCATATATCTTTTCAACTGTCCCGCTATACTGGCGAAATTGTAGCAAATAAGTGACAATCCGTGGGCGGACTTATATTAATATGATAATATATATGAAGAAAATAATTTATATGAAGAAAATTGCCTTCAAATAGCAGATGTTTTATATAGGATCTTTGATCACATTTACAAATTATTTTCTGTCCATGACACGACAACAACCAACCAACCATGAAGATGTAGTATGGTAACATCGAAACACGTATAGATTTTTAAAACATTGTTTTTAAAGAAAATTTAACACTTTCCTCTTTTACTTCATTCCAACGTGGCTCACAATATTCCCCTGACGTTTATATAAATATGTCAATAACAAAACAGTAACTTAACAAAAAACACACACAAAAAATCAACTTTCGTATAGAAAATAGAAACCATACCGTCCATTCACATTTCAAAAAATGAAGGGAAAAAAAGATAAACAGGTGTTGCGCGAGTAACAAATCAACCTTTTTAACTCTCGAATGCAAAATTTACAAACACAACACGTAAAAAAATATAATAATCCGGCCGTAAGGAAGAAAAATCCCTTTCTAGAGTTCAAGTAGGGAATGGAGGGGAAAACGGCATTTTCATATAATGTATATTCCACATGAGATTTCGGCCTGCAGGCAAAAGATTTCGGAAACCGCTCGGAATAAGTACATAAATCGAATAAAACAGCACTTCTCTGCATTTCTACAGCTTTGAAGAGCGAATGGAAAAGTAAATTTTTTTTAGTAAGAATAGGTTTAAAAAATATGTTTTATTCCCCGTCGACGAATATTTCTAAAAAAAAAGGAGAGAGAGAAAAAAAAATGGCGTATGTGCAACTGAGTAAGAGGGAATACATCAAGTTTACATTTGAAAGAAGTAAAGAAATCGACCCACAACATCTAGAGAATGATCGTAAAAAAGTCGGTAAACAGATACAGATAGACAGAAGAGAGCACGAAAAAAAGAGAAAGAAGATAGATATGCAACAGTAGTGCAGACAGATCGTGGGAAAAAAAGGGGGAAATTCTTTTCGATCCTATTGAAGAAAAAAAATTTTATGTTCTATTTATTTGAAAAAAGAATTGTATGGCGAAAGAAAAAAAAACTGTTTTGCAGTTTACAAATAAATACTTGAAATACAGAACAAGAATAAAAATTACACAAAACGAAATTGTTATAAAAAAAATTAAAAAAAAGCTCGGCATACATATTCGTAAAACCAGTCCAATAATCAAAATTTGAAAATTACTAGCAAATAGAACTCTTTTTATTTGAAAAAGAAGTGTAAAGCAAAAGAAAAAAAAACTGTTTCTTTTGTTTCAAACTTAAAATACAGAACAAGAATAAAAATTGTTATAAAAAGAAATTTAAAAAAAGGTCGGCATATTTATTTGTAAAACCAGCCCAATAATCAAAATTTGAAAACTACTAACTCAGTGATTCTCAACCTTTTTTTTGTGACGGCACACTTTTAAGGATTTCGAAATTTGACGGCACACAATGAAAAAAATTAGTTTAAAAGTTATTTACTTAACTATAATACACTGTGTTAAATAGTTTGTGATAATAATTTTGAATGTGAAATAAAGTACTACAAAAGCACATTTATTAAGGGATTAATTATTTCTTTCGACTTATTTTTTATTAGTTAATAACAGTTATTTATGTTTTTTGCTAGTTATTAATTGTTCGCTTGTTTTCTATAGCTAGTTTTTTTGCTGATTATTAATTCTTGTCAACTAGTGTTTTTGCTGATTATTAATTGTTAGCTTATTTTTTGTTAGTTTTTTTTTTTGTATAACTTTTAATTGCATAGCTTACTTTAATGATTAGCTTTTATTTAAGTTTGAAAGTTAATATTTAGCTTTGCTCTTCTTTGATAATTAATAATTTTAATGATCATTAAATTTCCTACTTATTTCAACATTTTTTAAAATTGTCAACGACAATTTTAACACTTCCTTCTTATTTTAAGATTGTCAGAGACAAGACAATCGCTGACAAAGATGTTCCCGCGGTTAAAGAGTGGAAAAATTATAATATACACTTTTCTTTAATTTAAACTTTACTCGTAATTAAAAAAGCATTATAATTTTTACTGTATCATTTCTAATATTTGGCAGCACACTTTAAAAATTTGGCGGCACACAAAAGTGCCGCGGCACAGTGGTTGAGAATCACTGTCGTAGAGTTTTACACTCAGTTTGATACAGAGGAGCTGATTGGTTTAGATAAATTACTTAGCAAACTGCTCATTCAAATAAGATCAAGTTACTCTGGAGACTATGAATACTCCTACTTCCTAAAACTGACAAATGCAGCTTATCACGTCAGGTGGAAGAGGAAAAACTTTCAAGCGGAAGAAAACAAGGAGATGAATAAAAACTCCATTCAACTCGAATCAATAATGACTGAAATTAATCCAAGCACTGAAGACATAACCATGGAAAATAAAGATGAAAACCTGAATACAACACCGAATACAGAAACAGACACGGACATCAATATTAACAATAGCACAGAACCACCTGCAAAGAAAAGAAAAAAGAAGAAGAAAAAGCAAAATGCAATCAAAACAATTGAAGATAATTCTACACTCATATCTGCAAACAGCTGTCCTTCTTCTAGCCAACATAATTCAACAGATGACGTCACTATCTTGCCGACAACAAAACCTAAGGAGGATACCGACAAAGTACGGGATCCGCCCAGCAAACCTGAAATAACACTGCAAGCCAGATATATTAAGGTTTTGGTCCGGGGCCTGCCTGTGGACTTTGATACAGATGCCATCAATACAGAATTACAGAAAAACAGTATTGAAACCTTTAAAATTGTGCAGTTTAAGAAAAGAATGGGAGAGGCCTGTCGGCTCCTTCCACTTTTTCTCATAATCCTAACATCAACGGCGAATCACCAAAGAATATTCGAAGTCAACAACATACAGCAGATCCCGATCAAAATCGAACGATTTCGAGGAGGTCGAGGACCTATACAATGTTACAACTGCCAAAATTATGGACATACACAAAGCCACTGCAATGCACCTGCAAGGTGTGTAAAATGTGCTGAAAACCNACGCCGGATGTAAAGCATCGGCTTCGATGAAGATAATTTTGTGAGAATTTTTTTGATAATTCGGTGAGAATTCACTCGATTAGACATATGATGCTCACTACGTGCTCTTGCGCGCCGAAGCCTATCAATTAAAACGTATTAGCGTTTTATATAATATAGATTAGCCATATGATGCTCACTACGTGCTCTTGCGCGCCGAAGCCAATCAATTGAAAATGAAAACTGTTGCCAGCGCGAGAAAAGAAATATCATCGGTTTTATTGATACATACGTACGTATTAGCGTTTTATATAATATAGATTATTTCTGAAAAAGATTACTCTTAGAATCTCATGCATCAAACTTGGGGTTAAACTGAACAAAAAAAAACTTCCTTGTGTTAAAACTTCTTTGGGTCAAACAAATTTAAAAATTCTAGTCTTAAAAAAAATTCAAAAGGTTTAGGATTAAAAAAAGTAAATAAAATAAGAAAAAAAAGAATTGACGCCTGGAACATTTTAAATTTATTCCAGTTCACTCATTTCAGTAAGAATTTCAGCAAAATGAAAATAATATAAAAAACGTTTGAATTACTTTAAGTACAAAAAAAAAAAGTTTTAAATTTAAAAAAATTCACCGTATAGTTTAATGTTATTTCTACAACGTTCCACCATATATAGTGCAAATGACATGTAAGGCTGTATTTGAAGGCTCCGTCCTCACATAAAAAGGATGTTTTTTTGCGAATAATATGCTATTTTCATCCCTGCTGTGAGCTTGCAACAGTTACTCACGAATATCAGGTCAAGTTTAGCCTGTCTAAGGTGTTTGTCTATGCTTATTTTGAAAATGGTGCAAAACGTCAATATGGAGAAAAGCTACAGTCTTGAGAAAATTAAGAACGTTGGTGGTTTAATTTTTTAACATTTAAAAACTTACTGCTTTACCTGGGCTCATAAAAATTTGCAAACACTGAAAATAAGACAGCGATTTTGATAATTTTCATCTAGGTGGGAAAATATCACCAAATTGGCGATTTTTAAAAAAATGTTCCATAACTTTTAAAACATTTAAGTCACTTGCCCGTTCAAAAGCCCAAGTAATGCTTCACGGCAAGATGATATATATTGTTTAAAATCATAACTTTGCTTCAAGTGTAAGGTACTATAAAAGTGGCTTCTTTAATGTCCCTTGACGACAGAGCTTCGAAAAACAATATTAAGTTACAAAACGATGTTTTCTTTTCAGAATATTTTAAGGTAGATTTGGAATCAAATATGGAGAAATAAGCGGAGACAAATGCAAAAAAGGAAACGCTGATGGGGGGATCTAAGCGTTGCATTACGTGCTACTGCAACATTAACAAGCGTTACCATCTTTCGCATGGAGATGTAGAAAGTCTCTTGTCTTATATGCATGCAATGGCGTGATGCAGCTCTTTCAGAACTTGAGGAAACGATGACTTTTGGAGACGTTATGTCACTGTCATGAATATCTTGGATTATTGATAAAGTAGTTCCCTTATTTTTGACTCGGCCACGCAAACTATTTACTAATGGACAGTGTCAGAGCACTTTCAGAACTTAAGTATTTCTCCATAATGCTCATTTAGTGGGGGAAGGGGAAAATTGAAACAGCACGCTATCAAAATATTAGGTACAAACGTGGGGTTATACGAAGATACCTCAAATAAATATATTTGGAAGTGATTAAAAATTTTCTTTTTTATAACATACATACAAAAATTCTAAAAAAGTCTTTTATTATACGGCTAATGAAAAGTAAAAATTATTTTTTACTAAGAGATTAAAAAAAATAAAATGGCACCTATTCAACTTTCTTCTTTGATTTAAGCTTTTTACTATAAAACGTGCACAGTCTGATTTTCGACTTTAAAATTAAAATAGAACTTATTTTTATGGCAATACTTATATATTTGCTTGAGAATAATAAATTTTGGATGGGAATAGTTACAGTTGATATACCTACTTTTGATAGAATAACGATTTCTTTTATAAACAAAATTCTGATGAAAAGGTCTTTTATTATACGGTCAGTGAAAAGTAAAAATGATTTTTTACTAAGAGATTAAAAAAATAAAATGGCACCGATTCAACTTTCTTCCTTGATTTAAGCTTTTTACTATAAAACGCGCACAGCCTGATTTTTAACTTTAAAATAAAGATGGTACATATTCGTATGACAATACTTGTTTGAGAATAATAACTTTCGTATAGGAATAGTTACAGTTGATATACCTACTTTTGATAGAATAACGATTTCTTTTATAAACAAAATTCTAATGAAAAGGTCTTTTATTATACGGTCAGTGAAAAGTAAAACTGATTTTTTACTAAGAGATTAAAAAAATAAAATGGCACCGATTCAACTTTCTTCCTTGATTTAAGCTTTTTACTATAAAACGCGCACAGCCTGATTTTCAACTTTAAAATGAAGATGGTACATATTCGTATGGTAATACTTGTTTGAGAATAATAACTTTCGTATAGGAATAGTTACAGTTGGTATACCTACTTTTCATAGAATAACGATTTCTTTTATAAACAAAATTCTAATAAAAAGGTATTTTATTATACGGTTAGTGAAAAGTAAAAATTATTTTTTACTAAGAGATAAAAAAAATAAAATGGCACCTATTCCAACTTTCTTCTTTGATTTAAGCTTTTTTCTATAAAACGTGCACAGCCGGATTTCCAACTTAAAAATTAAGACGGAAAATATTTGTATGGCAATACTTATATATTTGTAAGAGGATAATATTTTTCGTATGAAAATAGTTAAAAATGATATGCCTACTTTTGACAGAATAACGATTTCGGTTCTATTCAAAATTCTCCAAAAAATTCGTTTATAACCAAGCAACAATGAATGAAAATGATAAAAAAATATCCTATTACTCTATCATAATTTTGCTGCTTCTAATACCACTTTCCAATATTAGCAAGCTAGCTGGGTGAAAGCAAGCGAATTTTAAGGCAGAGTGTGTGTTTGCTTTACAGTGGCGCCATCTATGGCTAAGAATACGACTTCAGCCACATACACCTCACAACCCGTTTATAGGGTGGACCCATTCATACATCTATTCATTCAACCACAGGTCGTGATTTTGACCTGAACCAGAGAGCAACCAATCTCCAATTCCGTACCACCAGAGGTATTGATTTGTTAAAGGACCACGGAGAACTTAATGACACAACAAATTTAATGCGCACTAGTCACCATTTACTACACGGGGAGTGCTCGGCCGGCGGGGATTGAATCCACGACCTCTTGGATATGGGCCCAACGCCCTAGTGATCGGCCATCTTGATTTTGTAAAGAATATAATTTTAAATATACAGTTTAAACTTGAAAGCAATCGGTCTAAGAATTATTTTCAACTCGATCTGATTCATTACTCGAATAATTCATCATTCGAGTAACGAATCAGATCGAGTTGAAAAATGCTTAAAGAAAAACGATTTCAAAATCAAAATTTTCTGAACGCCTGCAATGGACTGTGAGACAGAAAAATTCAAAATTTGAGTAATTAGATATTTTCCATCGCATTCTCCATCGCATTCATTTTTGGGTTCATCATAATGTTAAAATATTAAGACAGCTTTTAATCAACAACAAAAAAAAGCTCCAAAATTCTACAATTGCTTAACTCCTTTAAAACAATGAAACCTTTCAACAATGATCTTCAATTTAAATTTTTTACAGCTTAGTTCCTAGAACTTATTTGTGTTTTAGCCAAAATTAGTTTCAAGTGTTCTGCTTTCACCTAAATTAATCAAAAAAGATTTTAGAACAATATCTATTTTCTGTGGATTTTAAGAAAAATTCGGGAAATTAAAAGAAAATAAAAAAAAAGTTTTATTAAATATTTAAGTAAAACGTAAAGTATACATAAATAAGCGGAAAAAAACATATATAAATAAAATAGGTATTTAAAATACAGTGGTAAGCGATTGAAAAAACGGATAAAATTTTTTATAATGCTAATTCATAGCAATAAAAATTTCCTCCTTCTAACTGAAGATAAAATAAAAAAAGCTGTGTAAACAACAGCTATTTCTGATAAGAATTACGATACTTATTATCAAAATAAAAGTTGATAACAATTTATTTCTAAACCTTCAAAATGATGAGAAAAAATAATTGAGTTTTCATCATAAACGAAATCTGGATTCAAATCAATCAAAACTTATTTTCCTTAAATAAACAAAACCTTGATATTAGTTGTGTCAAAAACATTGTTTACTTTCATTTGCAAAACCTAAAATAATACATTTTACTTTGAGGGAAAAATTCCACAATTTTTTCCCTCATTTATCACAAGTAAATTGCAACACACTTGCGCACTGGGTTAACAGCATTAATTATGACATTAAAGTCTTATCAGGCAAAACTTCCTTTTCCTCTTTCATAACAATAAATATTTATTTCGCAAGAAAATTCATTTGTATACAAAACACGAATACCAAAGTCAAGAACCTTTGAAAGAAGTTCATGAGGTACGATTCGATTAAAGTAAAAACCGAGGAGGAAAAAAATTATCCTTATCATAGTTAAATGCATTTTTTTACTGAATTCAACTTTAGAACAACAAATGAGATTTACTATTATTCCTGAATAAAACNAGGTCATTTTCAAAATCAGCACATCAAATAACATATAAATCAACAATAACTTGTCTTGTATTTTTCAAAAAGTTCAATTTCGCAGGCTTGTGTTATTTATTTATTTTGAGAAAGAGAGAGAGAGAAAACTAAAAGAAAACACTACTAGCAATATTTTTAGAATCGTCTTCATCATAAATTTTATACTTTAATAGCACATTTTGCATTATTAATATAAAAAATGCTAGCAGATAAATAATTTTAAAGCAAGTCTATTAAAAATACATTTTGTTTTTATATTTTCTGATTTTTGAGAAAATGACTTTTTTTTAAATGAAAATCTCCAATTGGGTATAATATTAAAAAAAACACAACTACTTCCACTTAGTAGGAATAACATTTACCATGACGCAATGCTAAATTCTATGCCACTATCCACATAAATCAATTATTAATCAAAAATCGAATATCAATTACTTTTCTTTATAATGCAATAAAATCTGGCGAGCAGCTATTTAAACGATCAAACACTTCGTTTGTTTATTTGTGGCTTGAAGTTAGGCTCGCAGAAAATGCCGTTCATGGGTTAAATTTAGTAGGAATAACACAACCTGTGACGTAGGCTATAGTATACCCAATTACTTCAGCTTTTAGATGATCGTTGTATTCTCACTGATTTTACATTAGACATTTTGTTGTTTAAAAAATTTTAGTTTCTATGCTAAACTAAACTCATTTTTATTATTTAAAATTTCATTAACTTTAATTTAAATGTTTGTTAATATTAATATAGTACTTTGCTTTCCCATTTAATATAAATTACACATTAAATGATAGAAAATTATTTTCTAAAAATGTTCCACACATTTAATTCTGAAAATGAGAAAGAATACGAGCTTTTGAGCAAACGGTTTTATAGACAATGCGTTTGTTGATTCATTATTTTCATAATAAGTTTTAGCACCTTTTCCTTCGAAAAATATAAAATGCATAAAAACAGTTTTTGTTGTTCTATCAATTTTACCTTATTATTTTTTTTTCAAATACAAAAATGTACTTAAATAAGCTAGAAGTAAAACTAATCAAAATCCTAAATAGATTTAACATGTTTTATTTTTTAAAAGGATAAAATAAAAATAAAACACACACACACACTCATTTTGTTTGAAAAAACTATTCCATAAATGAAATGTTTTCAGAATCGTTTTCCTTAGGAATTTTGTGCTTTTATTTTCGAATAATAATAACGAGTAATACATCAAAAAAATTTATGTGGGTCTATCAACAGAACATTTTTCTAATAATAATAATAATGCTTAAATTACCTTTTTTGCAAAACTAATTGAATCCCAAACAGAATTTTAATAATACATACCATTAAAAAATTTAAAAAAAAGATCACACGTAGTTTAAAGGTATCTCTTTTTATAAATTACAAATTTTCAAAATCATTTTCATCATAAATTTTATACTTTTAATAGCACATTTCACATTATTAGATATATGTACATTAAAACTATTACCAGATAAATATTTTTAAAGCAAGTTTGTTATTAATACATTTTTCTTACATATTTTCTGATTTTTGAGCAAACGATTTTTTCAAATGAAAATCTCCGATTACTTCAACTTCTGAGTTGATTGCAGCGTTCTCGCTGATTTAAAATTAGACCCATTAGACTTAAAGAACACCTGGTAGAATTGTCAGAACTTGCTTCGTTAACTTTTGTACGAAATTCTTACGGAAGTCGTACGTTATTGCCGTTTAATTCATAAAAAGTTATACCCATATTGTAAACAATTTGATGCTTCATTATTCCAATCATAAAGAAAATATCACCAAAAATAATAAACTTCACAATCACATTTAAAGGTCAATTTTTCCGTACTTTTCTTTAGCTTGTATCATATAGAATGCAGAGATAATAAATTAAAGGACAGCGTAATAAACAATCTGTTAGTTTTTATATGCTTTCCTTTATTCAAAATGTCTTTTCTTACAAAAGAATTAAAATGTAACAATTTTTATTTTAAAAAGAATAAGTCCTTGGAAGCGTGGTAAACCAATCATTTATCTAATGGAGATTGATATTTTATAAACACTTTCAAAATGAAGGTCTTCCTCCTTCTTATTCCGTTACTAAAACCTGAGCAGTTCGTAAATTCATTATTATTTTTTCCTTCTGAATATAAAAATCCAATCCACGTGTGCCACGGACATCAACCTCAAGTCAGAAATCAAGGACGTAGAAAATATGCACGATGGTAATTGTTTTGAAATTTTGTTATCATTCTTCTTTTTTCTTTCTTTTTTTTTTTTNTTTTTTTTTTTTTTTTTTTTTTTTTTTTTTTTTTTTTTTTTTTTGCTTAGCTATCAATCATGAATGTTTCTTTGTAATAAGATTTCGTACTAATTTTTTTTAAATTTTGTATTTGCAAATTTAATCAACATTTTTAAAACGGACTTGTCAAACGCTCAATCGGTTATTCAACTGATTAAAGCAAACTTTTTTAAAATTTATTTAATTAATATTTTGCTTTTTGTTTGTTCTTTTTCATTCATAATTTACATAAAAGCGCGAAAATTTAAATTAAAATGATTATCATTTAATTTAAGATGACAAGGATATTTTTTTTCGAAAATTCTCAAGGAATTGATTTGAAATTTTCAGCTTTGTTTTACATTACTTGATTAAAAACTTCATTCACTTCAAAAATATACAAATAGGAAAAAAACAGTTCTTTTCTCGCTCGAGTACAGTAATTTTGTTTCTCACCTTTATGTTTCAATTTTACGTGGGCATTTAACGTATCAAATCACTTTTTCGATTCACTCACGTCACGACTGGTAAGTTTTACAAAAGGGAGCCTGTTTTTTTCCTATTCGTATATTTTTGTAACGAATGAAATTTTAAATCAAGTAATAACTTACCACTTCAGTTTTTTGGGATTATTTATTTAATAGTTTTGTTAATAACAACTTATATACAAAATAAGGACAAAAAATAATTTAAAACTTTAAAAAAAAAAAAATATTGAATTTGGTATCTTTACGTTCCTTTATACTATGTACTTCTTTACTGCTAAATCAGTGATTCTCAACCTTTTTTGGGGGACGGCATACTTTTAACGATTTCGAAATTTGACGGCACACAATGAAAAAAATTAGTTTAAAAGTTGTTTACTTACCTATAATACACTGTGATAGTTTGTGATAATAATTTTGAATGTGAAATAAAATATGTGCTACAAAAGCACGTTTATTAAGGGATTAATTATTTCTTTCGACTAATTTTTTATCAGTTACTAACAGTTATTTTTTTTTATAGTTATTAATTGTTAGCTTGTTTTTTATAGCCATTAACTGTTATTTTTTTGTGATTTCTTGTTAATTGGTTTTTTTGCTGATTATTAATTGTTAGCTTATTTTTTTTTTTTAGTTATCCTTTGTTAATTTGTTTATTAATTGCATAGCTTACTTTAATGATTAGCTCTTACAACATTTTTTAAAATTGTGTGTCATATACAATTTAAACACTTCCATCTTATTTTAAGATTGTCAGAGACAATACAATCGCCGACAAAGATGTTCACGCGGTTAAAGCGTGGAAAAATTATAAAAAGTATATATATAATATTATATATATGTACACTTTTCTATAATTTAAGCTTTACTCGTAATAAAAAAAACATTATAATTTTTATTGTATCATTTCTAATATTTGGCGGCACACAAAAGTGCCGCGGCACAGTGGTTGAGAATCACTGTGCTAAATAGTAAGTAATCCTGTAATAATTTGTTTGCATTTTGAAATTTTAAACACAAAAAATTAAGCATTTAAGACTTTGGTTTGCACGAACTCATTTTTTTCAACACTTATATTTTAAATTACTGATGTAGGTAAAACCTGAATTCCTCAAGAAAAGTTTCTTCGGCAGTATAACTTCCTCTTAACACTTCCATACTTGTATAGTGCACAAAATAAAAAACAAACCACCATGAATTTGGAACAAACCACATTTAAAACAAACCACATTTGATTTTAATAATCGGATCTTCACGTTCAATCATTCTTAATGGTATGAGGAGGTGACTCAAATATGTTGCTTAGTTATCCAAATATGCAGAAAAATACAGGTTAATTCAGTGAAAGTACGTTCTTGTGTCTGATTTCGTAACTTTATTAATTAGTGCAGTGCAGACGATATTTTATGTTACGAAATCAGACACAAATCAGTCTCATTTCGTAACTTTATTAATTAGTGCAGTGCAGACGATATTTTATGTTACGAAATCAGACACAAAAACGTACTCTCTGAATAAACATACCTTTTTTCGACAGATTCGGATTTCTGACCCCCAAAATAGGATAGCAGCAGTCTGAGAAATATAGTCCCAATAGTTTGATCAAAAGAATGGTGCAAATTTGGGATCTCTTAATATTCTCTTATTTTTTGCGTATTTCATCGTAAATCGAGAATTTTTTAAGAGAATTAAAAAATTTTTGCACTCAGTTATAAAATTAATTTTGCCATTCAATTATAAATAATTTTTTTAGTATTATTTTGTTTAAAAAAAAGTCGTATTTTAAAAATTCGATTTATCAGGAACTATTTAATCTATTTCACTCAAATTTTGTATTATGCCATGTAAAATAACATTCTTTAAAATGATGTAAAAAATTGGATATCTTATAATTCAAGCTTTCTTCGACTGTTTGTAAATTTTCCAACAGCTATGCGTAAATAACAAAATATAATAAATATTTACGAAAATTTATTTTTTGCATGGAACTATCTTTGAATAAAATTTATGTATTATTGTGTGCAAAAATTTTTCAATTTGCTTACAATTTTCTCGAGGAATGGTGAAATACGCCAAAAGTCAAATTAAGATTAAGGGGTCCAAATTTTGGACTGCTCTCTTGGCCAAACGATTGGGACCATATTTCCCAGATTGCGGCTATCCTCTATGGCCAGAAATCTGAATCTGCCGGAGAAAAATGTGTATGCTTACGTACGTTTTTGTGTTGGTTTAAATAATTTACTTTATTATAAGCATTACTTATTAATGGTAATTTCATAAAACTAAATTATAGGTTGTTTTTCCTTATTTTTATGAAGCAATTCTTTAGACATTTTTCACAACTATGTCATTTAAAAAAGTTCAGGCAAAAATGCGTGAGTTTAAAAACTTTAAATTAATGCAATAATTTTAAAATATAAATAAGCAAACAATCAAATTATTTTGAACACTAGATGGCACCACAAAATTAATCATAAAGTTTTGTGCAGAATTCGAAACATAAGTTCATTACAATAAAAAGTTTAACTGCAAGTAATAAATTACAACTATAATATACTATGAAGATAATCATTATTTCGATAATTGTTCTAAAATTAAAAATTGTTTTTAAAACTTCTTACAGCTACCAATAAAAAAAAATTATTAGTTATGTATTTTATTATATCTTATTCTCGATTCATTAAAAACACATTGCTTTTATAAAGCAGGTATTAATGAAATTAATTTTCGTAATAAACAGGAATCCTTTATGTAAAAAAGAACAAAACGCACATTAAGTTAATTTTTTCAACTTTTTTGGCCAAAAAAGTTTACAACCTTCAACATTAAACTTAAGAACCTTAATATAATCTCTCACTAGTATAGTTTCCAAATTTTTAATAGTTTATAAATCATTTTAAAAAAAAGACATTTTCAAAGTAAGACTTGAAAAACATATTTTATTTGAAAATCTCAATAAATTATAAGAGATGGCGCCACGAGATGCAAGTTAACTTAGGATAGAAGCAAAGTGAGAAGAAATTGTTTAATTAAGAATTTCCGTAAGATACTTTGTTTTAGTAAAAAATACGTAATTTAGCTGAAATGTAATTTATAAATATGATTGAATCATTTTATTACGATTTTTTTCAGTTCTTAATTGTAATGTTAATTTCTAAGTTAATTTGAGGAAAAAACTGCATATTAACTTTTAAACAACGGCGTTTATTTTTATTTAGTAGCAAATAATGCAGCTTTATTTTGATGTTCTATGAATAATCAGTTATTATTTTGAAGTTAATTTATTAATTTCAATTTAACGCTTACTGCATAAGAGCTTACTGCATAAGAGCTTACATACGCTTACTGCATATCTTATAATACCCAAACCATTTTAAAATATAAAAATTTCCTGCGAAAATTAAAAGTAAAATGCAAGAAGTAAAAATATAATTTATTTCTCATAAATTGCAGATATTAAAGAATAAAAACTATCTATGTTAACAAAAACTAATAATTCATTCAATATTTATTTTCTTACATTTATTTATTTTCGAAATTTCTGTTACATAGTAAGGATCATCATCAATACCCATTTCAAACTGTTCATTTAAAACAACGAAATCAAAACGAGCTACAAATTAAATGTGAAAAAAAAAATCAAAGCAATATTATGGAAAGCTTAAACGTACTTTTTACACTCATAATTTCAATTCTGATTATTTTTCATTTTAAATAATGCGTTTCACTCAACTCTGTAATAAAAATAGAAAATAGTAGCAATAAATAATAGAAGCTACAAGCAGTAATAAATAATAGTAGCTACAAGTAGTAATAAATAATAGTAGCTACAAGCAATTAAGTGCGATATGCACTGCGCAACATTTCAGTTAGCCGGGTGCAAGTAAATTCAACTATTTTTTATTCATTTATTTATTTTTTATGAACATCCATTTTAAATAAATAAAAAAGTAAATAAAAATAAAATAAATAAATAAAAATTAGTTGAATTTTTTTGTTAAACAACAGTCGTTTTCAAAATGATAAGTTAATAGTTCATTTGCAATGATAGTTAATAGTATATTTGCAATGATAGTTAATATTTTAATCACACTTAAAAAACTTTTTAATTTAAAATGTATTATTTTAAAAATCTGGCTAACGATTTTTAGAAAAATTAAATTTTAATCCATATTTTTCCAACATATGCATTTTATTCCGCGTTTTTTTTTCTTTCTTTTTTACGCAAAACAAACATTATTTAAACTCTCAGAAATACAATGATTTTGAAAACTTCAATATCTCGAACAAAGTCCCAAAAATACGAAACGAAAATTTATAAAATGAAAAAAATAAACTTTTTTTTTTAACCCATACAAACTTGCGTACGCACGAAAATACGATTGTCCAAAAAACGTTTAACTAGGAATCTTTCTTATCTCCGGCAATTTTGTAAAAAGTACAAAACTAAGATTTAAACTCTCTGAAATATATATTGAATACACAGAACTGCCGAAACTTTCACTTCAATTTCAAATTCAGAAGAGTACGAAATTAAAAATTTAACCCCAAAAATACAAAAACTTGCAACAGTCATTATTTCAGATTTCGTAGCGGGCTAAAAAAGAAAGAAGAACACTATTTTTCAACGGAATCAAAATATTTTTGGAACAGTATATACATATATCAAACTACTTAAGGAAAAAAACCTAAGCCAAAAGTATAACTTGTACTAGTACTATAGAGAAATTTAAAAAAAATTATCGCAAAAGAATAACAAAATATACTAGTTTTAATATTCTATAATTACTTTATCAATACTAAATAACCCATAATATTACCAGATTAAAAACTTCATTCCCTTCAAAAATATATAAACAGTCGACATGTGTCAAAAACTCAAAAATTGGCACTCATTTTCAAGAATTGCCAGACCGAAAAAACCCTAAGCGAAAAGTATAATTTGTACTAGTACTATAAAGAAATACAAACAAACTTTATCGCAAAAGAATAACAAAATATACTAGTTTTAATATTCTATTATTACTTTATTAATACTAAACAACTCGTAATATTTCCTGATTAAAAACTTCATTCCCTTCAAAAAATATATAAATAGAAAATAACGGTCGACAAGTGACAAAAACTCAAAAATTGGCACTTATTTTTAAGAATTGCCAGATTTGAATTCGAATAAACAAAAGCGATTAACGACATTAGTTCCTAACCACCTCTAAATAGCACATGGAAATGCATTTTACCCTGATTTACCCTTCTCGTTCACTGAGGCTTTTATTCTCCTCCTTGTTTTTTCCATTTTTCGTAGGGAACTTAACGTTTTATATTCACGTCTCGCAAGTTTTGAAAATGGGCGCCTATTTTTGAGCGCTTGAAACACGTAGACTGTTATTTCCTATTTATATATCTTTGAAGGGAATGAAGTTTTAAATCAAGCAGGCTTTACGCTTCATTTTTTGGGGGGATTATTTATTTAACTCATAATAATTTCAAATATTTACATGAGTTTTTTTTTTTATACTTTTGCATTAAACAAATAACCAGTATCAATTAGTTAATATTCTCTAGTACCAATACATACTATTTAAAATTTGTAATCGAGCTTAAAATTTCGTTACTCAAACTATTTTAAAGTAGGGTTTCAATGATCTCGAAAAAAAAAAGTAAATTTAGTGAGTAGACCCCTCAATTTATTATTTAAAAATTCTTTAATATTAATAATGTATTCTTGATTGGGATCTATCATTTTTAAAATCGCATGAAAGAGACAAATCAATAATTGTGAAGCTACTAAACTCCATCAAATAAGATTTTGTTATTGCATTTACTGAAAATAAGTATATAACCTTTGGTTGTCGCTAGACTCACGTTNTCTGTCATAAAATATTGCTTGCTAAAAAAACGGTGTTAGCTTGTTAAAAGAGAGTTACGTTCCCATCGACTTAACATCCAAGTACTTTCTATTTCTTCGTTAAATACGGGTTCTCGTTGAATCAGGACTCGTTATAAGCGAGTTTGACTGTGCTTTTGATAATTCCGAAGTAGGAATTAATAATGGTTGTCATTTTTTCAATTAAGAACGATTCTTAGATGGGAATAATGTTACTTGCGTTCTAGCATTTTCTAAGCTACACGCGCTCCCTAAGTAGCCTCTAGAAACAATTTATTTATTCTTATTATTGGGAGGCTAGAGAACTTTTGTTTATTTTAACTTCTTGACTCAGTTTTATTTGTTTGTACTTTGCTTACAATCAGTTATCGTTTTATCGTTTGTGTTCCTCTTTCTCATTTGTTTTCCGACGAAAGAACTGTATTCTTTTCGCTTTGCTCTATTAGAAATTGAAAAAAAAAGAATAAAAAAGATGCTTCTCCGATTCTTTTTTTTTATATATAATATTCTTTATAATATATAAAAGTTTTTTTTTCTTTTATATAATATTCACGAGAAAAAATACCGCAAGCACATTACCACTTAGAAAAAAGCATTCTTAAAAATAAAATAATCTTCAATTTTTTTCCTATTTTGCTCCCTTGAATGCATAAATCGCATATGATTTGGAGTTTTACTTCTAGCTCGTCTAAAAAAATCATCTAAAAAAAAATTAAATAAATATTTTCTAAGCATTAGAGCAATGTTTCACAAACTTATGACTTCTGTGTACCCTTTCTAAATTTTTCGTAACGCTGGGTACGGCTAATAAAAAAAAAATGTTTTTTTAAAAAAATACGCTTATTTTTCTTTTTTGGAATAAGTTTTGTTAATAAGTTTATTTGCATCAGTTAGAAGGACGATATTGTTTATGCTGTGATAAAAAAAAAATGCACAAAAGTTAGAAATCACAACTGGCTGCTGACACCACTAATTATTAACTGTTAATTCTGCAAAAAATAGCCAATAGAAAAATACGTAATTGTAATTTTCATGGCTAGCGTTGTTTTCAACTTAAAATCTATAGCATTTTCATTCTTGCATAAATGATTAATAAATGATCTTTTTAAAAATCCAGGTGAAGAAATAAAAACACTGCTAACTTCTAAAAAACACACAATAATATTTAAAAAAATTTTTTTTTTTTTTTTACATTTTTACGTGTAGAATATAATTTTTGGTTTTCTAGAAAGTATGCACATTAACATTTAGAAAAAGTTTTCTTAATAAGCATTTTCACTATTCTTCTATTTATTCGCTCCAACTCGCATGAATGCATAAATCGTAGACGATTTTGAGCTTTACTATTAGCTCGTCTCGGATAATCATCGCAAGAATTATTTCCAAAACGTTGGATGGAGAGACAATCTCTGAAGACAAATTATTCATCCAGGTTAAAGATGCACCAGGCCCTATAAGTTTGCTATGTCGGGAAAACCAGATATCCGGTGAAAATTGAATCTTTTATCCGGCCGGTTCCAGATACCAGGAAAAATTTAGATTTAGTACCCGACGGGATATTTTATTTTATTTCATAACCGCCGTTAAACAGCCGACCCAATTTTTGGGGTTACTCTGTAGCCCTGTAATTTTGAACCTAATCCAGAAGACGAGGGAACTCCTGGATCAAGTATTGGGAGACATTTTGCCTTAGTTGAGGAATTTTCGATGGAGGAACTAACCCGCATTTGCGTTACATGAAGAGGAAAACCTCCAAACGGCAAGGAGAATCCAACCCATGATCCGTCTACCACTGAGGATATTTTAATTCAACACTGTAGTCGATGCAAGACGGAAGCGGAATTCGTATTGACCAGCATCGCTGGGATTCGAACCCGATTCAACTTATTGGAAGGCAAACGCTTTATCCCCTGATTCATCACGGCTCACCAGACAAGGTATTATAATGTTTAAAAATAATAATAATAATATAAAAATCGTATAATTTTTATCGAACAAATATTTTATACGATATAGTTTTAAGGAAATTTATTGCACTCCTATATAAATAAAAACATGTGTTAGTTTTCAGATTTTTTTTTTTAAACTCAATTTTAAAAAAATAGTTTTCTTGTTTGGATATAGAATGGAATTATTAAATATAAAACTTTATAATGAAGTGGAAATATCTGCTAATAGTGGACTTTATAATTAATTACAATGAACTTATAATTAATTTCATTTACTTAAATATAAAATAAAATTTATTAATGAAGCTTCTGTTGATCATAGGATATTTTAATGAAAAATCTAATATGAATGTAACTATAAGTATTTAATTTTATATTTTTCGATAAGTATACTACGCGTATTGCATTTGAGTACATTAAAATGTATTTATAAGATGCGTATTATATTTGAATTGTGCGTATTGTATTGTGTTTAAATGTATGCGTATTGCATTTGAGTACATTAAAATGTGCTTTACAATCTCTGAAGCTTTCCAATATTTGGAGAGAAATTTTGTTTTATAAGTAATGTAATGTTGAACGGAAGATTCATTTAGCGGTTTTGTTGTTCTTAAATTTAAGATTTTTCTTCCATATCCAAGTGATTTTAAACGTCCTAAAATTAAAGTAACTCCTAGACCAAGCTATAAGCAAGAGGCAAATTTGCTTTTATGAAAAACTTTTTCAGTGAAACTTAACGCGTATTTGTGTTACACACAAGAAGAAGAAAAAAACACGAAAACTTTTTATAGATTAAAGTTATTTACTAAAAATTAATCTCCAATGATGTCTAAATTAGTCAGTATAACCAATGCGTTATTTGTAAGAAAATATTCATGTTTTGTTTGCAAATGTCTTCTATAAAACCGGGTATTTTTTTAAAATGCTAGACTTATAAACCCAACTAGTAACATTGCATGTACTCATTTGTTGAAACCCAATTTAGCATAGGAGCAATGCACACATATCATATTTTTCTACAGTTATCCGACTTTTATTCGATCATAATTTTATTAACTTTAAATATCAATTTTAAATTTTGAATAGAATTAACTATCATGTTTAATTTGGTTAAAATAGTGTTCGACATTAGATATTTAAATTTGCAGCGTACACTTATCTTCAGCCAATATATTTCTCTGCGCCAAAGATAGCCACTTCATTTACATTGGGTTTCCTTGCCCAAGACTTGATGGTTTTCCATTGATGGACCAACATAATCTTGATGGTAAACATCAATAATTCCATCATGAACCATTTTATTTTTGATGGTAACCAACAAAAGTAATCATCACCCCAATTCACGGAATTCGGACTGATTTATGATGGTCCAACATAAGAATAGCAACTGGTTTTGATGGTTTGTTTATTTTGAACCATCAGAAATTTCTATTATAGTTTCTTAGAAATCAATTTAGGAACGATCATGGACAATCATCACCCCAATGTAGGAATTCGGACTGATTTATGATAGTCGAATATAAAAAATGAAAAAAAAAAAAACAGAATTGCTTCGATGGTCTACTCCTAAGAATCAACAAGAATTCTCATTCAATAATCATGGAAATGTATAGTTGGAACCATCATGAACCATCACGGATTGTTGGTCCATGAGAATCAAACTTCTCTTGATGGGTAACCATCATAGTATTAAAGTAGCATTTTCAATCATGGAATGATGGAAGTTTGTTGGCATATCAAAAACCACGAACGCATAATGGAAAATGTTGGATGATGGTGACCATAAAATGATGTTGGACCATCATAAATCGCACTGAAGTCAACATAAACCATCAAAATGTTTTGGTGGAACCATCAAGAATTTCGATTTTGGTGAACTAAAATTCTGCACAAGACTAACAAATGTCAAGCCTAAACCAGTTATTTCAATTTGATTATTAAGAAACTGACGAAATACATGGATTTCAAAAACTATAATTATTTTTAAGAAGAGTATTAACGTTAGAATAAATTCTGAATATGATTGTGTCTAATCCAAATAAGTATTAGACGACATTGGTTCGCCAGTAAAACTGACCAGTTCCGCTACCCGGTGGAGGATAGTGAAAATATTTTGCAAGGTCCGGGTAATAACCCCAGTAATAAAAATCTGGCCGAGTAGGCCAGGACATCTATTATCCTGGTCATTCAGATAAGGAATATATTTCAGCCTAACTAGCTCTTCCATCTACTTTTTTCCAAATTTCGGGTAAATTTCGAAATGAAAAAAAAAAGAAAAAAACGAAAATTTTATGGTTGTACCGAAAATCCGAAGAAATTTTACGAAATCTATTCTTTAGCAAGTTCTTTTTAAAAATTCATAGTAAGCGAAACACTGCAAACTTTTAAAATATATACCATGCTTGTTACAAGTTTTATTTACATTTTTATTCTTAGAAAAGTTAGGAAAGTTCAACCTGACCATTTGCTTATGATTCGCATGAAAATCATGTTTCAGTCAAATTAAGGCGGAAAATTTTCCATACATTTTAAGAGCTTTGAGAAATCCGTAGCTGGAACAAAAATACATAGAAAATACGGAAAATCTTTCGGCGTTCTTAGTTACGTTTCTGGCTCAGTTACGTTCTTAGTTACGTCTGCATAAATTACTTATTATTGAGAACCGTATTGAAAAATCAGTTACAAATCTTTCCTAACAATTGAAAAGAGAAAGAGTTTTTAAATACAAATTATCTATAGAGTTATTTGCTGGTCATTCACAAAAGGATATAAGTCAAACAGATAAACTTAAATTCCTCAGTTTGACCAAAAAAAAAATATAGCAAATAACAGAAAATTCCTAGTATTGATTTTCTTACACAATGGATGATTCTCACGTTTAAAATATTTTTTAAGGTTCTTGGAAACAGCAAACTTCTAAAAAACAAACCCTTCTTGCTTCTATTCTTATTTACAGTTTTATACTAAAAAAACCAAAAATAATTTTTAAATACTAATTATCTATTCTATATCCTATCACAAAATCAATACAATTTACTAAGTCAATATTGATAACTAAGAGGTAAATAAACACACTGAAACTTTTACTTCATTAATTCAAATTGGAAAAGCGCACAAGGCAGCTGAAACCAAATTTGTATTAGATAAACTAGAAATGAGACATAAATTCTTAATAATTAAAAAAATATAATATATGAATGTGTGTTTGCAGAACAGTACTTCATCAGGGGACACACTGCCCGTAAACACGCAGGAGCCTTTCTGTTGTTAGTGGATTTAACCAAAACTAACAGTGCCCCAACAGTGTTAGTTTTGGTTAAATCCACTAACAACAGAAAGGCTCCTGCGTGTTTACGGGCAGTGTGTCCCCTGATGAAGTACTGTTCTGCAAACACACATTTATATATNACCATCACGGATTGTTGGTCCATGAGAATCAAACTTCTCTTGATGGTTAACCATCATAGTATTAAAGTAGCATTTTCAATCATGGAATGATGGAAGTTTGTTGGCATATCAAAAACCACGAACACATAATGGAAAATGTTGGATGATGGTGACCATCAAATGATGTTGGACCATCATAAATCGCACTGAAATCAACATAAACCATCAAAATGTTTTGGTGGGACCATCAAGAATTTCGATTTTGGTGAACTGGTGAACTTCGATTTTGGTGAACTTTGGATTCTGCGCAAGACTAACATATGTCAAGCCTAAACCAGTTATTTCAATTTGATTATTAAGAAATTGACGAAATACAAGGATTTCAAAAACTATAATTATTCTTAAGAATAGTATTAACGTTAGAATAAATTCTGAATATGATTGTGTCTAATCCAAATGAATATTAGACGACATTGGTTAGCCAGTAAAACTGGTCAGTAATATAATAGCCCCAGTAATAAAAATCTGGCCGAGTAGGCCAGGACATTTCTTATCCTGGTCATTCATATAAGGAATATATTTCAGCCTAACTGAGAAATGGGCTTTTCCATCAACTTTTTCCAAATTTCGGGTAATTTCATGGTTGAACCGAAAATCCGAAGAAATTTTACGAAATCTATTGTTTGGCAAGTTCTTTTTAAAAATTCATAGTAAGCGAAACACAGCAAACTTTTAAAATACATACCATACTTGTTACAAGTTTTATTTACATTTTTATTCTTAGAAAAGTTAAGTCAATTTCTTTTTTAAGATTCTCGGAAACACAGCTTCTAAAGAACAAACCATTCTTGTTCCCATTCTTATTAACATTTTTATACTCAAAATACTGGTGTGATATTTATGGTTATCTACGTAACAAACTCAAAAGAAATAAGTAAAAAAAATATTATTAAAAATAAGAGATATTCTCCCTATTTCTCTCTCCAACTCACGTGAATGCATAAATCGCATATGATTGAGTTTTACTGTTAACTTGTCTGGGAAAATCATCGCTACAAATCTTTCCAAAACATTGGAAAAGGGGAGAGAATCTCTGAAGACAAATTATCCATCCTGGCCATTTGCCGGCCATTCACATAAGGATCATATTTCAGTCAAACTGGAGAAGGGAAATCGCTGTGTTTTTTTTTCTTGCTGATCTCTTTTTCTCTATCAAGCCCTGGACGTGTGAGAATTGCAACCGTTCTCTGATATTTTTTATCGAACGTTTTTACACGGATATTGTATGTCCGGGAACGTTAATGGGGTATATGCAAGGCGAAACAATCATCCCCCCGGGTGAGGGATCAAGAAAGAAAAAGAAGATGAAGAGCACCGTGACGGAATAAAGGAAGGCAGGGATCAACTGGAATAGTGAGGACACTAGAATGTTTATGGCTTGCGAACAGATGATACCTGCGAAAAGCCGGTAAATAATACCCTCCGACGTGAAGAAATAGACATCGGGTTATCGAGTCCTTATTCAACTCCGCAGAGTTTTCTATTCATCTGACTTTCTTTTTTCCCTATCAGAAAATAGACAGACCATTTTCACATTTCAAAATATAGTGTCCCTGATATTTGGTTATATATATATAAATAATTTTTCTTCTTTTGTAAACATTTTTTCCATGTCTTCTTTGTATTTTTAAATAATTTTATGGGTTCTATGTATTTATGTGCAGTAAATAAAACTTATTATTATTTTTCTTAAATATTCTTTGTTATTCTCTCTTTTCTTCTATTCTTTTTTTTTTCTTTATTGTGTTTATCAATAGAACGGAGAAAATTAAGGTTTATAATAATAAGTTTTAACAAATACTAAGTATTTAACAAATAAAAAGCGCTTAAAAAAGTAGTATACTTAAAATTCGATTTCTCAGGAACTATTAAACCGATTTCGTTCAAATTTTGCATTTCCTCATGTAAAATTACATACTTTAAAATCACGCAAAAAAGTTTACAAGTTCTCAAGATATGGCGAAATACGTTTTTGCGTCTGATTTCGTAACTTAAAATATTGTCAGCACAAATTAACTAATTAACTAGCAAATTTAAGGTCACTCCCTCAAACTATTAAGATTTTGCAAAATACCGCCATTTTGTGGAGAAAAAAGTTATTTTTTTAAAAATCCTACGAGCAACGAAAACTGCATTTATGTTTAATTAAAAAAATCAAAACGAAGTCAAATTTGGATGATGGTTTTTCAATTTATGAATACAACAAATTAAGGATAATACAAAAAATAAATTATTAACATTGTATTATAGAAGCTAATTTTTTAAATTTTTGCACTTGTAACATGATAAAATGAAGATGTGTAGAAAAAGGCATATATATATATATATGTGTATATATATATATTTAGGAGACGGAGACTTGCTTGCTCTGTCACCCAGGCTGGAGTGCAGTGGCACGATCTCGGCCCACTGCAACATCCGCCTCCCGGGTTCAAGCGATTCTCCTGCCTC
>NC_092208.1:67915058-67970923 GCF_043381705.1 Parasteatoda tepidariorum
TGATGGCATTATAAAATATGAAAAAAAAAAAATTCTTCTTGTATTTTGCTTTTATTCATTTATTTACTTTTTTTTACATAAAATCTGAAAAATTACAGAAAATTCTTATTTGTTGGAAACTTTTAATATTTATAAATATATATTTGAAAGTACTGTAATTATTTTTTTATAGTCAAAGTTATAGTTAAACACATTTAAATTATAAAATAAGAAGCCACTAAAAATTCGGAAAACTGATTTTCCTTTTCCCATAATTTTCAAAAAAATTTTCCTGATTAAATTCGCAAAATTTTTTAAAAATTGCGTAGTACTTTGGAACTTTAGATATACATTGAAAACAGTCTAATAATTATTTTTCATATTCAAAGTTGTAATGAAAAATTTTACAAAATAAGAAGCAGTGAAAAAAAGAAAATAATTGTTTAATCTAAATTAATCGAATGTTATTTTTAGAATTCAATGGTTATTTTTTTCTTACAATTAAGGTTATACCGAAAAATATTGATATGGCAAGATAAAAATCGTTTTAAAAATAAAAATTCCCTTACATAATTTTCAAGACTTCTGTAATTCAGTTTTTGGAACTGAAATTCGTGGAACTTACGAAGAATCCGTGTTAGTTGTAGTAAAAACGGTAGTAGTAGTAAGAAACGGTAGTATCCGTAATATTCAGAAACGATAGTAAACGAAGAATCTGTAGTAGTTAGGACATACATATATATTTAAAAGGATCAGAGTACTTATTTTTCAAAAAACAGTAGAAATGAAATGTATGTTCTTGCATTACACTGAAAATTAAGATCCACAGTAGTTGGAAGTTCTGCGTATAGATCAAAATACGTAGTAGAATACGTAGTAGATAGAAACGGTAGCATCCCTTGAAGTTAAAAACAATTATACACGAAGAATCTGTAGTAGTTAGAAGCGGTAGTATCCGTAGTAGGTAGAAACGATAGTAAACGAAGAATCTGTAGTAGTTAGAACATACATATACATTTAAAAGGACCGGAGTACTTATTTTTCAAAAACATTTAAAATGAAATGTATGTTCTTGTATTACAGTACTAAAAACTAAGATTCACAGTAGTTGGAAATTCTGCGTATAGAATAAAATGCGTAGTAGAATACGTAGTAGTTCGAAACGGTAGCATCCCTTGAAGTTAAAAACAATTATAAACGAAGAATCTGTAGTAGTTAGAAGCCGTAGTATCCGTAGAAGGTAGAAACGATAGTAAACGAAGAATCTGTAAAAGGTAGAACATACATATACATTTAAAAGGATCAGAGTGCTTATTTTTCAAAAACGGTAAAAATGAAATGTATTTTATTGTATTACAGTACTAAGAACGATACAGAGTAGTTGGAAGTTCTACGTATAGATAAAAATACATTTTAAAGACTCCCCTGTATTTATTATTTATTTTTTTTAAATTTAAATGCATAATAAAAAATGTATATACAAATAAGAAACCATTTCTTGCATTTTCGATAACTTACGTAGAAAATACGGAATATTTGTAGCAATTCATTTGAGACCCTGAATGTTAATANTGTATTACAGTACTAAGAACGATACAGAGTAGTTGGAAGTTCTACGTATAGATAAAAATACATTTTAAAGACTCCCCTGTATTTATCTTTTTTTTTTTTAACATTTAAATGCATAATAAAAAATGTATATACAAATAAGAAACCATTTCTTGTATTTTCGATAACTTACGTAGAAAATACGGAATATTTGTAGCAATTCATTTGAGAGCAATTCATTTATTTTATTTATAATTGAAGTAAAATATAATATATAACAAAATAAAAAGCACTTAAAATAGAAAAGTTTCTTTTTCCCATGGTTCTCACGACAATTCCGGAGTTTAATACTTAGTACTAATGTTCATGGTAGTTTCAAACTTAGAATAATATATTTATTACAAAATAAGAAACAAATAAAAACTCAGAAATTTTTTTTTTATTCACTCCATACTTTTTAAATCAGCTTGGTAATTCAATACTTGAAACTGGAACCCGTAGTAGTTTGAAATTTTGAAATATATATATATATATAAACTGCTGTTTGTAGAAAATGCAACACCATGAAAGAATCATCAGAATCAAATGAAATTTAATGCAGAAACGACTTGTACTGATACAAATAAATGATGAAATTTTCAAAACAAAAGAAACAAATTAAGCGTCCGAAATCAGTATTTGGTGCAGCCACCACGCGCTGCAATAAGTGCTGCTATACGACGTGGCATGGAGTCAAACAGNATATATTAAAAAATTCTTTTTCCCCAATTAGTTTTCAAAACAGTTTAGTAATTCATCACTACTAAAAACTGAAATCCGTAGTAGTTCATAACTTAGAATATTGATTAATATACATTCACTAAAAGGGGCATGAAACTCTTTTTTTAATGTAACGAAATTTATATAAAACACAGTGATGATTACGAAACATACAAAAATAGCGCAAGAATTGTATCAAAAGCATCGTGTAGGTCACCGAATAATCACGGTCTCTGAAACCTTGGCAGAGTACGGTTGCATGGCCGTCAAATAATATTCATATCAATTATGAGATTCCGCCAGCGTATTTCCGGTAATCATTTTTCAACTGTTAATTTAATGTGCTAAGCTCCCACAATAAAACAAAGCAATTAAATATCGGAAACACACCACTAGGCAAGGTTAAAATAAAACTCTCCATCAAATAGCATTTCTTTGGATAACACACATAAAAGCAGGCACTTTTGTTTGCCAATTTGTTGATGAAGGTGTTGTTATTATTGACGACTTATAAATCTGATAAATTTAGGAATTTAGTTTTGGGAAAAGAATATTTTGAGTGGAGTTAGTCAATTGACTACTAATGCGGATTTATGAACTATTAAATTTTTGAAAAGAAACTAAGGATATAATTTGTATCATATTCTCATAAAACCCAAGCTTTAAATAATGGCAAAAAATGCGATTTTCGTTTAAAAAAAAGTTACTTAGAAGATAGTAAACTCTCGAACGCAAAAAAAATTTCCTTGAAAAATATTTAATTAATTAAATTTAAATATTTTATAATTATTTTCAATTTTAAAATAAATAAATAATAAATTTCATTTTTGCATAATGTAGAATAGTTTTATTGTACATTTCTTTACATTTTGGCTATGAAATAAATTCCTGTGGACTCGATAAGATATTCATAAGATAAAATGGAATCATAAGATGTTTTCATGCAAAAAAAAAAAAATTGTCTAACATCATTTTTCGTTGTAATTAAACATTCCGATCAATAATAGCAAACACAATTATATTTTTATATAGACAATCACTTTATAAAAGTACAGAAACTAAAAAAAAAATATTAATAAAAATAAAAAATTTGAGTAAAATTATGCTAAATATTGTCCAATAACTTAAACGCTGAGTAAAACAAAGCTTAAAACAATGTGTTTTTCTGTTTCATGTCGTGCTTGGGTTCAGTGTTGGTTCTTTATTATAGAACCGAAACTATATGTATGTTAATGTGATATTATTTTTGACTTTTTCAAGTCGTTTAGCTTCATTATTAAAACTATTGTGAGTCTATGAAATTAGATAATGCAATGTAAGCTTATGAAACATTAACCACTATAATAAAACTGTATATCTCCTTGATATCTGTGCAATCAATTTCCAGTTTTCATCTTATTTTCTTTAAAATTCGACAGCAAAAATAGTAAGCAAATAATTTCCATTACGCGAAAATGTTTTTTATTTGCATCGATAGTCTTTCAATAATTAAATGATAAATTCCGTGTATTACGCCATTATTTATTATTATTATACACGTGACCGTTGACACGTGACCGTACGCATCTATCGGAAAGGAATTTGCGATTTATTTATTTTTTCTTCTGACGAAATGGGTACAATTAAATAAAAAAAGTTTAAAAAATGGATGAAAACGATAAATTTCAATTAGTTACCGAGTCAGCCATTAGTAAATACCATCAGATAGAAATTTTATGTCATTTAACTTATGTTTTTAGAATAAATTTGACAAAATTTAAATATTAGATAAAATCCATAAATTTCAATTAGTTATCGACTCAGACATAAGTAAATACCATCAGATAGAAATTTTGTGTTATTTAACTTATGTTTTTAAAATAAATTGGACAAAAATTAAAATATTAGATAAAAACGATAAAGTTCAATTAGTTACCGAGTCTGCTATTAGTAAATCCCACCAGACAGAAATTTTGTGTTATTCTACATATTATATTTAAAAATTAAAACATTAGATAAAAACGATCAATTTCAATTCGGTACAGAATTAGTAAATCCCATCAGACAGAAATTTTGCGTTATTCTACATACTACATTTTTAAAATAAATTGGATAAAAATTAAAATATTAGATAAAAACGATTAATTTCAATTAGTTACCGAGTCAGCCATTAGTAAATACCAACAGATAGAAATTTCGTGTTATTTAACTTATGTTTTTAGAATAAATTGGACAAAAATTAAAATATTATATAAAAACGATAAAGTTCAATTAGTTACCGAGTCTGTGATTAGTAAATCTCATCAGACAGAAATTTTGCCTTATTCTACATACTACATTTTTAAAATAAATTGGATAAAAATTAAAATATTAGATAAAAACGATTAATTTCAATTAGTTATCGAGTCTGCCATTAGAAAATGCCATCAGATAGAAATTATGCGTAATCACACAGAAAAGCGTTCTGTTTCTCTCTTTATTTCTCTTTATATAAGAATTTCAAATATGTTTAAAAGCATGTAGAATATAAATAATAAATAAAAGTATTTTTTGCTTATTCTTAGATCAATAAGTTGGTTTCAGAAAAACAAGCCTTTATTTTAAAAAACAGTGCCCTTCCCTTCTCTTGAATAACAACAACCACATTATTATAAAGCTTAAAAAATGTACTCCCATCTTTTAATGAATAATATTTTCTCTCTGATGAAGCTTCAAAAATACTTCTATTCTAATGCAAAATATATTTTGATTTTGTAAAAGCTTAAAAAAAAATTTCCATCCTTAGAAGTAATAAAGATATTGTCTAAAAAACTAGATTATCTTGGATTTGTATAATTTTGTAGTCTCGTTATTTTGAATTTATATAATTTAATTGTAATTTATTAATTACATTTAAATTATATAAATTATACGTATTGTGTCCCGTTGCGTAATTTGTTTTTTCACTTGTATTGTGTAATTTTGTTGTCTTTAATTTATATAATTTTTAGTGTAGACGCGAATAAATTGTTAGTATCTTTATTATTTAAATTTTTGTTAAGATTTGTTCAGATTTTCCTTTGCTTAGATTTAAACCCAAATTTTACAATAATAAAATCTTTGATTGTATTATTGTTTTTTAATGATTTTACTTTTTTTTTCACACCAACAAATTTTCATCATAGATAATGTTGTTACTTTTTAATAATTATACTTTTTTTTTTAAGATTTAGTAATTTGTGTAGCAGATGCACAGAACATTATAACTTTCAAATGTATTATTTCAACACAGGAAAGAAAATGAAAGTCTGAAAGTTAGTTTTTGTTTTGTATTGAAAGTTTGACATCGATATTTGGGTAAACAATAACTTTCGGCACAGGAATTCAGTCCCTGTTCTAGTGTATTACAAAAGCAAATATTTAATAACTTATTATTCTTTTCATGTAACCACACTGTTAAGAGAAAAATGATCAAATGACGGCTAAAATTAAAAGAAAAAATGCATAAATTTTTGTCAATTATTCATCAATTTAAAAAAAAGAAAGAAACTAAAACGAAAATCGTACTCACGCGTTTAAAGAAAAAAAAAAGAGAAAGAAAAAATAACGGGGACAAAACTATATAAATACACCACAACATTTCCGAATTGACAACTTTTTTTTTTTACAAGTTTTTACGCCAGAATGTAAAAATAGAGACAATCCGTGGGATGGGGTTGGTGCTCTGAAGAAAAAGATGCTGACACAAAGGAAAAAAATTAAAAAATTTAAATGATTTCAATATTTAAAACTTATTATTTCTCATGCAAACTCGTTTATAGTATTTTAAAAACGGAAAACGATAAAAATAGATAAAATCAACTTTTATCTTGCTTCAAGTAATCCTATAAATAATGACTGACAATATAATAGTTTAAAATTACAGTTAAAAAAAATCTAATAAAAACAGGAATTTAAATCAAATCCCTTTGTGCAGTAGTTGAAATTTTCATCGAATCCTAGGAAAGTATAATTAAATTATTATTCCTAAGCAAAGGTTAATTTGTAATTATTTGTTTCTATTTTTAGATTAAAGATATTTTATTTAAATAAAATTTTATGTTATTACATAACAGTTGAAGAAATAAATTATATTATAATAAGTTATAATATAATTCATTTCTTAAACTGTATGATAAGTTATGTTAACAAATATATTTGTAATAAAAAATGAAAATGTCTTAATAAAAAAAGAGCCAAATATCAATATCTTGCATACACAATCGCATATAAACATCGTATTACAAAAAGATTATTTATTGAATTTCATAAACTTGGATTTTTGACACAAATGACATAAAAAAAATTTTTTGCATTATCTTTTTAAATAATTATGCAACCCAACTAAATAAATTTAGTTTTTGAATTCATAAATCAAAATATCATTTGTTAAAAAAATCCTTTACTTATAATTCCTTTACCAATAACAAAATCTGATTTATAACTTTTAAGTCATTTAAACACAGGTCATAATAGTGCCTTTTAAATCGCGTGAATACGAAACGCGATACTTGATATAAAATTGGCGTAATCGTAATGACGTAATCGAGGGGCAGAAAAAAATAGAGATATTAAAAATAATGAGATAGATATGAATAAACACATGGACACATGAACAACAACCTTTTAACATGGCAACAAAGATGGGATAGTGATCATACAAAGGGCCGACACACTTACCAATATATCCCAAAAGTCAGCAATCGAAACACTTCTATATCAATCAATTTCTAACTAACCATGGAGCTCAAGGTAGTTATCAGTCAAAATTGTTCGGGAAAGACCCGAACTGCAAAGTTTGTAAAACTTATGAAGATATCGCACACATACTTCTGTTTATGATGATTAAGGCCCGGATTTTGATGACATTTGCACTTTTTTGCATTTTTTTGCATTTTTGGACATTTTTTGTCCTTTAGAGCATTTTTTAAGATTTATAGGGCATTTGTTTCTAAATTTTGGGCCGTATTTTGCATTTTAAAGCATTTTTTAAGCTTTTTGTTAATTTTTTCCTATTTTCATTATTTATTGGGGCATTTTTATTACATGAAATGCAATATTTGTCTTATAATTTTAAATTTCATATTGTAGCTCTCAATACCACCTGCATGCCATTATGTTTTTCCACTATGTTATTGATTGATATAAAATCTNTAAACCAAAAAAAAAAAAAAAAAGAAACTAAAAAGAAAATCGTACTCACGCGTTTAAAGCAAAAAAAAGAGAAAGAAAAAATAACGAGGACAAAACTATATAAATACACCACAACATTTCGGAATTGACAACTTTTTTTTTACAAGTTTTTACGCCAGAATGTAAAAATAGAGACAATCCGTGGGATGGGGTTGGTGCTCTGAAGAAAAAGATGCTGACACAAAGGAAAAAAATTAAAAAATTTAAATGATTTCAATATTTTAAACTTAATATTTCTCACACAAACTCGTTTATAGTATTTTAAAAACAGAAAACGATAAAAATAGATAAAATTAACTTTTATCTCGCTTTAAGTAATCCAATGAATAACGACAGATAATATAATAGTTTAAAATTACAGTTAAAAAAAATCTATTTACAATTTTAGTTGTTTCGAAAAATATCAAAAATCAGTGAAAAAATTTTAAGATTCCCTACTGTTAAAATATTGAAATGCAGTTTCGTCCAAAACGCATTCTAATAAAAACAGGAATTTAAATCAAATCCCACTTGATGCTGTAATTGAAATTTTCATCGAATCCTAGGAAAGTAGAATTAAATTATTATTTCTAAGAGAAGGTTAATTTGTAATTATGTGTTCCTATTTTTAGATTAAAGATATTTTATTTAAATTAAATTTTATGTTATAACATAACATTTGAAGAAATAAATAATATTATAATAAGATATAATATAATTCATTTCTTAAACTGTATAATAAGTTATATTAACAAATATATTTGTAAAAAATACTGAAAATGTGTTATTCCGTAATAAAAAATAAAAAAACAAATATCAATATCTTGCATACACAATCGCATATAAACATCTTATTACAAAAAGATTATTCATGAACTTGGATTTTTGACACAAATGACATAAAATAATTATTTTTGTATTATCTTTTTAAATAACTATGCAACCCAACTAAATAAATTTAGTTTTTGAATTTATGAATCAAAATATCATTTGTAAAAAATTCATTTACTTATAATTCCTTTACCAATAACAAACTCTGATTTATAACTTTTAAGTCATTTAAACACAGATCATAATAGTGCCTTTTAAATCGCGTGAATACGAAAAGCGATACTTGATATAAAATTGGCGTAATCGTAATGACGTAATCGAGGGGCAGAAAAAAAAATAGGGATATTAAAAATAAAGAGATAGATATGAATAAACACAGCAGAGAGATACAACTTAGGTTAATGCATCTCTATTTGAGGGTACATGTATTACATTTAAATAATGAAATATGTTTGACTTGAGAAAATTTTTCAGAATTTTTTCCAGGAGTGAATTTGTATGCCCAGATTTTTCTTATTTTGTAATCAAAAACAGAGTCGACTTAAACAACGGAATATACGGTAAGTAAACCGAATACGAATTATAAAAATGATCACAAAGCATGTAAGAATGCTGGCGTCACAAAAACCAAAAGTAGAACAAATCAATCAAAAGTGATTTCAGAGCTATTTTATTATTATTCTATTTATTCTATTAATTTCAAACTATTTTACTTTTTTATCACACGAGCATTTCAGATTGGCTGTAGAGTTGAAAATTTAAAAATTCGTAATCAAGATTTTATGAAGAAAAAAAATTTCGTTATCAAATAATATATATTTCCACATATATTTACATCATATTTTCACTAATAATTGAAAATCATAACGTTACATCTAAGTTGTTATCGATTTTCGTAATCATATCATCAACTAAACATGCTACTATTTTTAGCCTAAATTAACACTTTTAGAATAATATTTACTGGAAATTCTTCTAATCGACCTTTCTGTTGTTGCATCATGAACGAGAAAAAATTTTACTTATTCAACAAAAAAAAAAAAAACAGCAACGTTTGGATTTTAGATGGCGCATTATTTATATTTGACTTATATTATATTGACTAAAATAACTTCTATTTTTTTCTTCTTGGTGTAAGAAAAACTGCCTGAATTTGCTAACTATGGAATATTTAACAACATTTTGAGCAAATGTGGAATGGACATTAGTATCAGAAATAAAAGTTCTTTTGAAATATTAAAGATTCTAGTAAATCTGAATGCAAATGTCATTTTCTTTATTCTAAACACATCATAATTAATTTAGTTTTTTGCAATGTCATTAACAGGATATATAGTCAAACCCCGGTATAGTGAACCTTCAAGGGACCGAAATTTCCGTTCATTATAACCGGGATTTCACTATATCCGTACCGCAAACAATTTTAACTAATGGTTCCAACCTCCCCCCTTTTATCACACATTATTCAAATAAATGACAAATAAAATGAAATACAAAAACAACTGAAAAATAAGACGTAGTATCAAAAAATTTATTAACTTATAATTTTTATTACTCTTCGCCTTGCGTACAAAATAAATTAGTAATCTTTAGCTGACGAGCAATCCTCAACATCAGATATAGTAACACTTACCGACTCTCAAATAATTTTTCCTGAATTTATGTTATTCCGCTTTTTTAACCTGTCTAACCAATTCGAGCACATGAAAGTAGTCACATAAAATTGCTTAGCAAATTCATAGGCTTTGACGTGAAGCATTTGTCCAGATACTGGAAGATTGCGGCTTCTTTGAATGCTGAACCAATTCAAAAATGAAGCAAACAAGAAAAAATGCTTGTTGTTACATTCCATGCTATATATGGCTTTAAAAATCTGCATATGTATTTAGTTTGAAGTAGAAATTTCAAAATTATTACAAAAAAATGAAGGAAATCAGTCGAAGACAGAAAAAGTTCATTATATCCAACTTTCTCTCTTTTTTTGGTTCACTATATCCACAAAAAATAACATTATACGTGTGTAGCAAATCACAGGAGCAAACATTTCGTTCACTATATCCGAGAGTTCACTATAAACCATGTTCACTATAGCGGGGTTCGACTTTAGTACATCTAAAGAGCCAAAATGTGACAAAAATGCTATTTAAATTCATAAATAGAAAATGTAAAACAATGTTATTTTAACTAATCTTTCCATTAACTGAATTAAAGATGCATAAAACGGTCAACAATGGGATAACTGATTGCTAACTTTGTCAACTAGTTGCGAAAAATGCATACCTTTGCTGACATTAGGGCGGAATTCAGATGAATTTTTGCAATTACGATGGCTCAATTAAGAAAATCAGAAGGTCGTATTTTTAACATATCGCATTTTGCGATATTTTAAAAATACGACCTTCTGATTGGCCATATTTGTCCATTGTAATTGCAATTTAGCTGAATTGGAAGCCATGGATTAACGAAATATAAATATTTTTGTGTTCATACGATAGATTAATGAAGAAGCTAACACAAAACTGACGTATTTTACACTGTATTGATATTTTGTTTAAAAAAAAATTCATTAAAGAAGGAAACGTAAAATTAACTTTCTATTTGAAGTGCACCACATCAGACGGGGGCACCCGTCTGATGTGGTGCCCGTGGCAACTGCCCGTATGCCCCTGCCTTAGTCAGATTCTGAGAACCATGTAGCAACATGGATTTGAAAAGCATATGAAAACTAATACACAAGCCTTGGAAAATTAAAAACGTTAAGAACAGCAGTAAATTAAAACGGGAAAGTGTCCAGTTAAAATTTGAAAACTTTCATTTTTTAGCACCAATCTAGTTAATAATAGGGAAAATTTCACATTTGATTCATTATGAGCATTTCTTTTATTCCATACTACATGAAGCTGAACTTCACCAAGGTGCGTAGTCAAATCTTTCAACAAAAAGTAAGCACCTTTTAAGTACTTTTTAAGCACTCAAAAATATTTTTAAGCACTATATACATTAACAGAATGCAAAATAATTTTCAAAGATTTTACATGATCATGATAAAATTACTAGTCTTTGACAACTATATTAGCCATTATAAAAAGGTCAAGAGATTTTTCGGTTCGATATCAGAGGGTGGAAAATGAAGCCTGAAATGGAGAATATCTTGCAAAATGCAGCAGAGTTGCACATGAGAGTGCAATAATCTCACCGAAACTAGCTCGGAAGGAGCTCCTGTAGAATCCAAAATATTTCATCAAACATGTAAAATGATTGGCGCTTTTACGCCAAGGACCGAATGTAAGCGAAATGGATTGTGGTCGAATGAATTCTTAAAACGTTGAATAGAACAATGTGAAAGGCACGCTTTGGCATAATACGAAGCGAAAATCGACATGGTAAAGAAAAAAAATTCTCATTTTCGAAAAGGGAAAATTAAGCACTTTTTAAAAACTCCCAATAAAAAAAAGCAACTTTAAGGGCTTTTAAAAAACGAAAATCGAAACTAAGTACCTTTAAGTACTTTTTAAAAACGCAACGCACCATGTTCACAGAATCTATAGACGGTATAATATAACATTAAGCTAACAATATTTTCTAATTTCAGAAAAAAATTCAACCGCATTTGTGCCATTGCATTTATCAAGTTTTTAGAAAATTTCTTGAAATTTTAAAATTTGATAGCAATTTTTATCCGGCTTTTCAAATTTAAAATTTTTATGAAGAATAATCTTAGAATTATTTAAAAATCCACATTATAAAAAACGTTAACATTTGTCTGCTAGTTACATAGATCTGAATTTTCCAATACCCATTAACCCTTTGATATTTTCTTCATCTGATGCTCTAATTACAAACAAAAATATATTTTGCTATTTTTTATTTATAAAATAAAGTCTACTAGTTATTTGAAAGAAATCCGTTATATTATCGGAACTATATCTGTACTAAAATATAAAATCCAAAAAAAAAAGTAGTTTGAAAAAAAAATTTCATTCATATTCAAAAATATATCAAATTAAATTAAAGAAATTTCAATGAATAACTGTTTCTCTTAGATCAAAATAATTCAAATTTGAAAAATTATTGTTTGAGAGATTTCAATTTTAACGCAGAAAAAAAAAACGCCGGAGTTTCATGCTGTATTTCTAGTTTATTTACCTAAAATTAATACAAAATAATGAAAAAAAAGTATGAACAAGTATGAAAAAGTACGAAAAGTATGAAAAAGTACGAAAAGTATGAAAAAGTATGAAGCTTAATAAAAATTCTGCGTCAAAGCGTTAACTAAATAATATAATATTAGTGCACAGACATTTTTTTTTTAAATTTTAGAAAAAGATTTGGAATTTAAACCACTGAATTTACAGAATTTTTAGAAAATTTCTCAATATTGCAAAAACTTAATACGATCTCTGTCTAAAACATGTATTTCAAAATTAAACTGTTATGAGAAATAGTCGTAGACAATTTAGTGAATAAAGGGTTAATTTAGTGCTCAATCCACTTTGCTTAGCTCTAATAGTAATCATGGAGTTAAATAAGAAGGTAATCACAATAGAATTCAGAAATTAGATTTTTCGACATTGCTTTAGTAAACATAAAAATAAAAAAAAATTCACATTAGCTTCGTTATAAACATTCGCCTATTACGTACAAAGACCTGAATTTCCTAGAATCTATTTATGGTATAATAGCTCTTATTCTAGAGCGCCAAAAAGCACGCAAGCTTCGCTTTGCTTATCAAGCAATATCAATAAAACATTCAGAATTCGGTAGTTAATCCGGCTCATTTGTTTGATGCCGTTTTCCATGTTCAACTCGTTTAAACACACCTCTTTACAACGTCCACTTCGTTATGCAACACACAAGCATATCTCCTATCTGTCACAGCAAGACGGCATTAAATGAATTATTATTTTAAACTCATTGAAATAAACTTCGCATTCTAGATTCACAATTTGGTTATTGCCGTTTTTTTTTTTTTTTCTTTCTCATCGTCCCACGTTTTCATTCTTTTGGCTGCGTAAAAATTATCAGTTGTTTATTCAGAAAAAAGCATCGGACTGCATCGAGTGAAGGGAGAAAAAAAACGAAATCGAAGGATATCCAATCAGATGGATGATAAACAGAGAAGAAATGCTTATCAAACGAGCAATATTACAATCAAACAATGCATTTTAGTTGAATGGATTATTTTTTTGCAGTAAAATTTTATTATTCATAAATCACCGAATTGGCACCTTTAGAAAAAAAACCTCACTTCATAATCTATTCTCAATATGCAGTATGCGAAAATATATTTATGCTGCAAAAAAATAAATAAATATTCGTCGAGAATTCCAGTTTATTGGTCATATATAACTGTGGTTTTCGATTGTCAGCCATTGTTTCCTATTGCACATTGTTGATATGCACTTCTAATTCGGGAGAATGGGTAAAGGAAGTAAGGTAGAAAAGCGTGCTCATAAAATCTGCCATTTCCATCCGTTCATTGAAAGGCCATTGGAATATTATTTGGTTAAGGAGGCAGACCCAGAACACGCGCTCGTGTGGAAAATGTCCAAATGCATGCCAAATCAGAAGCGGCATTAAATTCTGCTCTTTGTTATTCATTTATTATGCTTTTCTCATTGAATTTCAATATCTGAAGTCAGAAAAACAACATCTTAAGAAAAAGACTGGGTTTGATTTAACCCTTTGACGCAGATGGGAGACTAGTGTCCATTTTATATACTTTAACAGGGGTAACTGTGACACAAACTGAAAAATCCTGAAAATTTTATGAGCAAAAACTCGATATCAATTTACAGGGTGCGTAGCCATATTTTTCAACAACAAAAAAAGCACCTTTTAAGTACTTTTTAGGCACTCAAAAAAATATTTTAAGTCACTTTCAAAAAAAAATTTCATAATTAGGATCTGCTGTAGTAATAACAATTATTTTTTTCTATCGTTTAAAGTTCTTATTTTATAAACATAAAATCAATACAGTTCAAAAACTTAACATAATTATGATAAAATAACTAGCTTCTGATAAATATGCAGAGAAAATTGTGAAAATCACGCGTTTTTTGTAACTTAGAACGACAATCGACAAGGCAAAGAAAAAATCTCTCNAATTCACTATTACTTTGTTCAAAATAAAACTATTTAGTTATAATTTGAATTAACATTGATTATATACATGATTAAACTAACAATAATTAAAGTAAAAGCAAAGTAAGTCTGTCAAATTGGAAACGACTACATTTAAGTTACCGTTTTTTATTTAATTACATCCTGATTCTGATTTTGTACTTATGCTTTTCTGAATCACCCGTCCCCAAGGGGTTAAAGTTCTTATTTTATAAACATAAAATCAATACAATTCAAAAACTTTACATAATCATGATAAAGTAACCAGCTTCTGACTAATATGCAGAGGAAATAGTGAAAATCATGCGTTTTTTGTAATTTAGAACTACAATCGACAAGGCAAATAAAAAATCTCTTTCTAAAAGATAGAAAATTGAGCACTTTTTACAAACACCGAATAAAAAAAGGATCTTTAAGGGTTGTTAAAAAACGTAAATCAAAACTAAGCACCTTTAAGCACTTTTTAAAAACGCTACGCACCCTGATTTATGTACTATACATGTTTTATATAATTTTTCGAACTAAGATGTATAAGTAAATTACCTTCTAATGAAGAATATCACACCTTTATAGTAACTAATTTAAGAAAAAACTCAATTTTACAAATATCGCGATATAGGATCTTAAAATCGCGTGAATATGATTCGCGATATTGGATTTTAAGAACGGGAAAAAACAAATCGCGATGTTAGATTTTTGAATTGCGTAAATACGAACATCAATATTTAATATGACAAACGAGTGAATATGGATAGCGACATTCGATTTTAAACTTACGAGAAGATTAATCGCGATATTGGATTAAAAAAACGCGTGAATACGAATCGCAATATTGATTTTAAAAAAGCGTAAATACAAATTGCGATATTAGATTTTTAAATCACGTGTATGCGAATCGAAAAGTAAGATTTTTCAAATATCGTGAATACGATTCATAATGTGTAACTTTTAAATTCGGAAATCTATATTTGATATTAAAATCGCGTGAATTTGAATCCGATATTAGCGGGTTAGGGTGTAGTTTCTAACATTGACATGGACACCGGCACACAGCTCTGCGCCTATGCCCCCGGATGTAGTTTCAAACATTTAAAAAAAGCAAAAATTCAACAAATCAACAACAAAAAATTTGACAGGAGAATTGCATGTATCAATTAATGTCTTGCTTACGCGATTTAGCGAAAATTTAAATTTTAGACGGCAATGAAAATTTCATTGGATTTTATAAGTTATGATTCGCTGAAGTCCGCAAATCAATGGTCTTGAGAAACGCGAAATTCCGCGAGATTCGCGAACTTATCACATGCCTTGCTCCTAGTTTTTAGACCTGGAAGAATGATATGAAAAAACCCGGAATATTTTAACTACTATAAGAAATTGTTAATTTTCATTTTTCGGTCTAAATCATCATTTATTTAATTACATAATACATAAATCATTTGTTTATAACTACATAATAAATAAATCATTTGCTTTAATATATAAATTAACTGCAAAATTTGTAAATCATTTGTTTATAATTACATAATTTATAAATTATTTGTTTATAACTACATAGTTTATAAATAATTTTGTTATAACTACGTAATTGGCAAATCATTTATTTATAACTACATAGTTTATAAATCATTTGTTCGCAACTACATAGTTTATAAATCATTTGTTTATAACTACATAATTTATAAATCATTTGTTTATAACTGCATGATTTATAAATTATTTGCTTATAACTACATAAATTATAAATCATTTCTTATAACAACATAATTTATTTATAATTTGTTTAACTGCACAGTTTATAAATCATTTGTTTAACTACATATGTCATAAATCATTTGTTTAACTACATATGTCATAAATCATTTGTTTATCAAAATAATTTATAAATTATTTGTTAAAAACTAAATAATTTGTAAATTATTTATAAATTATTATAGAAAACATTAGAATTTTACGCTAGGAACTTATAAAAATAAAAAAAATTATCGTCTTTATTTATAGCTGACTATGATGAATAACAAATCATTATAGAAATTTTTTAATTATTATTAACTTTAAAACAGAATAACAAAATAAACTAATGAAAGATCACAGGCACGTGATAATATGCATTTTTGAAAAAGACAAATAGATAGAATATTTGTGTGCATATAAATCTTGTAATACAGAATTTTTTTTTTTTGATTCTTTAAAACTTAAATTATTAGGGGGACCGGAAAGTAATGTCGTTTCGGTGCATCTGATATTTTTTATCAAGATTTCATTTTTGATCAATAATGTATTCAACCTCATTAGCTACAACCTTTCAATACCGGATCGAAAATTAATAGAAATGAATTTAAAAAAAATTAATATGGTTTTTAATACTAACGAATATTTAATGCGCCGAAACGCCATTACTTTTCAGTCCCCCTAATATATTAATAACATATGTTACTTTAGTTTATTTAATCTTGTTATTTAAATTTTTCACATTACCTGAATTGGATCAAAATTTATCATAAAAAATAGTTTAAATTTCAATCTTATATCAGCAAAATTATTCTAATACGCGCCGAAACTGATATTTACCTCAATACTAGAACTCAATTTGGAAAATATCAATTTTTTTCTAATTGTATCTTTAAATTTACCTTCCCTTAATAATTTACACAAAATAAACTCGCCAATTAATAAGATTCATAGCATTCATCTAAATATTTATACAAAGCGTATTATAATAGCAAATATTATGTAGCGTTGGTCATTAGTGTAAATATTTGGTAACAAAATACATATTATGTTCAGTTAATACATTAAGAAAACAAACTGCGCGGTAAAATATTAGAAAGCAGAAGCCAATTGTATATAAATGACATCCATTTGCATAATAAACGTTTCATTAGATGCGCTTTGACAGCGACGCTCACTTAATATTCATTACATTCGCCATAACAATTAGAAGAAAGGTATCCTGAAAATATATCCGTTATTCATTAAGTCATTAATCGTCATTTATGACAGAGCGCCGAAATTCAGATGAATTTCATTGTAATAATGTATCGCGAATTTCACTACGATCAACCGTGGATATATGTTGTGGTTTTGAGTACTTTTATCATCGTCATAAAAAAAAAACATCTCAAACAATAACTAAAATAAAATTATATTTTTAAGAATTGTTTTTTCTTTTTCTTCCAATGCCCGCCGGGCAATGACCTTTCATTATACGGGAATTAACAAGGCAGATTTGTTGGTGACTCTTTCAGGGGCACCATATTATGTGCGCCGACGTTGCTCCCACAGCAAGGACATATAGTACAAAGAATCAAGAACATCCATGCCTTGTCCGGGATTCAAATACTTTTTTTTAAGAATTATTCTTTTTATTATTTTACTATCCAGAAATGAAAAGATCTTTAAATGGAAATACCTTAGTAGAAAGTCATTAATTGCCATTTATGACAAAGCGTTTAGATATACGAAAATTTAACTGTGATAATGTGCAACAATTTCGCACAGATTGGTCGTAGATATAGGTTGACGTTTTAAGTATCTTCATTTTGGTCTTGCATGCCTCATTATACCTAATCATACAAGGATCGGTTGTAGATATAGTAGTATAATAAAAAGGATATACTAGTAAAATAGTAGATTGGTCCTAGTACATAAATAATATGGTAAGCACGTAAATATGGTAAGATTGGTCGTAGATCGTGAATAGCACAAGGATTGGTCGTAGATATGGGTTGCGTTTTGAGTATCTTCATTTTGGTCACGCAGATCTCATTATATCCATTGTTTTAAATTTTTTTCTTCTTTTTTCTTTGAAAAAAAAAAAGGGAATACGTGTTACATTTTAAACGTTTACGAAAAATAAAAATCATATTCTAAAAATTAAGTGTTTGCACTTCAAAAAAAAAAAATCACAAATACCCACACATGAGACCTATGACGCCAGCTTATTGTTCATAAGCAAAATGGCGTGTTAAAGTTCAGCTAAGATTCTCCTTATAAGTTAAAATGTTAATGAACGTAAAGTTTAATTGAATACAGAGCAGACTCGCACATCGAACTTGTTGAAATATAATTGTTTCTCGACTACATCTTTTAACTTACAATCAGATTTATTACTTGTTTATGCATTTTATTGTAACCGTAATATATTTTTGTTTTGTGTACCTGGCAACTTCGATGCATAATTAGTTTGTTTATGCTCTACTTGGTTCCATGTCTGTCTTTGTGTTATATACCTAGTGAAAGAACCTTTGAGTTAGAACATAGAATGTGTCACTTAAAATGATTGATACTTGAGGGGCTTGACTTACTCGAAATAGAGTGGAAAAAACAGTTGCTAATGTAAACAAATGCCTCGTTTCAACAACCAATCAGCATCGTGATACCCACACTACTTTACTTGCAGGTATCCCATTATGCCACAGTTTTTGAAAGCGGAATAAACCCATTGGGAAAGTGATAGTTTCAAGTGAAGTTCAAGGCCTTTTAACATTTTCCTTACGGCTGGTACAACATATGGACCACATGTGATGGTTGAACATGGTACACCGTAAGCAAAGGGTTAGTATTAGAATGAAATTAAAAATATTGGCAAACGTTGGTCGATTTGGGTGATGATTGTAACACTATAATTGGATGAAAAATCAAAATGTAAAAATAATTATTAGAATATAAATTAAAAAACGACTTTTTAGCTCTTAATGAACATATTCGACGATCTTCTGCAGTTATCATATACGAATAAGCACCTTTTTGCAATTAATAAGAATTTTTAACACAATTTTTTTTTAATTTGTACCTATTACTAACATTAATTGATTGTAATTCCCGAAAATAATTAGTAACGATGCAAAAAGTTTTAGAACCGCTTTTGGCAAACTAAATGTCAGTACTTATTCCGAAAACCGCAAAAAATCGCTAAACTATTATTGATGCCAGTGATGCTTAACTGTTTTTTATATTTTATAGCCGTAGTTGAACAGCCGACCCAATTTTAAGTTTACGACTACCAATGTTCAACTCCGTAACCTTGTAATTTTGAACCTAATCCAGAAGACAAATAAACGCTGGGATCAAGTATTGGGAGAAATTTATCTTCGTGGAGGACTTTCTGATGGAACTAATCCACATATGCGTTATATTGAAGGGAAAACCACGAAACCTTTACGGTAAGTCTGATGGCAAGGGCACTCTAACCCATGATCCATCTACCACTCATGATATTTAGCGTAAGCACTTTGGTCGAAACGAGCCGGGTACAGAATTCGTATCGAGCAACCATCGTCAGGATTCGAACCTGCCTCACCACATTTTGGGAGCGAGCACAGTTTAAAATATTAATTAATAAAAATATTATTGTTTAAAATACTTTTAAGTAATGGTGGAAAAAGTTATTTAATTCTAATTCAATAAAATATTGATGCCCTAATTTGCAACCTCAGGAAAAAATATTTTTTGAAACTACGGTAAACCCCTTCAAAAATCAGCACCAATTACCATAATACTAGTAGTACGGTGCGAAAAAAACTGACTATATTGAATAACTTTTGATCTAATGATTGGGTCTTCACGTTTTAGGACTCAATCTCAATGATTCGAGACGGTGACCTCAAATATGCTTATTATTTGGTGCAGACGATATTTTAAGTTACGAAATCAGACACAAAAACGCACTTTCTCAGAATAAACATACCTTTTTTTAACAAATTATTGAGCCCCAAGATATCTGGAGTAGCTGCAATCTGGGAAATATGGTACCTGTAGTTTAGTCAGGAGAGCTATCCAAAATTTTGGACTTCATAATGATAATTTTTACTAATTTCACCATATTTAGGGAACTTTCTAAGCGAATTGAAAAGTAATTGCATATAATTATAAAATTCGTTTATGCAAAGATAATTCCCTGCAAAAAAAAATTCTTTAATAAATACTTATTATTTTTTATCATTTTACTTAAAAATAGTCGAAAAAAAACTTTAATTGAAAGATATACAATTTTCTGCATAATTTCAGAGTACGTAAAGTACGTAATCTTAAATTGCAAAATACAAAAATTTGAGCGAAATCGGTAAAATAGTTTCTGAGAAGTGGAATTTTAAAAAAAGTCGTATATTTAAAATTCAGTTCCTTTAATACTAGATTCTATATATTTAACAAAAGATTCGATTAAATCCGAATCCATTGGAGAAAAAAAAAATTTATGTTTATGAAAAGAACGTTCTTGTGTCTGATTTTGCAAATTAAAATATCGTTAGCACTAACTAATTAGCATATTTGAGGTCACCTCCTCGAACCTTTAAGATTGAGCACTAAAAAGTGAAAATTCTATTAAATCAAAAGTTACTCAGGGTTTTCTTTTTTTTTTTTTGTGCACTTTACATATTACTAAAATTAATCAAGCCTTATATATGCACGGCGATTCCCTAACCGATTTTCCAATTAACTTTTTCTCCATAAACTTTGCTTTTTAGGCAGGGATAGCCTGGTTGGTAGGGCACTAGGCCCATGTCGAAGAGTATGTAGGTTCGATCCCGGCCAGCCGTGTTGTAACTGTTGACTGATGCACGTTAAATCAGTCGAGTCGCTGTTAAGTCCTCCATGTTCCCATAACAAATCAAACCTCTGGGGGTACTGATCCAGGAATTTCCTTGTCTTCTGGATTGGTTCAAAATTACAAGGCTACGGAGTTGAACATTAGTAGTCGTAAACACAAAATTCGGTCGGCTGTTCAACGATGGATATAAAATAAGATATAAAATAAAATTTTATTTATTTCGATTGATACATACTCCGTGGCAGAATCGCGGCGACGCGACGACATTGTCGCAGAACGATACCAACTTCTAGCAGAAAGGTTTTTCCTATGGGAAGTAAAAAATTATGGTTTTCTTTTCTGCAGAAATTTTTCTAAGATTTTCTCTTTTCTTCAGAATTATATTCAAGAGGTGCCTTTCTCGAGCATCGGAGTAGAAAAAATTGCTTCTGATTTTTCTATTTTCATTTGAGAATAATGAAAAATAAAGAATAATAAAGTAAAAAATTTGGTCTTCTTCTCTGTAGAAATTTCGGTTCTATTTTTTCTTTATTTTAGTTGAAGTTGACGTTTATGTTACAAATTGTAACGCATTTATTTGTTATTATTAAAAGTATCTAGCAGAAAGATATTAGTACTGTAGAGGTAAGTCAGAAAAAATTCTGCCATAGGGAATACATAAAACCTATACTAATTAAGCTTTAGTATCAATAGTGTGAAGAATAATTATATCCCCAAAACGAATAAGTATCTCTTTTCCATAACATTGCTTTTTAGTAGATAGGTTATTTTTTTTAACTTCAATTAAACAGCATTAATTAAGCATCATTGTCGACAATAATAGACTGATGACAATTTTTTACATTTCCTCTAAACGTAACATAGCTTAATTCATAGCTTTTTGGCTTTTAGTACATAGCTTATTTCAGTATGCATATGTTATCTAAATTAATAAAGAATCATTGGCGACAATAATATTATGGCGGTTTTTTACGTTTCTTCTAACCGAATCAGTACCTCTTTTCCATTAATTTTGTCCTTAAATATGCAACTTTTTTTTTTCATTTCAATTACAGTTCATTTTACCGTTGATTTAATTTTCTAGAAGCACATTTTAAAAGAATTACTATAAACAAAATAAACACGTGGTATCAGATATTTTCGAAATATTAATTTGGTTATGCAGTCCATGAATGCTACCACATTATTGTTGTCCAATGAACTTATCTGACATAGCGAATAAAAAATAATTAAATATTAAAGTACGTGCGATAAACTTTTTTTTTTCGATTGAATAGAGCTATAAGTTAACAAATATCACAGATGCTATCTTGAAATTAGTTGAAAAACTGAAATGTCTATAGTTAAATTTAAAACAACTGCTAATGCTTAACCAATCAGAAAATTCCACTTCGCTTTTTGGACATCCCGCTCGAATGGTTCGTCGTAGAATGTTCTAACGTTGACAGTGACCTTCCTCGTGCTTCGAACTATCTGTATGCTAAATTACCTCGCTTTTGATCGAGAGGTTTAGGAGTCTATAAAGGACTTACGCATCGACAGACATTCATTTATTATATTTAAAATTACATTCATATAGATTGTATTTAAAAAAATTTACTAAACTTTTATTCAGAAATTTCAGTAAAATTTTTAAATAAAATTACTTAAGATTTCACTTACTTTGTATCAAACATTTACTATATATCCTGTAATTTTATTTAATTTTCCTAATTAAAAAATATGTTATAAAGAAAAGCTGCCGTTTTTCTTCTATTTTTAAGGGAAGTAAATAAATTTCTGGGTTTTTTCTTCGATTTAACATTTCTAGTTTAAAAGCTATTCGCAATCTACTAAATACATTATTTTTAAAAACAAAAGTTTAAAGATTACTATATACATTATGCATAATGAAGAAAAATAATTAAAAAGCACAAAATCTGTTATTAGTTTATATCTAAAAACATTTTGAATTGCTACTAAAGAAATAATACATTAAAAAGAAAAATTATTTTAAAGAGCCATAAACTATTTTCATAGGACTAAAAGTTCACAAACTTTTTGTCTTTTGAGATTTAATGTCAAAAATTTAAATCTTAAAAAAGTAAAATTCCTGAGACTTGAAATTCGAACTCTCCGTTTTTCCTTAAAAAGAAAAGAAAAGGATTAAAGAATTTTCTTTTTTTTTAATTTTATCTTCGCAGTTAAAATTCAAAAACTAATTTAATTTAAAATGTCTAATATAATTTAAAAAAAAAAAAAACAGATTTNTTAAAAAAAAAAAAAAGGTGATTTGGATAGAAACAACAATTTATCTGTAATTAAACCGTTGTTATAAATCAACTTTTTGTCACTGAATACTAAACAAATGTTAAAAATAATAAAAAATAAAATAAATAATAAATATAATGAAATCTGACATTGCTTCGACATTGCTACGATAGCTATAAACAGAATAAAACAAAATATCATAATAATGACAGACATCTAAATAGAAAGTTCTTTTTCCAAAAAATATTAATAATAATAAAAGTTTGATAAGCCACTCATCCAGAAAAAGGATTTCATAAACATCCAATCTTTAACCCTTTCACAAATTTGAGGCAGCTCAGCTTTGGACGTATTATGACAAATTCATATCTTGGTTTGACATTTTCTTTTCAACTTAATTATAGTAACGATACGTATTTTTAACTGCCTTTTTCATTGTGAATTTTGACTTCTTCAGGAGTCTTAATGAGCAATTTCTAATTCAAAAATTTGTCATTTATGAGTTATTTAGGGTTTTTTGTAATTATTATTTTTGTAAATCAATAGACACAAGAAAAAAAAATTATTGAAAAAAGAATTAGTTTATTCATAAAACTTTTTTTTTAAAAATTGATATTAAATAATTGCCCTTGCTTTTTTACAAGTTTAGAGTCATTTAAAAAAAAAAAATTATGAAAACTTTTCATTTAGAAGTTGATTAGCATCATAGAAAAAATAATTTTAAAAAAAGCTTTTTTTTAATAAGAAAAACATGAAAAAATCGTTTCGTTTTAAAAGAGAATTTTTTTTAAATTTAATTAACTACTTAATCTTTACATTAACTAACCGTATATGAAGAGATGGCAGAAAAAAACGGACCAAGTATGGTCTTTTTAATTCCCGAGGCATAAAGCAAAATTTTCGTCATTATTCATAAACATTTCAAGCGTAAAAGTTTTCATAAATAAATTTTTTTTATAATCAATGCTACAAAATTTTAGTTATGCTAAATTGAAAATTATTATATAAAATTTCGTGGTACAAAAAATATACTTGATTATAAAACTTAAAGAAATGCTTTAAAAATATTTGTATAAAAGGGATGTTGACAATACAATTATAAGCCACATTTGCAAATTGTCCAAAAGAACGTTTCTAGTGAAAAACATAATTTTCACGTAAACAACAGTAGATTTCTGTGTATTGTACTGTTATCTAATGGAAATGTCTAGAAAAATTATAAAATACCTATCTGGTAACANATAGCTGATATTCCATTTAAGCAGAAACGACAAATGTTACAATCCTTAAAACAAATCACATAATTAAACAAGAACAGGGTGCGTAGCCAAATCTTTCTACAAAAAATAAGCTCCTTTTAAGTACTTTCTAAGCACTCAAAAATATTTTTAAGTGCTATATACATTAACAAAATGCAAAATAATTTTCAAAGACTTTACATGATCATGATAAAATAATTAGTTTCTGACAAAACACTATTTTCTTGATTATATTCGCCTCCATGAAAAAGATCGAGAGATTTTTCGGTTCGATCTCAGTGGGTGGAAAATGAAGTCTGAAATTGAGAATTTTTGTGCTTAATGCAGCAGAATTGCACATAAGAGTGCTAAAATCTTACCGACCTCTGCTCAGAAGACGCACATGCGAACTCGTAAGTCGCATGTGCGTCTTCTGAGATGTTTCTGAGATGTAAATCATGTTTCATCAAACATGTAAAAATGATTAGCGCTTTTATACGCCATGGACCTACGAAATGGATTGTGATTGAATAAATTGTGAAAACATTGAATAGAACAATGTGAAAAAGCAAGCTCTTGCATCAGACGTGGCGAAAATGGACATGGTAAAGAAAAAAAATCACATTTTCGAAAAGGGAAAATTAAGCACTTTTTAAAAACACCTAAGGAAAAAAGCACCTTTAAGGGCTTTTAAAAAACAAAAATCGAAAAGAAGCACCTTCAAGCATTTTTTAAAAACGCTACGCACCGTGAAGAATATAATGAATTGCAAAAATAACTACCTAAATTTCAAAGAAACGATTATAAGTAATAAAAAAAATAATAAATAAACACAATTACAAAAACAAACGCATAAAAAGCTTCTTTTTTTTCTCCCACAAAATTAATCAAAACGTGATAATCCACTTACCTTGAATAAGTATTTAATAAATATGCCTCTTAAAGTACTGCTAAAACAAACACATATAACAGAAACCCAAACACTCTTCCATATTACAAAGAGCCAAAAACATTTTTGCGTATGATTATAGAAGAATGAATTCGTGTTTTCCGCGATTATTTACATGAAAGATGAGTAGAAAAATAAAAATAAATAACGACAGAGATAATAAAAAGCTATAAAATCTCCAGCAACAAACTCGGATCGTAAAAAAAAAANAAAAAAAAAAAAAAAAAAAAAAAAAAAAAAAAAAAAAAAAGAGGGAGGGCAGATAGAGGCGGGTACAACAGGTAAGTCCAGGTGAGAGCAAGTGCATGCAATGCTTACACTCCACCCCCGTTACGAAAAAAAGTCGACAAAAAGAATATTAAGTGATTGTTTCTTCCTCGAAAAATAAAAAATTTCTCGTCTAACAATGCATGAAACGTACATAAAATTATAGACAGAAGCAAAGCTATTGGTGTATTTAAAGCAGTCATAAAAACGCAGATATTTTTTTTTAAATTGAAACCAGATAGCCATAGAATTATTATCATTCGAATAATCAAACGAGTAAAATAATAACTTTTTTTTTGCACAAAAATCAATTTACGTCATAATATCTTTAATAAACGTTTGTGTTAAACTATCAAAAAAAAATAGAACTTAAATATTTAAATCTAAAATTCTCTCCTTTTTTTTAAATAGGTATTTTAAAATATTATATTACAGGGGTCTGTTTAGAAGAAATTTGGGTTCGTTAACGGACCCTTCACAAAATATCTTTTCATAAAAACGGACCCTTCACAAAATATTTTAACTTCAAAACGGACTCTTTACAAAATAATTTTTTGTTTAATCGGACCCTTCACAAATTTGTTTGTCTTCATTATTGTTTTGTTAACCGAATAAACCCTTCCCCCGGGGGGGGGGGGAAAGACAGTTCGAGACAAACTAAGTTTCCCTAAGTTTAAATTCCAAATGTAGTATTCTAAGAAAATATTTTTACTTTTACAAACATCATGTGCGCATTCTTATTAATATTAAATCATAATTTTTTTTCTTTATAAGTATTCATNTTAAAATGAATTTTTTTTTAATCATAATTTTACAGTGTTGAGCATAATCTTGTATCTCTTTACAATTTAAATACTCCTTGAAAAAGGTTTTTGTAATAACAGGACCCTATTTGCACAAATTCACAAAAGCAGGACCCTGGTTGAAAAAGTGTGACTTAACGTTTACTTTATATTCACAAATTACGAGTTACTTTTTCACAATTTTACAAAAACGGACCTTTCACAATATGTCTGGACAGATCCCTGCATTAAACGAAAGGTTATTTCTAAAAACACTACTTATCTTAACAATCTGAAACAACTTTTTTTTTATAAATATTCAAACTAATGCAGGATGCAATAAATCAAAGTCTATAAATAAATCATAAAAGCTATAGAAAACCATAATAAGTGCCGTAAATCAATGGTCTCTAATTACCGGGCAACAAACCGTTAGCGGTCCATGGGTCAAATGGTACAGGGATGTCCGAGAAACATTAAATCATTTTCAATTTATTTATTGCATTTCTCTCGAGTTTGTATGACTTTCTATGGACGGAGGTTAAACCGAGAGTTGAGAGACGCCACTTACAGCCGAAACACGTGTAATTGCATTTTATATTGAATGCATGTTTAAACACAATTAAATTAAAATTATTAAACAAAACAATTCACAATAAAAACAATGAACGTTCCTGCCTCGCCCCTCCTCAGCGGGTAGCGATAAAATTATCAAACGTTGATCGGTCAAGGATTTGCCATACCATACTATTATAGAAAGTAGTTTTAATAAAGAGCTTAAAGCTTTATTTTTTTACTAGACTATTAAAAAAAAACGTTATTTATTATCGTATTATTTTAACAATTTAACTTTCACAAAGATTCAAACTAGTGACAAGGGTACCATAAATGTAAACTTTTTTTTTGTTTGCTTTTTATTTAAGGTTCTAAAGGCCACAAAAGCTGCTCGTGAGTTTTGGGCTGTGTATGGAGTGAGCAGAGATGCCAACTTGCTCCGGACAGCAAATATGTATTTTAAAGTGGTAATCTATCAATTGTGATTCTTGGTTTCATAAATTCAATATAGTAGATTTTTATCCACCACTATTTTTAAATAATACGAAGGCTTATATAATTCACCACTTTATAGTACTTATGTTGTGCTATACCTTTCAAAAAGCAAGAAAAAATATTCAAATATTTGCAAAATTTACTTTGTAGTTATTTACCGTTCTTTTAATTATTTTGGCGTGTCCGGAGCAGTTGGCATGTCTGAGTGAGTGCCATAGCTGAAAGAACAGCTCAGGATTGATACACCAAGTTTAAAATTTGGAAGAAAAAAAAAATAGCAAAGAAAATGGATGCTACACTTTAATCTTTTAAACAATTTTAAAAAACCGCAAGAACTACTTGTCAACACAATATTCTAAAAAATAGCAAAATAAAAACTTTAAAAATAACATTTTAGAAAAAGACTTGAGAGGAGATAAAAAAAAAATTTTTGTCGGACCTACAACAAAAAATTTAATGATAACATAAATTTTGAAAAACATGGAAGGAATTTATAGTGATGATCGAAGTTTAATACGAAAATGACACACCCTATGTTTATCGTTTTAGATCTGATTTTTAAAAAATTACTTTTTTTCCTTTTAAGTCCACTGAAAAATATAGTTTTTTTTTCCTTAAATTGTTTCATTTTAGTATTTTCTTCGCTTTAGTTTTGTACGCGGTTATGCAGACAAATAATCGAAATTTCAGTGAAAAAATAGCATTAATTTTTGCTTTAGCGTACAGGAAACAATGGTACCTTATATTGTCATCAAGACAGTAACTCCAGTTGAAATTCAAGTAATTTAACTAGTCGGAAAATTTGATAGACGATACATTTTCCTTTTCCATAATACGATAATGAATTACACCTGCTGCGGTCTGGAATGCAAAAGTCGATAAATTCTACTTATAGTGGTCAAAAAACCATTGAAATTTGTGATGCTGTCAGAGACAAAGTTTCAGAAGAGATCTCAGAATTCTAGGTAATTAGTAAGCGGGCGGAACCTTCATTCACAAAGAATTCTGCTTTTAGCGGTCTAAAAACTACTAAAATTTGTATTGTCACCAGGTACAAAGTTTCAAACGAGATCTGAGAAGTCTATGTAATCAGCAAGTTGCCAGAACTTTGATTGACGATAAATTCTGCTTATAGCGGTCAAAAAATTATTCAGATTTGTATTGTCACCGAATACAAAGTTTCAGAGGAGACCTGAGAATACTAGGCAATCGGTAAGTGGCAGAAACTTTGATTGGAGATAAATTCTGCTTATAGTGGTCAAAAATTTATTGAATTATCATCAGAAAACAAGGTTTTAGTGGTGATTTGAGCAGTCTAAATCGGCGATTCCCAAATGGTGTTCTGCAGAACTTTAGAGTTCCGTGAAAGGGTCAAAGGTGTTACTAGAGTTAGAACTATTTTTTTTAATATCCAGTTCTAATTTTTGAATCCCGTTATAATATTTATGCACCAATGTTTGTGAAAATTGCAATACCATGAAAGAATTATCAGAAATTAATGAAATTTGATTCTCATATTAATGATAGTTCTACAAATAAATACGCGGTATATGCCCTTTGTAATTCGAATCATTTGCATGTCTTACTCCACTTTACATTTCATGTAGGTTGGGTTCAATTTGGTTAATACGTTCACAATAGCTGATGAATTTTTTTTTTAGGAAGTCTGAGATCCGCTAAATAAAAGGGGATCATTCAGAGTTTCATAGCCGAAAAAAATTGGGAATCTTTGAGTAGGTAATCGGTAAGAAACTTTGACGATTACTTGAAACAGTCATCAAACACGGAGCAATAAAAAAAATTATTTTTCTTGCTAATCAGAGTCGAATATCAGAGAGGAATCGTGAATCAGAGTTGAACTTAAAATACCCGTCTCATAGGTACCTAATGAGTTCCAATAAAAGCAAATAATGTAAAGTAATAATAATAAAAGTTTTTTAAGCTGAAAAGTTGTTGCGCTATGGAAGTTTTAAGGATAGTAACAAAGAAATACTCAGAATGATATTTTCTAATAAAACCATCAAGATTGATATAGCAAGATAGTAGATTGGTCATAAAAATAGTAAAATTGGTCATAGATCGCGAATCGCACAAGGATTGGTCGTAGGCTTTGGCCAAGGTCGTAGGTATAGGTGGGAGCGTTTGGTATCGCCCTTTTTTTTCTAGTAGGTCTTATTATACTTAATAGTACAAGGATCGGTCTTAGATATAGTAGTATAGTAAGATTGATATAACAAGATGGTAGATTGGTCGTAGATCGGGAATTGGATCGGTCGTAGATATGGGTTGGCGTTTTGAGTATCTTCATTTTGGTCTTGCAAATCATTATACTCAATACATATTCCTCACTTTTTTGTTTTTTTTTAAAGGATTAAATGTTACATTTTAAATGTTTACGAAAAACAAAAACGATCGCTTAAAAATAGTGCCGCAATTTTTGAAAACAGAATAAGTTCATTTGTAAAATGGTATAAAATCCAAGCCTTTTAAGAAGTAATTTTTTGAAAAAATTTAATATTGGCAAAGGTTGATTAATTTAATCGTCTTCTTAACACTATAATTTAATAAAACATCAAAATGCAATTATTATTGAAATCGTAGGGAAAAAAACACTTTTTAATTCGAAATGTGCTTATTCTACTTTCAAAAATAGCGGCTAAATTAATCCATTAATGACGGAACGTCATCGAATACTACCAGAATTCTATTACAATACAATCTGAATACCTGTTCTCTGCACCAGTTGGAAAAAGTAAATAATCAGTAAATCAATATTGATGCACAAAATTTTGGTGCATATTCATGCCCAAAACTGAAAGACATTTACCGCCACAATTAATTAACCTAAAACATCTATACAACTTTTTATTTTTTAATATTCATTGAATCAATTTTTATTTTTCAAATTCAATATCGCAAATTATTATAAAAAGTCGAAGAGAATAGAACTATTTTTCTTGCGCGATTAAATTCGACATTGTAGTAAAAATTAACTAATACATTACCTGGCATGCGTTTAGAATATGAATGAAGAATTTCATTCAGCCACCACTGATTAAAATTTTACTTATTTTGGTCAAATTATAAATCATGAGATGTGAAAGGTACTCACCTGCAAAAGAAATGAGAATTAGTAACAAAACGGATTAAATAAAATATCATATAAGCTTAGTGCGAAATTTTTCGAAAGAGTTGATTTGATAATAATATTAATACAACAAACAGACTACTAATTTTATTTTAACACACATTTTTTCAAAATAATTTATTAAAACACTTTTCAAAAATTTGATTAAACAATAATTTTCAAAGGGTAAACTTCAGCCGTAGCTTTTTAACAGATTTGAATAAGAAACGATTTTTTAACAAGGTTATATGGTACAGTAAACTATTTTATTAAAGAACAAGAGATTCGGTTGCAACTATACTGCACAAAACTGGAACGATATTACGTAGTCAAGGTAATAAAATTAAGTATTTTTAAAAAAATTAATCTGTATATACAAAAATAGGAAAAGATGAAGAAAGAAACTGGACTGCGGGTAGACCTTATGTTTATCTAGGAAGAAAAAAAAAACAGAACCAGTAATTATAATACCTGCAAGTATACTAACTACGCTAATAAGAAGAATTCATATTTTTAAGAATAAAAAACGGTCAATTTTAACAGTCCCTCGGACTGTTAAAATTAATAACTGTACGATTCGAAAACATTTATACATACGTTTCTCTTACACGGCAGCAAAGCAAAACCTCGTTTCCTTTTCACGTTGGCACCAAAGAATTTAAATATCAAGCAATTGAGCAGTCATAAACCTAAAAGCGTAAACGTACTTTGCGTTCATACTATTGACTAAAAATTACAATTTTTAAAAGAGAAATTAGATTTAAAGACTCTGTTCTTTAAATTCCAAAGATTTTACGATAGAACACATTTCAAATGGTTTTAACTTTGTAACGACCGGAGCGAGCGTGGTTAACAAAAGCAAACCATATCAGACTGCGTAACAATCGTCGGGGGTTGAGGAGCGTTACCGAACCGAGGGTGGAACTCACTAGTCAGTACAGAACCCGTTATCCGGAATTCAGAAAACCGGAAAACCAAAAAACCGGAACGAAATTCGATAAATTTTCCCGCAATTTAAAAAAAAAAATATTTTTTTCCTCATAAGATTTTAGGATTTTTCTTTCTTTTTTGAAAGATGTTTACCTTACCATCATTTCAGAAATAATCATTAGTGTATTACCTCATCGTTTTTTCTTATTTTTAAGATTATTTTCAAATATTTTTTTTAGTTGGGTTTAACACTGAAAAAACGGCTTTTTGTAGCGATTCAGAAAACCGGAAAAATCAGTAATCCGGAATAGCGATAGTCCCGATCGTTCCGGATAATCGGTTCTCTACTGTATTTTAAATATTAATTAAGCGATATATCTATCCCAATCCATAACTTGAAAACGAAAGAAAAAGTTCTAATATTAAAATTATCGATCATTAATAAAATGTTTACTATTTATTCTTTTACATCATTTTTACACATATTACAGATATTTTATACATATTTTTACACATATACATATATTTTTTCACTATTTATTTTTTAATGTTAATAAAGTAAACGACGTGTTTTATACTCTCTCCCTTATGAAAGATCTTTGACATTTACGGTTCACTAATAATTAAAGGAAATTTTAAAACTCATTTTGAGGCTGCTCAAATATTGCATAAGCACTTAACAGGGAGAAAGGTACATGATTGACAAGGTACCCTCGTTTTCAAAATTTTCTTAAAAAAACAAAATAAAATTAAAAATTAAACAAAGCATTTTTAATTTGGAATAAAAATTTAATTCGCAGATATTTGAAAGAAAATAAAAAATTTATTTAAAGAGTTTCAGGGGTTTCGAACACAAAATGATTCCCACAGAATATACTCAAAATTTTATAAAAATGAATAAAAACGTAAATTTTGATTATTGCAAAGTTAAATCTTTTTATTTTGAATTAAATCTTAAAATTAGATAACTACAGTTAAAATCAAAGTTAAAGGAAAAACCGGGGGAGGTAACAACTTTCTTACGTAAGAGGGTTGGGATTAGCTAATTTTTGCTGATAAGGGGAGGGGAGTCCGAGTTTGCCAAAAGTATGCTTACGTAAATATTTGAACGACGCCTTAGATAAAATCATTTAAATCTGCTTTTAAAAACTACAGTATAAATATAGGGCTTAAAGCAAAATAGTACAATTCTTACATAAAGTTGCTCTTTAACTTTGTGCCAAGATAGATACTTAATAAACGAATAACCAGAAAATAACAACATAAACAGAAATATCTTATAGCTTACACAAAAATGCGATATTTTTCATTTACATACGATGTTTTTCATCAGAACACTCTCCTGAAAATGAGGCTTATCATTATCTAGCTAAAAAACTATTTCCCTTCTTAATACATACTATAGCCTATATATTTGACATTGTTTTGAGTGCTTACGACTATTGTAAGGCTGTAAAGAAAAAGTAGCTGTGTGACATTCTGGTTCACAGAACCTTTTTTTTTCTAAAGGAACTTTAATTAGTTAATACCCGCAGGGATTGTAATTTAGAAAATTTAATCACCAGTCGTAAGGACCAGTAGCAAAAAGAAGCCATTAGTCTGTACACATTTTCAGTAGCCCATTTACATGACTCTAAAAGTTTTTTTTTTTTAAATAATTATACTAATGGAGTGAATTTAAATTATAAATTTCAAGATGGAGAATATGTTATATTCAGGGCATCTGCTACATTTTAGATTTTCAAATTCATGACTTTCCATGATTAATTCCAAGAATTTTTCATGACTTAACGAAGTTACTATTTTCTCCGACAAAAACACGACAATAAATTTAAAAAAGCATTATAATAACACAAATTGAAATGATAGGTATAACCAAAACTGTTATACTCTGCATCTTCATATTTATCGATTTTAAATTTAAAAAACAGAGTAAAGAAAGAGTTAAAGCAATAAAATAGATGAAAAAAATACAAAAGCAAATAATTTTTTTTTCTTTTTTTCTGCAGAATTACATTCCAAAGATACTTTTCTTGTTCATCGGAAAGGAAAGAAATACTCCTGATTTTTCTGTTCTCATTTCGGAATAAAAAAATTCGCCAATGACTTGACTTGCTTCAGCTAAAATTTTAAATTGATAAAACAAAAAAATTAAAAATAATAACAAAAATTCTGAAATCACAGAAGTTTAAAAGATAAATCGCTCCAGAAATGTTTTTTCTTTCATTTTTTGAAAGAACACCTTAATTTTTAAAGAGCACGATAAAAACATTTTATATTTTAATCAAATAAGACTGTGAGTGGGGATTTTGTTGCAAATTCAGATATTCGGAACACCATGAAATAGGGGGGAAGGGGGTACATTCCATTTTAAAAATAAGATTTTTCGGCGACCTAAATCCATGATTTTTTTTAAAAAATTTTTAAAATCATGACATTTTATGACAAATTTTGTTCAATACTGAAATTCATGACTTTCCAGGTTCGCGGATATCCTGTATATTTATATGTATGGTGAAATTTGTGACAAAAGTACAGACCAACACAGGGAAAATTAAAAGCCAAAACGGTCCGGCGGTCCACTAATAATTTATTTTAAGATAACACGAGTCACATCTTAGTGATCCAGGATTAATGGACAACCGTTAATTTCGAGGCCTGAACCGGTATTATGCATTGTGCCAACAGATTTTTTTTAAAAACATTTTTTCATTAATCACCCTTTATTTTTATCCTTAATTTTATTTATTTTTATCCTTAATTTCATTCTTGTTTTCTATATTTATTTTTCCTTCTCAAATTTACGATATTGTCATTTATTTATGTTTAAATGTTTTTTGAAATTGTTTTCGTTCCATAAATCTAAGTCAACATTTTGTTGAAGATTTTTGTAAAAATCGAGCTGAACTTTCAACAAAAATTTAAATTTTTTCTTCACGACAAGCGATATTTTTACCAGAGGTGAAACATAAAAATTACGAACTTTCCTCGCCTATTAAATATAACTTAAGCTTTATGGTTTATCGATGCATCGTGAATATCGTGACATTTTTTAACATCGTGGAAGCAATATTTTAAAATTTATTATCAAAATATAATTTAAAAATTATATCGCGCAACAAATAAATATCGAATATGCTGTTATTATCAACGACGATAATATCACGATTATTATCGGCAACGATAAATGTAGAATATGAAAATATCATAAATATTAACTATAAGATAACTATCGAGTAACTATAAGATAATTATCGAGTACAATATTATTATGAGAGTCAAAAAATTTAATTTTGATAGCGAAAACATGTAAATTATTTAAATATGAAAATATCATAATGTATCACAAATATCGACAATTCCTTTCTATATATCGCGATATTAATAGGAGGAATTGTTTCTGAGATCTCGATGTGTCTGGGCGAGAAAAAAAAAAGTTTAATAGAAAATGAGATTGAAATTTGAAGCGTAAACTGCTTCAAATACTGTATAGTCACTGTAACTAGTCTTAAAGTTCTGAAATCATTCTATTACATTATTTCACATATCTGGATGAAATAATGTATTACACCAACGGTTTGAAAAATCAAAGAAAAACGGAAAGGAACAAAAATGTACGGCTTAATGCCTTCTGCACTAGAGACGAAAAGATTTCTTACCAAGTTCAAAGTTTGTCACAAAATTCATCAGCAGATGGAGCTGCTGAGAAGAACTATAAAAAGAATGTATTCGGAAAAAAAAGAAACATTATTTGCAACAACGGCAGAAAGCAGATTCAAAATAAAATTAATTAGAAAACAAAACAAAACCATCATAAGAAAATAGGATTTTTAACTTTTTAAGAGAAACGAAAGATTATATAAAAAAAAAATTTAAAAAAACGTTCAATTAAATAATATAATCTGGTGGATTTTAAGGTTTTGATTTAAACAACAAATGCTTGATGTCACACAGCTTGTTACTCCTTCCTCCTTTGTCGAAATTTTCCGAAATTCACCCCCCTTCTAAGTGTGACACCATTTATGACCCGTCATCAAGTTTTTGAAACCTTATTTCTCAAAATAATATTTAAGAACATACAATTCAAAAATAACTCAAGTTTAATCGGAAATACCGATAATGCAATAAAAAGAAAAGTTTTTTAAAAATCAGTTTTAACTGTAAATACACATTTATTTAATTCGAAAATCAACGTTTCATTCTTAAGATACAATTCATCAAGATAATCTTACGATAGAAAGGAAGAACGATATCAGAAAGAAAAAAAGAAAGAAAAAGAATCGAGAAATGGAACAACTTAGATAACTGGCAGTAAATATTCAATGTTCAACTGATAATCATAACATTATTTCAGAAAAATGAAAGAAAAGAAAAAAAGATATTTCCAAGAAAAATACTCTCACGTTCAGCGAAAATATTTTAATACATATTATTTTTCAAATATTTCATTACATTGGAACCTATGTCTGTGGAACACTTGGGACACATTGCTTTAGTCGCCAAATTAGGAAGGGGGTCATCTTAAAGAGGGGGCTGATTTATTGGGGTTTTTTTTAATTATTATTTTTTAGATTATTAAGTTCATATTAGCAATTAAAATATAGATAAATGAAATTAACCATTTATTAACGTGACTATCAAATTGTATATAGCTTTAAAAATTAGCTTATTACTTTCATACTAATATAAACTGATATATTTTACAAGAAATAAATTGTTATAGATTTGAAACAGTGAGGAGTTTTACTTACTTAGGATCAATTATTACCATTGACAACAGAATTACTCCTGAAATAAAAAACCGACTCTATTTGGCGAATAGGGCTGTCTATTGGCTGAGAAGACTTATTAAATCTAGATTTCTTTCTGGAAAAACAAAGTTCTTAATCTACAAAACTCTTGTCCGGCCACTCTTGACACACGCCTCTGAAGTTTGGACAATGACAAAACTGGAGGGAAATTGTTTCGCAATATTTGAGTGAAATATTTTGCGGGGTATACTTGGTGTAAATGAAAACAATAACTGGAGAAGGAGATTTAACTTTGAATTGTACAAGATTTATAAACAACCTGATATTATTAAATACATAAACATAAACAGAATGAATTGGATCGCCCACGTGATTCGAATGAGTGACGACAACACAATAAAAAAGATACTGCTTTTTAGACCCACTGGAAAAAGAAAGAGGGAAAGGCCGCGGTTGAGATGGGCTGACTCAGGGGAGTCTGATTTTCTCGCAATTAATGAAAAAAATTGGGGATCAAAGATAAATCGGAAGTCAATCGGAGAAATCTTCAAAAGGGAAGGCATTGGCTCATATTGGGCTGTCTGGCCAACTATGATGGTGATATTTTACAAGCATTGAATCTCGACAATGTCAAAATTACTTCCACCCAGTCGTAACAGTTCATCTTGGTGCCCTGGAATCTTGTTTTATTCATATGAATGCTGATTCCCTTGTTAATGACATTAGTTCCTCGCCGCCTCTCCATAGAGCGTGGAAATGCATTTTACCCTGATTTGCCACTGTGGTTTTTCTTGCTCTGTTTTTTCTCTTTTTTTTTTATCTCTCTCGGCTGCTGGAATTTTTCTAGTTTTGTTTCTCATCTTTATTTTTCAATTTTTTGTAGGCAACTTCACGTCTTACATTTCAAATCACATTTGTTTCCTCTCATTCACGTTTGGCAAGTCATGAAAATGGGCGCCTCTTTTTGAATGCTTGAAATATGCCGGCTATCATTTCTTATTTACATATTTTTAAAGCGAATGAAATTTGTAATCAGGGAATAAAAATAATGGATTATATTTATGCATCACAATTTAGGAAAACTTAAATGTGTATCAAATTTATAAAAGAAAAATTTCAACTCTTAATCAAAAATTTATATTTAATTAATTTAAATTCGATCAAATTTATTAGTAAATATAAATTTAATAATCAATCGCTTTTATCGTGTAAAATAAAAAAAATTATCTTATAATTAATAATTGTGCAAATTAAAATCTTGTGAAAAAAAAATTAAGAAACGAAAAAATGTAAGCTGCATTTTTAAACTGAGATCACAAAAAGCACTATAAAAACTGGATAACAGATAACATTTTCCCAACATACATAAGTTATTGAGATTATATAAAAAGTGATTGCGCAAATCGTTTTTCAGATAAAATATCGGTACATGTAAATATATTTTTCTGATAACTATTTAAAGGCTGGATAGTTTTGTTTTGAGTTAATAAAATGTTTGACACTAATTAAGATTTGCTTGTTACTATAACTTTAATAATTTCAAAGTTCAGAAAACCAGTTGTGATTTTGAACACAGACAGGATTTTCCTTAATTTGTCCACTGATTAAGTCACAACTAAGTCAATCGCAATTTACTTTTAAGGTTAAAAAAAATATTGAGGCAAATTTACATGAAAGGGAATAAATATTTCATCCTTGAGTTCATGTTTTTAATTTAAATTGTTTTCAACAGATGACGCTGCAAGTGGTGAACCTTTAAATCAAAGAGAAACATCTGAAAAACATTCATGATAATTTAGCTATGTCAAACACAGCATGATGTTTCGAATGCCGGCCACAATCACATGCCGTAATCTGTGGACGAGACGAAATTTACATACACAAAAAAGCAACAGAAAAAACGGAAAACGGTAGTAAGAACTTGCAGAGCCATCTTTCTGTTAACTTTTGAAATAAAAGTAGAAATTCTCAGAGAAAGAATTTATGCCCAAGCACATGAACTTTCTGCATGAAATTTATATTTACTCTGAACTGTTTTCAGTTACAAATTCCAGAAAAACACCAGTCTAATTCGAAGCACCCTGTATATAATTACTGAGGACCAAATTCAATAGGTATAAGCTTTGTACTGTTACTATTCAACACCCTAACTTCAATAAAAAAATTTGTGTGTGCTTTAAACTTTTTTTTTTTTCATTAAAGATTTTATCCTATCAGAGTTTTTGATATCTAAGATGATTCAGTTAATTTTAGATAACAGAACATCGTTTAAAAGCGCGCCACATTTAATATTATTTGTTACTATGACGACCGTTCGTTACTTTTGCTGTTTTTTTTTCTTTTCTTGTTTTTTTTTCGTCGTATGCCTGCTTTGGCAGTGGCGCCATCTATGGCCAGGAATTCGACTTCTGCCAAGCCATTCACACAACCACAACCCGTTTATAGGGCGGGTCACATTCACGCACAAAGGAGAAGGGATATAGAACACACAGAGAGAGAAAGAAACCTTGCCCGGGATTCGAACCCAGGACCTTTCTGATGCAAGGACAGTTCCTTGCCCCTACACAGGCCGGTTGGCTTTGCTGTTGTTATTCCATATTATGAAAGCTTAGTTTTTCACATTTCTTTAAAATTTGTTTAATTAGTTCAATTTACACTCGTGATTTTTATATTTTTTAACTTGAACAAAAAAAAATTAGAATTGTGTTACAAAAACAATCGTTACTATGAATGATTCACAATAACGCAAAGAAGTAAAGAACGAGTGAAGAGAAACAGCAAATCATTGAATCAGCTACAAAAGCAAATCAGTAAGCTAGTAAGTTAATCGACGAAACAGCTAAAAACCACAACTATTTTTATAGTGCTTTAGATTTTGTTCAAATAACACAAATAATACAATATAGGCAGGCATTTTTATGTGGAACTTTTGTTTAAAAAAAAAATTGTACTACAAATAACACATCGGATGAAATACTTATCATATCATTCGCAAAGAGTACTTTAAAAATTCATTTTCATACGTTTTATTTACTTAGTTATATTTAAAGCCATTAACTTTCAGAAATTAGTATAAAACTATTAAAAATAACAATCACACCCTTAAAATTGATGAAAATTTTGTACCTTTTGAGTTTATTTTATTTAGAAAATAACAACAGAACTAGACAAAAGTATAGAGATGTTAAAACACTATCTCTCTCTTAAAAAAAAAAAATAAAAATAAAAAAAATACGATTGCAGAAATAAATTTAGATTACTTCCAATTGTTTGAGTCCGCAAAAATGGATGAAAAACTTTTGGTGGTACACCAAATTTTATGACATTCTTTAAAAAAATAAAAGTATAAAATAAGACTGATTTTATTTTAAATAAATACCTAAGCAAAGTACTTTTTAAAAATCCAAAAAGGATACTTCTTTATAATTTGATAAAAAAAATTTATAAAACAGTAATAATTGCTAATAATAAATAAATAAAAAATAATAATAATTCGCATAAAATATAATTACGTAGTACATAAAATATTATTCAAAATTACGCGAGCTTCAAATATAATTTAAGAATTATAATTTATAATAAAAAAGATGCATGGAAGAAGATAAATGTTAACTCCAAACAGAAAAATGGCGCCACCTTATGGATACGAAACTGTTTTTAGTATAATTGAAAAGTAATGTTCACCAAACCGCCACATTTTGAACATTTCCCAGAAAATTAAAAAAAAAAAACACTATTTTCATAATAATAAGTAATATTTTATGCATGTCAAATTAGATTCTTCAATGACATGTTATTGTCATTACAAATTCTCATTACGAAGAGAATCTCTACATTACACAATAAGGTTCGATGGGTGTGGATGGAACAAAAAGAAGTTTTTCACAACGAACATAGAACATTAAAATATGAAGATGAATTAACCCACTCTCTTTATGCTTCTGTGCGCTTATTATTCAACTTCCGTAGGAAAATTTTCTTCTGGTTTTAGTGGTAGAAGACAAATTTCATTATGTTAAAACATTTTAATCATCTACAATGAAGCGATAGAACAAAATAATGTGCGATTAAATATTCGAAAATGGCCATCATCCATGAATATGAATTTTTAGAGAATTATGTATTTAAATGGGAGCCATGGACTTGGAATTTTTTTTTCAATCTTCTTCAGGTGACTTAATGACTAATATCAAAAATATAATTGTAAAGCGGACTCGTCCTCGCTTGGCTGCTCAACCCATGACAGAATTATTAGGAGGGAAATTGGCAAGGAGACTTATTAATAAATCGATAGACCTTATCAATTAGAAAATTTATGCTCCGATCACCTATTTTAGACTGGAGGATGATTTATTAAAATTCGTCACGCACACACATGCAAAAGTACATTTACCTTTCCACAATAAAAAAAACAGTAGTTTTATTAGGTTTTTGGTATAATATAATTTTCAATAAAAACCTCGTAAAAAATTTTTTTAAAGAAAAAGATCTTGACGAATCTTGATATTGTTAATGTATAAACACCAAAAAACGGAAATTTATAACAATTAACTGGTTATTATTTCGAGAAAAACCTAAGCTACATTGCGATTTTTATTCAATTAAAGCCATTAAAACGATATTAGTCATATGATTATTTTCAGATGATTATTTTTATCACAAATGGATGTTTTCAGTAAATAAAATGATAATGATGTAATGATTGTAAAAAAAATCACTTTAAAGTTTTAATAGGCATTGAAAAAGGAGAATGTTTCAAAATGTCGAGTTAATGTGACTCGTGCTTGGGAAAAGTATGACCTGGTCAATTTTTTTTCCATTGAAATTCTATTATGATTGCCAGCGATGACTGGTCAATATGAATTTCGCAGCTGGCTCACACCGACCACGGTACTGACGTAAAATATCCTCGGTGGTAGACGGATCATGGGTTAGAATCCCCTTGCCTTCGGGCTAACCGCGGGATGCTTTCGTGTTTTTCCTCTCCATGTAAAGCAAATGTGGGCCTATTCCACCAAATATTCCTTTGCGAAGGCTAGTTTGACCCAATGCTTTATCCGGGAGCTCCCTTGTCTTCTGGGTTGGATTCAAAATAACAAGGAAGCCGGTTACAATATAACACCGGTTATAATATAAAAATAAAATATAATACATTAGGTCAGAGTAATTTCTCTGATCGGTTATTATAACGAAATAAAATAAAATTTATTAAAAAAACTGGTTATAAATTCTTAATAAATAAATATATTTATAAAAAATTACATTTTATCAATAACAAAAAATAAACAGAGAATAAACTTATTGTGACATAAGTTCATCACATCTCCATAAAAATCTTGTATTGCGATAGTGTTTACATTATCACCAACGCCAGCCACTACAACAATATACTATTTCCCAAAAGAAAAAAGTTTCTTTAAATTTAAGTTTCTTTAAGGAATTTTTTAATCAAAAATTCCATCTTAATACTTTGATTGACAAGCAGTAAAATAATGGGTAAAAAATCGTGTTCGTAAAGTTTAATTTTTTTTCTCCTTTTGTTTATTTTCACCATGAATAAAATTTCAACTCAGTAGGATAAAATAGCCCTTTAAACTCCAAAACATAAAATTAATTACTGTAAAAAATAAATAAATAACTAAAAATAAAGAAACTATATTTTGGAGAGAAAATTAAATATTTTTTAAGTGTGTTAAAACTGGTATATAGTATTAAAGAAATAATGAAAATAAAAACTTTTTCCCTGCTGAAATAAAGTTGATTCTTACTGAAGTAAAAGATAAAGATAAAAGATAATTAAAGCAACAAATTATTAATTTGAACCTCCTGCACTGAGATATATTTATGAATGTTTAAAATCAAAGAACATAAGGAATATATTTGGAATTCATCGTAAATTAAGCGAGTAGATTCGATTCAAGAACAGATATCACATATAAAACTGATCGTGTGCCCATTGTTTGCAATTGAAACTAAAAATGTCTAACCTTCCAGGAATTTTAACTTAAGATTATTATGGAATCCCCGGTAATAATTAACTGAAAAAGTACCGGTTTTATCCAACATTACAGAAAAAAAGGCTTCGTATATTTTTCACCTGTTTAACAAGAGTTTACAAAAAGATGTAAACAGATGTTGAACTCACCTAAAATAAATCTTCAAGCAATTAGAAACGACAGAAATAAGTTGGCGAAGTAGAAATTATTAGATTTTGTAATCGAATTTTTAAACGCTGTTGTGAACTAACCAAATAGCCTAGTCTGTTTTCCTTTTATCTCCAAATAGTATGGAGTTTAGTCTGCTACAAGTTTTATATAGTTTCTGCTCACCGATTTAAAAATGCCGAATCCCGGTTTTGTTTAACTCTCCTCCGCGTCCTTGTCCACCTGCTGGGAATAAATAGTACCGAAGTATCCCTGGTTTAGTAATAAATAGTTATTTAAAGTATTTCGAATTTAAAAAGGAAGAAAATTGCATAGATTTTTACACGATGTTGTAAAATTCAAGTCCAACTGAATCTTAAGTTCAATCCAACAAAGTCAATTTTATTCCTTTAATAAAAGAGGCCTAAGTTCATAAAAATGTCCGAGGTATAATGCATCTGTCAATTTAAAATCTTTGCAAATTAAAAAGATTTTTTTCCGACAGAAATTTTTATAACGACTATAATAAATTACTATCCAATCGATTGGATCAAAGTAACCATCTTCTTTTGGTAATAAATAAACATATTCCAAGAATTTTGAATTTTAGAAAGAAACTGCAACATAGATTTTTATAAGAATGAGTAGGATTCTAATCGAACTGGATGGTAAAGTAAATCTAGTCTAATTGAAAAAAAAATTATTTAAAGACACAAATTTCACTCTTTCCTATTCAAACAAATGCGGAAAATGATAAAAAATATTCGAGATGTAAAGCATATTTCACTATAACGCAAATCCTGGTATGAAAATCTAAGACGAATTTCAAATAAATGTTTTGCAAAATTTTTAAAATGATTATTATAATTTCTTAGCCAATGCAAATCTAATGATCTTATTTTTTTACAAAAAAACGTCCTTATTCCTCATTTAACAATAAAATTCCTCCCCCCCCCCTCTATCTATGCTAAGTTCATTTTTCTTCGAAAGGCACACATATCTCAGTTGTTAGTTATCTCAGTTGTTAGTTATCTCAGTTGTTACGGTATCTATATACCTCTCTCACAAGTCGACAAAGAATTGAAATATCAGGTGTGTGAGCTGCCATAAGTATAAAAGAGTAAGCGTACATGTTTGCAAATTTCTAAATGAAAATTCTTTTTTCGCGTAGACAACGAAAAGCTGAAACAAACTGAGCTATAAGAAGAACTGAAAGATTAAAGGCGAATAGTTCAAATCAACAAAGTGTTCAATATTATGTTTCAATTATACTTATGCAGGTTCAATAATAATAATTTTATTCATAATAATAATAATAATAATGCCTTTGTAATGCTAGCTCAAAACTAAGGAATTTATAATTGTGTTTTTAACAAAATTGTGAGTCTTTGATACTAATTGTTTTTAAAAGCATAATTATAGTCTTGTTTCTGCAAGTTTTCCTATTGCATGTCATTTATTTCAATTCAAAGTTTCTTATTTCAATAACTTATTATTAACAAAAGTTTATAATTTTTTAAATAGGGATTAGTTTTAAAAATATTAATACTTGATTTTAATTCTTAAAATTTGTGCTCTCGGCTCGCAAAGTGTGGGTGCCATGTAAGATTGCATAGCAATCTTCGGGGTAGCGTTAGCAAACAGGGGGAGGAACCCACTGCTTCATAAATATATTTAAAATTGCATGTTGAACTGAGTGAAAATGAGTCATTAATTGTTATCAACAGTTGTCGGTTCATTATTTCATTTCGATAATACTAATAATATTCATAAATATAAGTCTAACAATATTTATAAATATAAATCTAACAATATTCATAAGCATGAGTCTAATAATATTTATAAATATAAGTCTAATAATATTTATAAATAATAATGCTAATAATATTCATAAATATAAGTTGTATCATCAAGCAATTAAGAGTATTGAGTCTCAGAAAAAAAAATTAGAACACGGCATACTTTTAATGGTTAAGTTATTAATATAGTCAAAAATTTGTATGTGCAGCCCGAACACTGTACTAATTTTAGAACATGTTTTACAAAATTGGTTACAATGCAAAATTTATTTACATTTATAAGAGTTTGGAAAGAAATAAAGACACGTGACATATTAAATATACCTGATTTATGTTTGAAATAAGCTTAGATATTTCTATATTGGAAACATTATTGTTAATTTTCTTCTTGTCAGGTTGCCTCGTTAATAATTTAAGTAGCGTTGAATATTTAATTATACGTTAAGTATTTATTTAGATTCATTTTGTATTTTTATAGAAATAAAAACTTGATTACGAAGTAATTTTTTAGATTTATTTTTTGAGCCTTTATGGGTTAGAAATTTTATGTAAATGCGAAATTATGACTCGAGTGGTGAGTGAGGAAGCAGTACAGCACGTAATGAAGCATTAGGATGAATTTTCTATTTTATCTCATGACAGAGCACAGTGGGCCAGCATCCAAGGTTTCGTGGCCAAAATTAGTATTTCAATAAAATTTGTTTCAAAATTTGTATTTAGGGGCTTTTATGTGCAGGTAAATTGAATTCATAGTTGAAATTTTGAAATACACTAAAAATACCCAAAAAAAACAAAATGGCGGCTGAAATATGGGGAGCAAAAATACAAAAATAATATAGTACGTTTAAATAATTAACTATAGCAATGAAAAATATAACAATTTTCGTAATTTTATATTAAAAATTAAAATCAAATTATATTTCCGAAGTAATATTACAAAATAACGCGAATTAGTTACAAAATAACGCGAAAACATGAAAAAAACAAACATAATTTTTGTTTTTCGGTACATTTAGTCCACCTTTGCAATACGAGCAAAATGGGGCAGGTTTTTTCGAAAGAAGAAACATCAAAAAAGACAACAACAGAAAAGTTTAGCTAATTACCTCGTGGAACTTTTTGGAACTAATTTTCGAAAGTCATTCAAACATTGTAAAATGTCAAATGATAAGACATAAACTATAAGTTTGTCAAGAGTATTAACTAATCCAACAAATTGAAAAATTGTAAGATAATTAAACACTAATTACTCTGATAAAAATGTAGCAGTAAGGTAAAATTCCTTTATATATTTCTGAAATAAAAATCATAAAGTTACATATAAAACAATTTTTTAACATATTTTTCATTAAATTGTACTCTCGTCGGCCCTAAAAGTAAATTATAATGTTTGGAATGATTATGAATACTTAATTTGGGATATATTAAAACTGCCTACACATATTTTAGTTGAAAAATTAATTTTTTCTTTTGGCCAAAGATCATAGTCTTCTGGCCCACAGTGCAGAGATGGAAATAATTTCAATACTTCTGTTGCCTACTATGCTGAATTGTCTCGAACTCATACTCACGACAGTCTGTGTGATTTAATGGCTGCAGGACAGATTTTAAATAATTACTGAAATTGAATAATAGAAAAGAAACTTTTGACAATATTACGGACACCTCTTGAAAATGGTTATAACTAAAATCAAAGCGCTTCCGCGGGGGCAACATCTAAACGGTGAAAAATTTTGGTTAATATCTTGTTTAAAACTATTTAAGGTGTTAGCATTGGAGGAAGGATTGAAGAATTAGGATAGATTCAAATAAAATTGTGCTGAGGATTCGGCTTGGTAACTATCAAAGTTTTTTATGTTGTACAAGATATTTTTGAAAGGTGACTAAACTGCTAAGGGGAAAAGGCGACTAGTAGTAATTATTACACAATATAAATGATTTTTTTATAACATTTTGAAAACTGAAGCAGTAACTGTAACAAAAATTATACATAGCTGCCAACATGGATAGGAAAAAATCCAGTAGATTTTACGAAATAATATAAAAATTGTTGCGGAATGTACTAACTATTTAACACTTAGGGAATATTAGGGATTTCTTTAGTCATCGAAATAGAAAAGTTGTAATATTTTACAGTTTTGATGGACATACTTGAAATGTTATGTATTATGTATACTCATAATTTCGAATATTAAAAGCCATTTAATTCGTCGAAGACAGTTAAATGATTTTTTTAAATTAATTTAAAAAGAGAGTTCTGAATAAAAATGAACTGAACATCTTATAACAAAAAAAGTTATGAACTGATTTCGATAAAAGAGGTTCGCTTCATTGTGTGTTAGTAATACTTATTTAAATATTCAAGCAACAATTTGTACAAAAATTCTATTTCAATAGGGATTTTTTTTTTTAGGAAACTTACTCAGTTTTAGGGAATTTTCTAAAATGTACAAAAACCAGAAGAATTTTAATTAATCCAGTAGACCTGGAGAAACTGGAAAAATCCAGTAGAGTTGGCAGCTATGATTATACCATCAACTTTGCTAAGAGTCCTTGCAAATTTAATGTGGCATTGCTCTTGCTTTGCAACAAAAATTTTAGGCTGTTTTTCGAAGACTGTCATCACATAAAATAACGATTTTTTTTTTTTTTTTGGCGAATGATCTTCTATTTTAATAATGTTAGCTTGCAACAGATATTCATGACTGTTAGAATAATTTCAGACTATCATTAGCCAGCGCTTTCTATGCTAATTTTGAATTAGCGCAAAATGTCAATATGAAAAAGTTCACAGTTTTGTGAAAATGTATATCATTTTTATTCTAATTTTTCAATGTTATACTCCAATGTTCTTTTTTTTTTTTTCATTTTTAATAACCGTCGTTGAACAGCCGACCCAATTTTGGGTTTATGACAACTAATGTTTAACTCCGTAGCCTTATAATTTTGGACCAATCAAGAAGACAAGGAAACTCCTGGATCAGCACCCCCAGAGGTATGATTTGTTATGGGAACATGGGGGACTTAGAGACTCGACAGATTTAACGTGCATCAGTCACCGTTTACTACACGGGGAATCTTCGGGCTGCGGGAATCAAGCCCACGACCTCTTGGACATGGGTCCAGTGCCCTACCAATCAGGCTATCCCGGCCCTTACTCCAATGTTGCATTATTTGGGCTCATTATCACTGTACTAAAGTTGGAAATTACTAACTGATTTTGATAACCTTCATACAGGTGGAAAAATCTCGCCAAATTAAAGATTGTTGAAAAACTTCAATAACTTAAAAAGAAAAAAATAATAAAGCTAATTATTCGTTCTACTACAAGATAGTGTACAGCGCGCAAAAAAGGACCATCTTGAATAACTTTAAGTCTAATGATCAGATCTTCACACTATAGGAATCAACCTTAATGATTCGGGGGGGGGGGGGATCTATCGTGAGCAGACGATATTTTAAGTTACGAAATAAGACAAAAAAATGCACGTACTCTGAATAAACATACCTTTTCGTAATCTAGGAAATATGGTCCCAATAGTTTGGTCAAGAGAGTGATCCTAAGTTTAACCCTTTAATGTTAATTTTATTTTTTGCGTATTTCACGAAATCTCTAGACAGCACACAATAGCAAAATAATTGCATGCAAAAAGTAACTTTTAGGGAAGATATAATATTTTTTATTATTTTATTAAATAATAGTCTAAAAAACTTTTAATCGCAAGGTATATAACTTTTTACATCATTGTAATTTTTACACATTGTAATTTTAAATGGCGAAGTACAAAATTTTAACAAAATTGGTCGAATAGTTCCTGAGAATTCGAATTTTAAAAAATATGTATTTTTAAAATGAACCCTATTTTCCAGATTGCGGCTACCCTCGATATTTTGGGGGTCAGAAATCAGAATCCGTCGAAAAAAAGGTATGTAATTGCAGAGTATGCTATTTATAATTGTGAATTCAATATGTGTTTTTCAGTTATGTATGTGCTTAGTATGTGATTTGTTAATTTAGTAGTGTAGTGTGAAGGAATATCGGCTAGCTCAAATTAATTGTAAGTTAGGACAAAAGTGACTAAAAGTACACTTAATAAAGAATTTTAATTAATAACCACAGATACAAACATAAATTACATTTGAACAAAAGTAAAAAGAATTAAAATTTAAGAAAACTCGGGGAAAGGGGAAAAGTCATGTTAAAGGTTTCATATCCGAACTTGAACTGAGTCTCGGTGGTGGGGACATAGGTGNAGTAGTATTAAAACAAATATGTTAATGATATCTTAACAGTGTTTCTATAATTATAAAATTAGGTATTATTCCACTCCTATCGCATAAAATTTTATCAAACTACATTTTGCTTTTTTTAATTTCATTAAATTTACATTTCTTTTAAATTGCTGATTGTTAATTTTAACTTATTTAAAAATTATACAGTAAATGGTAGGGAAATTAATACTATTATTTCAACAAGATTGCGATTAAACTGTTTAAAAAAATATTCAATATTTGATATTTCTTTTTGAAAAAGAATTTCTTCCACTTGCGTTAGAAGAAACCTATTTCTACCGGGATGGTTTTTGTCATTATTTTCTTCACTGTTGAAGAAATTAGCCATCCCTGCTTTTAACATTGTTCAAAGAAAGCTACAAAAAAAATGTATTGCCATATTCAAAATCAAATTAAGATTTTTTTTTAAATATAGTTCAAAACTAAAACTTGGATTTTAATTTTGTAACTTCACTTTCGTTTTGTTCTAATTATTATTTCAAAACCTAAATTTTCAAATTTGTATTGTAGCTTTCTGTAATATCTATCTCTACCTGTACATATTATATATACATACATAATTTTAACAGTGTTCAAATAAAACTAGTACAAAATCTAGTTTTGCACTATAGTACAGCAAAATCTATTGTTTTATCCTGGATTTTATACTGTAATCAGAAGCTTTATAATCTTAAAACACGCTTTCCTTTCGGTTGAAATTTTCAAACAAAATTTAATGAAAAAAATTAGGCAAAAATGAACTATCACAGAACCGGCCTTGATTCTGGTCTGAGTACGTCTTTGCGTTGAAATAAAAACCTAGTTTCTACCAGAAAAGGATAGAGAGAGTTTGTCCCACTAATTTTAAGAAAGCTGCCGAAAAACACATAAATTTTCAACCTTCCGATACGATAATTTAAGCACCATAACAAAAAATATTGATAAATGAATTTTCGAAACATATTTTCTAAATAAATGAGCTCAAAAAATTAAATTTCAAATAAAAAGTATGAAATTGCTTTTTAATATTGATTAGTTTTACATGTTTTCAAAACAAACTAAAGTTGAAGTGTTTTCTAAACAAATAAAGATTTAACATATTTAGTAAACAACTAAGCATAAATTTGAAAACACTTTAAAGTTTAATTAAATTCAATTAGTTTTTCGTATAATCAATTTGAAGTTTTTTTTCTTCAATTTTAATTATTTTTCGATATTTATATAACTTTTCGTAATTAACATGTTTTTTAAACAAATTAATAACTTTTCGCAATTAACGTATTTTCTAAACAAATAAAGTAACAAAATAAGCTTAATTTAAATACCCTTTTAAAGTTTTATTTATTTTAATTTGAAATATTTTTTAAATTTAGCAATTATTTTTTAATTTTAATATTTTTTTCTAAATTTTGATAAACTGTTGGCAAATTATTCGTAGAGCTTGTTAAGCCAGCTGGTCTTGTTAAGTTAGCAGTTTAGAAAGTTCTCCTTAAAACCCGGCAATGAGCTTTACGAAGTACCGAAAGAAACTTATATAAAGGCATTCCTTTTCTCTAACTTTAAAATTATAATTACAGCAATATTAGAATATTGTTTATTAACGAAGATACACGTCATGCTTAACCGTAAGTGATAAGAATATAATTACCTTAATTTATCCAGATCTTGGAGAAGGCATGGGTAAAGCACATAAAACAAAATATGGGGAGGGGTACACACACAAAAGGCGGGATCACTTTGCATTGGTATCAACACTGACGCAATGCCGCTATTTACATGTTGTCGTCATCAAGTTCGAATTTTTAGTTATTTTTTTATTTTCCTTCTTACACTTCTGCTCATTTAGTTTTTTCTTCTGCTTCCTAGAAACAGATGCGAGAGGCCCCGTTAGGGGATGAAAAAAGTAGAAAAAAAATCGTTTGCGTTTTTTTTATCGTTTGCTCTTCTTATCTTAGAGAAAATCCTCCGTTTAACATTGTTTACTTCTATGAATGAGTAGGTGAAACGTGAGAGGGGGGAATAGATAAATAAAAACAATAAAAAATGAAAGATATCATGTGTATTTTAAAATTAGCATATCTATGCATGCGTATCTGTCCAATCAGAGTAGTGTTCAGTCATCCGGCGTGTGCGCCGCCTACGCGATAGAGAAACAACTCTGAAGAGAGAGGGAACACAGGTAATAAAAATCAAAATAATGCAGGGAGGGACTGAACGCGGGTAATTGATAACCAAGAGGTCGTGGCAAAAGTATTATACGCGCAGGTAGATAAAGGTAAATGTCCATTTAAATTTGTCATTACGAAAATGCTGTTTACATCTATTCGTATCTTACAAAAAAAATAATAACTACCGTTTTAAATAAAGGTTCTCTTCACACGTTAAAAAATAAACTGTACACGAATTAATCTATAAATATATATTGAAATTATCTTTGAAATTGATAGTAAAATTAACTTAATTAAAATAATTATATCACGTAAGTGTTAGCATTGCCGTTCACTGAAACACTTAAAGGGGGAAAGAATACAATTTTTCACAGCAAAAGATTTTAAAAATCGTTTGTTTTTAAATTATTTAATTGTTTTAAAATCGTTTTAATTTTTTTTAACTCGTTTTAACCTTGATAATATTAAGTAATGATAATTGCATGGATTGCGGAACACCAAAACATTAAATTTACGAATTTTGAAATAAAATAATTTATACCTTAAAATATTGAGCATTGTCTAGTTAGATATACTTAAAATATTTAACTGGTGGAAAGAAAACTATTGTCTAGAGCAGTGTTTCCCAAACTTATGACTTTTTATGTACCCTTTCTAAATTTTTCGCAACGCTATGTTCCACTAATAAAAAAAATGAATATACTTTTTTAAAAATATGTTTATCTTTCTTTTTTTGTACAAAGTTTTGTTAATAAGTTTATTTGCATCAGTGAGAACGATGATACTGTTTTTGCTGTGATAAAAAAATTGCACAAAAGTTAATAATCACAACTGGCTGTTGACACCACTAATTATTGAATGTTAACTCTGCAAAAAATAGCCAATAGAAAAATACGTAATCGTAAATTTTTATGGCTAGCTTTGTTTTTAAATTTTCGTTTGTTGCAAGATATTTCGCATAAGAACGCGCACCACACTTAGGGAAAACCTGGTCTAGAGCTGCAGTTCTCAAATTATGTTCCGTGTAAGAGACACATGGGTTCCGAGAGTTTAAATTCTTTAAATCAGCCAAAAATTTTAGCTCTTAAAATTATATTCGTATGAAAACAAAAAACTTGCAATTTCTTTGATAGCTCCTTTATTTTTATGAAATTATTGAAAAAAGAAATGGCAAATAAAAAAAGAAACGGCCAGTAAAATAAAAGAAGTTCCATTAGTATTTCTCGTCGAACTTTTCAATTCAAAATGAAATGACCTAATTGGAGAATAGCTAATTAAGCTTTTCTAGTAACTATTCTCAACGTTTGTAAGAGTTCTTTTTCGAAAACCATAATCCAGCTTATTTTATTCATTTTCAGCTAATATATACACCAAAAGCATATTCAGAACTAGACTGGATGCCATTCCAGGTCTGCGAATTCAACTGTTTGACATAAAACCTATTTTAGAAGATGAGAATAAAAACTAGTCTCAAAACGGTTGAAAAGTTAATTTATTTTCATGAAAAGAAATTTGNACAGATGCGAGAGGCCCCGTTAGGGGATGAAAAAAGTAGAAAAAAAATCGTTTGCGTTTTTTTTATCGTTTGCTCTTCTTATCTTAGAGAAAATCCTCCGTTTAACATTGTTTACTTCTATGAATGAGTAGGTGAAACGTGAGAGGGGGGAATAGATAAATAAAAACAATAAAAAATGAAAGATATCATGTGTATTTTAAAATTAGCATATCTATGCATGCGTATCTGTCCAATCAGAGTAGTGTTCAGTCATCCGGCGTGTGCGCCGCCTACGCGATAGAGAAACAACTCTGAAGAGAGAGGGAACACAGGTAATAAAAATCAAAATAATGCAGGGAGGGACTGAACGCGGGTAATTGATAACCAAGAGGTCGTGGCAAAAGTATTATACGCGCAGGTAGATAAAGGTAAATGTCCATTTAAATTTGTCATTACGAAAATGCTGTTTACATCTATTCGTATCTTACAAGGAAAAAAAAAAAAAAAACTACCGTTTTAAATAAAGGTTGTCTTCACACGTTAAAAAATAAACTTTACTGGAATTATCTATAAATATGTATCGAAATTATCTTTTAAATAGATAGGAAAATTAACTTAATTAAAATAATTATGTCATGTAAGTGTTAGCATTGCCGTTCAATGAAACACTTAAAGGTGGAAAGAATAAAATTTTTCACAGCAAAAGATTTTAAAAATCGTTTGCTCTTAAATCATTTAATTATTTTAAAATCGCTTTACATTTTTTTTTTTAACTCGTTTTAACCTTGACCACGAATTATTGAATGTTAACTCTGCAAAATATAGCAAATAGAAAAATACGTAATCGTAAATTTTTATGGCTAGCTTTGTTTTTCAATAACTTTCTTTGAAATTTTCGTTTTTTGCAAGATATTCCGCATAAGAAAGCTTACCACACTTTGGGAATACCTGGTCTAGAGCTGCAGTTCCCAAATGATGTTCCGTGTAAAAGACACATGGGTTCCGAGAGTTAAAATTCTTAAAATCAGTCAAAAATTTAAGCTCTTAAAATTACATTCGTATGAAAACAAAAAACTACGATTTCTTCGATAGTTCGTTCATTTTTATGAAATTATTAAAAAAAGTGACAAATAAAAAAAGAAATGGCCAGTAAAAAAAAGAAGTTCCATTAGTATTTCTCGTCGAACTTTACAATTCAAAATGAAATGACCTATTGAAGAATAACTAATTATGCTTTTCTAATAACTATTCGCAACGTTTGTAAGAGTTCTTATTCGAAAACCATAATTCAGCTTATTTTATTCATTTTCAGCTAATATATACACCAAAAGCAAATTCAGAACTAGACAAGAAGCCATTCCAGGTCAGCGAATTCAACTGTTTGACATAAAACCTAATTTAAAAGATGAGAACAAAAACTAGTCTCAAAACGGTTGAAAAGTTCATTTATTTTCATGAAAATATCTGATAAATACAACTTTTCCTTCCTCATCATTGAAAAAATTGGCCATTTTGACATACTGGTTCATCAAAAGGGAGAATCAGAATTCAATTGGATATTTGCAAGCTATGTCACGCGTGGGTCAGCCAATCAGGTTCGTTCTCGTGTAACGTCACATGCAGGTTTCCAATTAAATCTGAACTGAAAATGAACTCAGCGTGATAATAAGCCAAATCCTTACAGCTGTAACGTTAGTATGCCATGCACAACTATGTGATTTGATATAGCTAGGCGGTCAATTGCACATACTCAATTCCATTCAACGTACTTTCCCAAAAGGCAACCGCCTCATTTCAGTATGGAGAAAAAATTTTGAAAGTTTCGATTAGGAATGATGGAATTCGTTCCAATGACATATGGTTGTGGAGTATTAAAAAATATTGCATACAAAGATAGTTTTTTTATTTTATTTTTATAAATACTTATACAAGATGAGAATCAAAGCTAGCCTCAAAACGAATGGGGAAGAAAAATTACACAAAACAAAAAAAAAATGGAAACAGATATCAAAACAGTAGGACTTCAAGGACAAGAGACTTCCAAAAAGACTTCAAGGGTACAATACCCTTGACCTAACTTTTTTTTTTTTTGTCTTTATCTAAAATTAAAAGCGAAATTGTTTTCTGTTTATTTTCGACAGTTTAAAAAAAAAAACTGTCCAATTTTATTCCAACCAGCAAAAAAAATTATCAATCCATACTTTCTATGCGAATCATGATCTTGATCGCCAAACGTGTATTCACGCTTTTCGTAATACTTTTCTAGAGATAGAAATCAAGACCGGATGGACGACAATTTTTCTGGTAAAAACGATATGAATGACAAGTTTCCTGAACAAGACTGCTGGGTTCGCCAATGCTTAATAGTAAAGCTACGCTCAATTAAGTAGATATTCTCATGCACTTTACAACGTAAATGAAAGTATGAGACTTCAGTTGTTTGTTTTATTAATATGTGAAAAGAAGTTGTACCGAAAAATGCAAACAATTTCCCACGCCGAAAAGAATTTATTTTTTCTCAGAAAGCCTAAAAAAGAATTAACTTAAGTTCTGTTATATTTCTGATGCTTTTTCCGATTGTAAGCTTGCAGAAGTTCAAGAAGGACAAACTTCTTACGAAATTCGGTACTTTTCGGTTAGCCGGATGGAAATTTTACTTCATTTTCTTAAATTTTATTTACTGTATTTTCTTAAATTTTACCTTTATTTTATTTTCATCTTATTTATTTGTTCTTGTTTAGGGGTGACGGCTATTTTTTGTGTTCAATAAATAAATAAGATATAAGTTGATCCCGGAAACCTAAAAGTGACCCAAATTTAATAGAAAAATAAAGGTTTTTAAATTTTTTTCCCATTGCTAGGAATTAAGTCGCACTATTTAAAAGGCGCTAGGCGGTTATATCATTATTGGCTGTATCGGGAATTCTTGCATTCATATAAGCTGCTAAAAAAATACTTATCATACTAAACATCTTAATTCAAATTGTTTCTAGTGAAGTAATAAATATTTGCTGTTTCATTCCACAATCTTTTTGGATTAATAAAAAAATAAATAAAATTAGAGAAAGCTAAAAGTAGAAGAAAAAAAATGTAAGCTTCTTAAGTGCTTAAAAGAAGTTTCAAGTCTTTTTAATTTATATTTTACTATATCTGCTTAATTTCAGCCTGTATATACTTGTATTATCAATTTAATTATTTTTACATAGAAATTTATTTTTATTTCAACATAAATTTCTGAATCTTAACATTATAAAACAAAGATTTATTCTACGTACATGTTCTACCTGTAAATTCGTGTAGTAAGTAGTAAGTATGGATCAGAAGGTGAATTAACTTATCAATAAACACGAATTCACATAACAAACAAACTTAACAAGTTTTATTATTAAATATAACAGATCTGTAAAAATATGGCGAGAAAAAAGAACGATAATGTTTTTCTTATAAAAAGCAAGCGCGTGGCTAGATAATGATTGCACGCGACAACTGGTAAACGGTTTCAGCGCAGTGTAAGTATTTAACGATAGGTGGCGGTCGCCACACCATCTCCCCTTCTGGAAAAAAATAATTAAAGTTCAAATTCCTCAGTTAGCCTTTTTGGGAAGTGTACTACTCGTCCAAAACGAGTCTTTTTTATGGCAGCAGGAATTCGATCATTTTCAGTTGGTCGTAAAACAGGAGCATT
>NC_092208.1:67971070-68025836 GCF_043381705.1 Parasteatoda tepidariorum
TAAACTAATGCGAACCTTACAATTAAATTATTAATTCCTTCGTATATTATTGGTTTAAGTTGTCGAAAATTAATATTTCAATTGTAAGGTTCGCATTAGCATATATTTATAAGAGTGGAGAAAAGTATATGCATTTTTTAATAGTTTTTTGAATATGGCTCTTTGAAGACGAAAAAGCATAGATTTTCTTACAAAATGACTGATAACTAAAAAACTAATCCAAATTTTTGAGAAAGAGAAAAAATACTTCTTCATTATGTCAAAACACAATTATGCGCCGAGTTTCGTGCCTGGGCGAGGCTTCTGGGGCGATATATTGTGATTACAGACAGACAGACACAGCCGCGTTTATTATTATGTATAGATGGCATAAAACAAATTTTCCTTTCGAATTCCCCTGTTTTAATCGATAAGCTAATACAGGGCTGTCCAACTGGCGGCCCGCGGGCCGCACGTGGCCCGCCAGCACATATTGTGCGGCCCGCCAATTTCCTATTCAGGCTGATCGGCCTCAGTTTTCGGATTAAAATGTAAGCAAATTGTTTTATAATCCTTCAGTTCCATTGTTTTATAATTCATTATTCAACTATTAATTGTTATTGTATAAGAGGTAAGAGGTTATTGTTCAACTTTTTCAAACTGCGGCCCGCCAGGTGATCAGTGACCGGAATTCTGGCCCGTGGGCTCTTCGCAGTTGGACAGCCCTGAGCTAATAGATATCGTTATAAACTGCAGAAACTTTAAATCTCGTTCATTACTTTTTTTTTCTTTCTTTTTGCTGAAAATAAAATTCACAGCTTCTTAAATTACACAGACTCTTAAATTACACAGGCTTCTTAAATTACTTCTTAAAATTCACAGACGTCAAGCTTCTAATCAAAAGCAGTGAAGATGAAAGTCCGAGATTTATTTATGTTTAATTTTGTATTGAAAACACCAACCATCCATGACAAACCATTTAATCAATATCCATAGCCTGTTCGGTGGCTCGGTTACAAGTAGATGTGGCTTAAAGTGTAACCCTGCAAGTTTACCATCATTTTGTTTGAAGTCGAATACAAATGTGATAATCGTCAGCTAACAATAAAATTTATTCTAGCTAGTCGAAAAGTGGAAATTTCGCTTGGAATAAATTTAATTTGGCGATATGAATTTTGCTTGTAACGGTTCGGAAACGATTGATACTTGTGTTGTCATCAAACACTCCAACTACTCAGAAAGTGGTTAAAATTGAGATTGGCGATAAATTCCTTTTGGGAATAATGTGGTAAATACTTCTAATCTTAATTGAATTTGTTGATCATGATTATTAGCAATCGCGATTATAAATAAGTACTTGTAATCTCTACTCGTAAGCAATAACTATTCAACCAATTTCTTTGTTGATTTGAGTTGTAAGACTGCTGAATCAAACAATTATTAGAAGCTATAATTATATGTTAGTAAATACTTTAAACAGGAAGCAAGTATATTACTTTTTTTTTAAGATGTAAAAAAGTACGAATAAATATATTGTGTCTCGAGTTGCTTTGAATGCGTCTTTAATTACTTTTTTTAATTCATAAATTATAAAAGCAAGATATTAAAAAGTTGTAACAATCTAAACATGAATTGTTTGAATATTCATGAAATACGATTCCACGGCGGAAATTCATTAATGCAAACCAAAAAGAATTATAAGATACTCCAGACAAAACAACAACATTGTTAACAGTCTTTTTCCAGCTACTTTTAGTACAGCAAACCGCAAGAGATGAAACCGAGCGGATTTCTTTTCAATTTACAAATGTGAGCTTCTTTTATTCTAAGTTTCTATACACCTTCTTAAGACAAGTTCGACCACCCCTACTTAGTGAATGTCAAAAGTTCCATGAAGTTATCCATCCGTGAAGGCATAATTCTACGATCTTTAGTAACAGAAGCATCAAGTCCCAAACAAAACGATCATTAAAAGAAAGCTTTCACATCACACCATACGAAATGAAAATGGTTCCATTTAATTAAAATTGGATAAAAGAAAATTGAAAAAAAAAAACAATTCAAGAAACCTGAATATTTTTTTATTTGTACTATGATGAGAAAGGAATTTTAACTTCTAAAATATTGATGCCTAATGCAATTGCAATACAGAACGGGCATATAATGTATAGGTTGGCCTTTCCTTGCGAGGAATCCACCTAAAGAGAAACTAGATCCCTATACAAAACGAAAACTTTCAAAAAAGGACCCTACACAAAAATTAAAACCTCTAAAAAGGACACTTCTCAAAACTCAAAGTAGCCTTTATAAAGTTCTATTCAGAAAACGATCCGCACACAAAATCTTTCTTCTAAAATTTATGACTAATATTACGTTTTGTTTTCATCCTTACAACTCAAAAGATAATTTACATACAAATGAAATTGTGTAATTTATTTAATTTTTGTGAATTATTCACTTAAAAATTTAAATTGATCATAAAAAACTTGAATATGATGTAATTTTTTTTAATAACAACAAAAAAGAAAAAATTAGTATAGGCAATTAATAGAAGTTACTTTAAATTCTTTTCAATCAAGGTTGTCACGAGTATTCTTTTAGATATTAATACGTTCACTAATGATACGTTACTTTTATTTCAATTTTGTGTGCATTTCTTTTTTTATAAATTTTTTTAAAATCATAATATAATTTAGGTTTTAACAAAGAGAATAATTTAAAGAGTTAACTCTAAAACAAGAGCAAGTAAAAAAGCAAAACAATTTTTATCCAAAACACGGCAAAATTACATATACAGCTCCTCGCTGTATATGTAAGTTTGGTATTGTATATGTAAGTAAGTATGTTTGTATATTAAGTAAGTTACTTACACACTAGTTAGAGTCAGCAGGGCCTGATCTAGACATGCTCTTGAAGTGTTTTTAAATTATTTATAACACAAGCAAATTACGATATATTAGTAAATTTGAACTTATATTTATTTAAATTTTCGTTAACTCATAACTCTAATAGACAATTCTTAAGGAAACATACAAAAAGGAATTATTAGGACATTAAGGACATTAAGAGGGGCCCCAGAAATGAGGAGGCTAGGCTTGGACCTCTCAGATCTTATGATAAATCACGTACTGTTAGAGTATGAATTTCTCGTTTTCTTTTGTTATTTATTACTTATGAAATTCTTTTTTAATCGTTTGGTATAAATCATAATCGTTTGGCATGTCTATAACTTCACAGGTTTTCTTAGCACCTAAAGTAAAATTCGATTTGATTTAAATATTTTAAATTCCCTCAACTTATTGATTTAAAAATATTTGTATGTAAATTATAATAAATATTTATGCTCCTGTCAAGTGCCATTTATACTTTTTAACTAATTAAAGATAAATACGGCGAAGTATTGTTACTTACGAAGCATGAGAAGTAATTTTGACAATAATTTCGAGTAAGCTCAACTTGACAAATCGAAACATCCTGCCTGAAAAATGTAAATCGGTTATAACTTGTTAATGTTGCCACCTCCTCTTTTTACTTCACTCCTAGACTGTAACAAACTTTCTCTTTATATATCAAAGCTTTCTATATATAAATAGCGTTCAAATGCTGTTTCGTTAAAATCGAGATGTCACCTTGGTAGCAGAATTCACCGAGCGAAACTCCAGCTCTATCTTTATAAATCCATATTTGTCAGCAGAGATTATTTCTAAAAATTCAGCTTAATCTAACATACGTCTAGTAAACTTTGCAATTATAAGGTTCTTAAAAATTATACAGAAGTACTTCTTAAATAAATCCTAAATTTTATACGACACTTAAAAAATAGAATAAATCCCTGTACACTTAAAAGCCTTATTATCAAACAACAGATGAAAAATAATTAAAATTCAATGATTTTCATACAAATTATAGTCGCTTTAAAAGGAGTATCAACATTTTTTCCTTGTTTTTTTAAAGAAAAAGAAAACTGTAATAAATCTGCAACACCCGCTGCAGTGCTGGTGGATTTCTGCAGCCAGAGATATGCTACTATCAGTGATACGGAATCGTACCATTAAAATGGAATCGACGATAGTGGTTTTTATTAACCTTTACAGTATTACCTTTTACTTCCAAAAGTTTTTTTTGGATAAAAACGTTTAAATAATCGTTTAAGATTCTAATATTTATTAATAGAATATTTGCATTGTTTAACAGAGTTTTCTTAACTCTAGTTGTTAAGAATAAACTCATTGAGAAACAAAACTAGATGGAAATATTTATTAATTAATTAATTTTATTTATTGCCTAATAATAAAAAAGTGGCGATTATTTAATCATAAAATTGTTCGGGGCATTTTTTGAATAAACGTTTAAAGAAATGTTTTTTTCTTTTCTTTTTCCTATTTAAGCTACGTTCCGATTAAAATTCTTGATAATGATGATCAACTTCGCTTCGATCAACAGTTTCGTGAAATTACTTTTACTGTTCTGTATAACATTTAAAAATTTAGTAAGAATATATTTTATCCGCAATGAAGAATTTTACTCATTATGTGTTTTATGTTTTTATTCAAGTCTTTATAATAAACATTTTGGTTGCAAAATCTTAGTATCTCCATATTGGAAAATCGTATGCGACGTCAATGTTTTGGGTGTTTACCTTTATTTTGTTCTGCAGCACAAAAACTATAGACTTAAAAGGTGCGTCGAACACGATTTTTTCCCCCAAAGAATAAATTTTTTAAGCGTTTTAAAAACTTTTGCTTAAAATATTGGCTAGTCACCGTGTGTTGTAGAATAATTTATTTTCCTTCCTAGGGATCATTATTTTATAAGCTCGCGTTAGTGTTGATGTCAAAAGTAACAAAAAGAGAAAGATATAAGATGTTGCCAGATTTAAATCTTGACATTTATATTAAAATTTAAAAAAATATAAAATAAGAGATATAAAAAGTTTCCTATTTGATCTATTCTCGTTATGTATTTCTTACATTAAATTTATTTTTCAAGTGCAGATGATTGTTTTTCAAATCTAGGTAATCGTCTATTAAGAATAAAATATTAACAAAATGTCTTTACATAAAACTATTATAATTGTATAATTTTTTTGGCAAAATGCTATTGTTTTCTTAAGAAAACATTAACAGTAAGGGGAAAAAACAATGATGAAAAAGAAATAAAGAGAAAGAAGGTTGATGAGTGAAGCGAGCAGGAGGTGGAGGCTCCTATTTCTATAAATAAATGCGATTCATTTATGGAATACTAAAAACACAAGTAAACAGGAATGAATACTTTTTGATGAAATTTCCACTTATATAAATAATTCATAAGTTTATTTTGTTATTGAAATTTTATCTTCAGTGTTTTATTATCAGCTTACTTTGAGGTTACTGTTTAACTGTGTACTTTAGCATATACTGTTAATTATTTTTCTTCGTTTGTGGTAAATTTGTATAACTTTCTTCCGATATTATTACTTTTTATACATTAATAGTTTTTTATTTCCATTTTTATCAATTCACAATTTTTCAAAAAATTTCTTAAAAATAATTTAGGAAATTATTGAAAAATAAATTTTCAAAAGTATTATCTTCTACCACCAGTACAGAAAGGTGAATGACTTAATAAGAAACAAAAGTCATAGAAAATGAAACTCAAAACACCTGGAAAACACTAAAAATTGGTGGGAAATGGATAAGCAACTTTTATATCAAGACGTTTTGGCAGAAAAACAATACAAATACTGAGCTATTTAAAGGAGAAAAAAAAATGAAGAATTTAAGAAATTTCTAGCAAAAACGTATGTTATTAGTAGAAAGTGAATTATAAAAAAGTCTTCATAATAGTACATTCAATTTTCAATCGAATATTATCGAGTTCTATAAAACAGCAGTCTTTTTTTTATCTCTTTTTTTAATAAAAAATGGAAAGGAAAAATAAAAAAGAGCGGAAATGAAATCGATTAAAAAGCGATCAAAGTAATTTTACAATCGATTAAACTAACTGAATTTCGTTTATTAGAAAGTGAGTTTTTTTCTCTCCTTTCTTCAACGTTAAAATACTTCCTTGAAAGTGAATGCAAACATCTGGAATCAAAAAATATTCTTTTATGATAACAAAAACTATAATTTGATTACTTTGACCCTTGTTTATTAGAATTACGCGGCAAAAAAGAGATAAAACTTAAAGTTCAAGTTCGACAGGCAAAAAAGTATTCTATGTTGAAAAATAAAAGTTATGATTTAGAAAAAAATAATTGGTTGATATTCACAGGTGAAGATTTCAGCTGAAAAAATTTGATTTTCACAAAAAAGAGGTTACGGAAATAATTTTTTCATCATATCCAGAATCTTCAACATCTTAAACAAAATGGCAAAATTTACCGTCCTGTCCAAAAGCATTCTGCTCACTTTCTAAAACTTTCGAACCATTTCGTCTAGAATTGGAAGTTCATGTTCAAATTCGACTGGTAAAATAGTATTCCATATTGAGACATAAAAATTTTGATTCAGAAAATAAATAATTGGTTAATATTCACAGGAGAAAATTTCAGTTTGAAAAGTTGCTGACTTCCATAAAAAAATGTTATAAAAATTGCATTTTTAACAATGTCTTGAAAGCAGTAGTAAAATTTACAGTCCTGTCCGCTTTTTGAAACTTTAGAAACATTCCGTCTAGATTTGAAAGTTCACGTTCGAATTCTACTGGCAAAATAGTATTCTATACTGAAAAATAAAAGTTTTGATTCAGAAAATGACACATTATTCAACCATATGAGATGAGCACTCAAAGTTAAAAGCCAGGGTTCGTCGATTTAAATCAGCTTTCAGTAATCTTTAAATCGGTTCAATTCAAATCGTTATTAAAAGACTTGGATTAAAAAAAAATTGCCGATTAAATTTTTAAAAAAAAATTTAACGTCTGACTAGATATTTTCTTAAGTAACATTTAATGTAATTTAAACCAACTAATTATTTAATAAAATTAATAAACAAAATCTGTGTAAGCTTACAAATTTTTGGGAGGTTGAAAAGCTATTTTCAAATCTCCTATGTTCAGCGACAATCAGTATTTCAGTAGCATCAGAAGTATTCTTTACATTTGTTATTATTATTTTACTATTATTCCACAAAATAAAAAAAGAAAGAAAAAATTAATAGCCAAGTAATAGGACTTCCACTTTCTAGCTTATTTTTATAATCCACAGTTCTGAGGTAAAAAATTAAATGAATATAAAAAGAAGAAAGCCTTTACTACGCTGAGAAGAAATATTTTGGTAATTTCATAACATTATTTATAAAAAACTATAACTTATATATTTTTTTAAAAAATTATAGATCCTTTCCATGAAATATCTTTTCGGGGAAAGTGTACATCAAACATTCCCCATGGAATGGTGAAACTTTAAGTTCTAATGGTGAAACATACTTGAAGTTCTAATTTTTATATGAAATGCTGCTTAGATTATGGCATTTATAACGAAATTACAATCAGATAAATTATATATTTTTTGATACTATTCATAATTTTGTTGTGCTTCTCGAGTCCCGTTTCCTTTGTTAGAAGCAATTTTCATGACTTAAGACTTTTTAGGGTATTATATTAAACTAGTGTGCTGCGCCCCCTGATCGCTAACGCTCGCCAACCCCCGAAAATTGCCACGCAATGTTATATGGTTTGCGTCACTCGCTACTAACTTAGGTACATTGCAAATGCACAAAATTCTAAGAATTCAAAACAATCATTCAAATCCAGATAACTTTTTTTTTTAAAAAATTACATCTTTTTAGTAAATACTAAGCCATTAAAATACATTTGAATTCAAATAAAGACTCATTGACTGAGACTCATTTTTCAATGAATAACTAATAACAATAATAAAACAAATAAATTCGTGATATAAATAAAAAGTCGTCAAATAAATTCGTAATATATAAATTCGTGAAAAAAAAGCGCTTTCGACAAAATACAAAAATAGAGATCTATCGACAAAGACTACTCACTTCTGCCTAGCTTAATAGTATGAGATTGCCGCAGCTGATGCTCTCTGGTTATTTCAGTTTCCGTTTTTAAAAGCGCTATATGTTGAGCTACCTCAGCTAGATTTGGCATGTGACATTTTTAGCGGCAATCATTGGTCGATTTTCTAGCGTTGCCATTCGGGGAGTTGTAATGAGGCTTTTTTTTTTGTCGCCGTGTAAGAGAAATATATATATCGATTTGTTTTGTTGTTAACGTCGAACTGCGGCTGTATTAATGGCGACTGTTTGGGATACATACTTAATAATGATCCGAAGACAATATTGGAGTATGCGTGCACAACACTACCACAAGCGGAAGATAGATTATTGTAGTTACGCAGTCTTCGCATTATGCTCTCCAACCAGGGTTGTCAAGTGATAAGGTGAATATAAATATACAACTCCGAGTCCAAAGCCAGCAGTTCCCAAATGATGTTCTGTGGAATCCTAGGGTTCCAGAAGGTGACGGTGGTTTCGAGAGTAAAAAATGTTTTTTACCCAGTTATGATTTTTCGAAACCTGTCATTAAATTTATATCCAGTTAATAATCCATTATTTAATCAATATTTCCGTTGTTTTTATAAAAGTATTCAATTGAAATTCTTGTAAAGAAAAAGTTTTAAAACAATGCCTTTATAATAACAATATAATGGATGAATTGCGAAAAGGATATGCAATTATGAAAGATTTCACTAGTACTTTGCATCGAATAAAAACAACCAAATTCAACAATGAAAAAGTATGTTTCTCTGATATCCATTCTTAACGTTTTCTTATTTTCCGTTTTCATTTTAATGGAAACCATATTTCATCTCACTCATTTTCAGTTAATAAAATTTTGATCATTACATATTTTTAAAATAATTAAAAGTTTTTGACTAATAAATATGATCACAATACAACTGCTAATAAAATTTATCCATTAAGTCTGTGGGTGCATCCAAAAGAAGGTCGATCTTCTAAGGTTCCACAGCGATAAAAATTGGTAAACCGTAGCCTTAGAGCTTGACTTGATCTGCCTGTTTTAAGCTCTTTCACCCGAAGCATAAAATATTAATAAAATTATAATTTTTAACTGAAGAATAAGAATTTGAAAGAAAAAAACCTAGTTGGTTGAGCATTAATTATGCAAGACTGATATTTAACGGAAGCAATTTTCGAGTCAAAGTTTGGCAAACTAATGAAAAAGTATATGAATGGCGTTAAGGGAATTAAGTTATTGTTATGAAGCACTTAAGATCTCAAAAGAATTGCTTTTTTCGGGGTAAAAAAAAAGTAAACGATTATTTTTATTGGAGGGACTTGCCGTAACGATCTCGTTGCACGTTTTCTCCGTAAATGCTCCTTTTGTTTTAATAATGCCCGAGATTGGGAGTTGAACGTGACTTAGTTCTTTAAGAACACCCGTGAATAAAATTATCCTGCTTATGCTTATTGTTAGGTGATAAGAACACATATAATTAGGTGGTAACTTAATTGTATGTTTTTTTTTCTTTCTGTTTTAGCTTCAGGCGCTTATATTCTCTGTCTTTTCTTCTTCTTAACATGTTTTTATTAACCCATTTACATAGTCTGTAAGGATGAAATTTCGATTCATCGAAATTTCGACCACTTTCCGACCATCGGGTCTTGATTGAAACTCAGTAACTGATGAAAATGCAAGATTCAGTCTTTTTTACGGATCGTTACTAGTGGAATTTATCGTCAATCAAAATCCCGATCACTTTTAACTTATCTAGAGTACTAAAATTCCGTATGGAACTCCGTATCTAATATCAGTAAAAGTTTCAACCGTTTATTAATCATAAATTATTATAAATAAAAAATCGTTTATTAATCATTTATCATTATAATAAAAATGTAAGAGCCATTTTATCGCCAATCTAAATTACGGATCACTTTCCGAAAGGGTTGGGGAGGGGGAAGCAGTTTTTCGAGACATTTTAGGTTAAAATCAGCTTTTTTTTTCTTTTGTTAATTTAAAATTGAAGGTTAAATAATATGGACCCATTTTGATGTTTAATAACTCATAAAATAATAAAGATAGATTAAAATTAATAACATAAATGGTTAGATAGACTCAAAAAGTTTCATGACCGTGCCCCCTTCGTCGCACGGAGTCAATTTCACGATAGTCAATTTCACGCCAGGTAGCGGCAAGCATGTCGGCATCCGCAGAGGCTATTGAGATTGTAATTCTGGCTTTTAGGTCATCAATGTTCGACACGATCCTCCTGTAAACATTGTCCTTTATAAATCCCCAAAGAAAAAAGTCTGGAACCGGACGATAGGCCTAGAAGGATGGCGTTTGCAATAGAAATGGTAGGAAGGATAGAAGATGCTGCTGATTTTCTGAAGCGCATAATGTTCTCCGACGAAGCATCCTTTCATGTTTCTGTCATTGTTAATCGCCATAAAGTGCGCATATGGGGATCTGAAAACCCCCATGAATACCGTGAGACACATAGGGATTCCCGAAAGGTTAATGTGTGGTGTGGACTAATGCACGACCGAGTCATTGGGCCTTTCTTTTTTACAGAAAAGACCGTCTCATCAGTCGTATACTTAGACATGTTGGAAAACTTCGTATTTCCACAACTAGAAGTGCTTCAGACACATGTCTTTTTGCAACAAGATGGTGGACCACCGCATTGGGGTATCATCGCTCGTAGTACTTTGAATGACCATTTTCCAGGAAGATGGATTGGGCGAGGAGGTCCAATTCCTTGGCCACCCAGATCACCAGATATAACGCCGCTGGACTTTCTTCTTTGGGGATTTATAACGGACAATGTTTACAGGAGGTTCGTTTCGAAAATATTGATGACTTAAAAGCCAGAATTACAACCGCAATAGCCTCTGTGGATGCCGACATGCTTGCCGCTACCTGGCGTGAAATTGACTATCGACTTGATATTCTCCGTGCGACGAAGGGGCACACGTGGAAGTTCATTGACAAGGGTCATGAAACTTTTTGAGTATATTTAACCATTTATGTTATTAATTTTAATCTATGTTTATTATTTTATGAGTTATTAAACATCAAAATGGGTCCGGGACTTTATAAACGCCCTGTATTATTAACTGATTAATATTTTGAATAAAGGATACAAAAATATTCACTTTTGTTCCATAAATATGCAAATATGATAAAACAATATAATAGATTAAATATAGATTTTAAACAAACTTATTTATTATTTTACAATTCGGTTTAACATGGAAATAAGCATTCAATATGCGATTACAATTCGATTGTCGAAAAATATAGTTGGTTTTCAACTTCGTTAATCGGAGATTTTAACTGCAATAGAAAATTACAAGAAAAGTAAGAAATTTCATACAAAAAACCCTTCGGACAGTTATATGACAAATAGATTTTTAATTATTAGAATCCTGCCTAATTTGTTTCATGGTCAAAATGAGAAGAAATACTCTATAAAAATATCTTACACTCTGTAAAAAGTGCAAAAAAAGTAAAAATTATAAATTTTTATGTTAAAACTTTTCAAATATTACTAACTAAAAAAGAATGTTGATTTCTCTCAAAATCTTCGATGAAACAAATTTGGATCCCAAGTAAAGGGAAAGACCGGGAAATCTGAAACTTATCCGGTATTCACTGTCCATTAGAAGTAAATTTATTCGTGGCCACTTTTTGCGTTAAAAGTACCTTAATAATAATGCTGCTTCTAGATTGATATAAAAAATATTTATTTTCCTTGGTTTAAAAAAAAATTATCATAAATAACGAATAGCATTATTAGTATAATTTCATCGTAGAAACAATTATAAGCAAGTGATGTTAGTTCATTTTTCGAAAGGAATATTCTTATTTTGACAATTTAAATTATAGTACTCATTTTAATATTTATAATACAATACTATAATACATGATTTTTTGCGCTTTATACAAGTACATTTCCTGGAGCTAAGGAGTGGTGAGTATAGAGTGTCAAATAACAAAAAGAGGAGCAGGAAAATGATAGTATTTTTTTTTTTGTGGCCACCTTGCTTTACTTAGTCCTCACGAGGCTAGCGGCGAACGCTAATCTTGCTCTTTAGCCCCAAGGATATTATTTTTCAACGAAATAAGCATATAATGGGGATAAAAATAGAGATACTACGCGTATTGTAAGCGAAATACTAATTAGGAGTTACGATTTTTAAAAAAAATTACACAATATTAGCTTTCAACTTACTGATGTTAAGGGACATATAAACCAATTTATAAATAAATCTACCAAAAGTAAATAAAGGTTTTTCCAGTATTTAGAAACTACGTAAATATTTCTGTAATTACAAACTAACAAGGTTGCAAATGAATGAGACACGGACATCAGGAAATTCATACACGAGAAAATGCTGATCTTTGACACATTCCCACAAAAATAAATAATAATAGAACAAATCTGCCTAATGAAATGAATTTGTGGATATGGGAAAATATCTTTGCCTCTTCGGGTCAACGTCCTCAGCACGTGGATTATCATAAGTAAGTTGAATTGAATAATGTAAATGATAACAAGAACAGAGGGAGAGGGAAAAAATAATAATAAAAACATATTTAGTAAGTGTACAATCTCATTGCTAAATTGGATCAAGGTCAGATGATAAGGCGGTAGGGGAAAAAAAGGAACGAATGTTCCCTAAAAGGGGCCCCCTTTTTCGTCATTCATCCTCTTACTGAATTACGGCTTTTGTTCTTTTAGCAGGATTGGAATGAAGCATGCGAGGAGGGGAACTTTTAAATACAATGTAAATATGAGGGAAAGTAGGAGAATTTTATTTTTAGAACCCACAAACAAGAGAATGAGAAAAAAAAATATTTTAAGGAGATGAGGCATCTTATTTAAGAGACAAATATAATTCGAATTGTGAGTCAGATATTTCTTAAAACGCCTTTGGTATGCCAATTAAATGTTGTAAAGAATTGTAGGAGAAAAGGGTAGGGGAGTTATTAAATCCGGTAACGATAATTTTTAATTCCAGTAATTTTTCATCATCACATGTGATGATGAACATAAAAATTAAATCATAGAAAAATATAAATAAAAATTGCCAATCACCATACCATTTAAATTATTTCAAATTTTCGACATCGGAGAAAAGGGTGAAAATTTTCTAAGGATTCAATTTTTTTTCTCCACATTTTCACAAGATAACTAAATTAAAATAAATTCATAGATTCGCACATTTTAAATACACACACACAAAAAAAAAAAAAACTTTTAATAATTGAGTCAAAATATCGCGTAGACAAAAGAAAAAAAGCTGACATATGCAAAATCTTAAAGAGAAAAATTTGAATGAATATGAATTATATATCAGGGTTTATTTCTTTTTTCACAATAATTTATCCGCAGAAATTGGTAAACAAGGGTGTCTCATGAGTTACAACTAAGGTTTAGATATTTATCCATTTTATTATTTCTCCTTCTTCCAACACACTAGAACTTATTGCAGGCCACGGGGGTTTCAATGAACTTCCTCCTACGGATCAGTTCGGACGCTATGGCCCGCCAACAATTGATCTTTAAAGTATTAGTAATCAAGAAATCATTAATAAACAGGAAAAATCCAGATATATTCCCTTGTCATAAGCATAAAATTAATAATATATTAACGATTTATGTTTTGACTTGTACATATTTTATTTATCAATTATTTAATATTATTTATCAGTAATATATATTTATCACCTCTTCTTTTTCTTGTTCTCTGTTACTATTACGCTTTTATTTTAATTATTATTTAAAATTACGGAATCAAAATTGAAGTTTCTTTTTTATATAGTAATTGCATGATGTTGCCTTATTATGTATGCATCATTTCATGATAAAAACATTTAGTTGCCATTTTATAGTTATGAAAGTGTAAGTAATTTATAGTTACTTTTATGTTAAATTTTAGGTGCAGTTGTGTACAGTCAACGAATTCAAAAGAATTAATACAAAATATATCGTTAAAATTCTTCAGTAATTTAAGTTTCGCACAATTGCTTGATATCTTTTTGGTGAAAAATATTTTATGAGTTTTAATAGCAACAAAAAAAGAAAGAAAGAAACAGGTTTATGGACGAAGAAGTAACGGTAACCGAGCGTAATTTTTTGGTTTAAATGTCATCGTAACAGAATCAGAAACTAAATCTATGGGACGAAATTTGAATTAAATACAAAAAAAAAAAAAATTAGGGATGTTTAAATTATTTAACTTATCTTGATGTGACAAACATTTTTCGTTAAGAAACGAAAATAATTGTGATGCAATCACGGGCGTCACTAGCGGGGTGGAGGGTGGGTAAATGTCCCCCTCAATATTTCAGGCAAATAAATAAAATTTTAATAAATCCTCATCCATTTAATTTCATAAAAGTTAAAAACTAGAAAGAGATTTTTAAAAAAAAGTTTAAAAAATATTTATCAGGCATAAGAATTTTTTTATTTTTTATTCTTTATGTGTGAACTTTAGAGAGCTATTATGACTGTGTATTTTAATTTCTTCCCCCTCAAAAATTGTACCACTGCAATGTCCATTGATGCAATCCTGAGTGCTGGTAAGATTAAATTATTAATTTTGCCACTTTTTAAAAAAATGACTTAATTAAATTCTGTTTATATTAAAGTTATTCTGATTCGAAAAAAAAATCGTCAAGATAATGATTTCCGAAATAAATGTTTAATCAATTAAGCATTAATAAGAACAATATCAGGATTACATGAAAAACTGCTGTACAAGAATTTTTAAAGTAAGAAAAAACAAATGGGATGGGTGATATGTATGAAGTGCCACTAGGGGCAGAACCTATAATAATTTGGAATCCTTTCCACCCACATGCAGATTTTGGTACCAACGTCTTTTTGAAACGTTACCAACTTCGGCTCAAAGTGATTAGCAAGTCTTAAATTTCATAAGAAGCTATATAAGGTATTTTACAGCACATTTCCTCTCCAGAGAAAGAAGTAAATACAATAGTTGAGTTGAGCAGTTGTGTTTCATGTGTTGATACTATTCCAAAGCAGTTGTGACTGTTTCATGTGTTGTCCCTATTTTAGAGTAGTTGTGACTGTTTCATGTGTTGTCACTATTCCAGAGCTTTTATGTGTGTCTCATGTGCAGCCACTCTTTCAGGGTAATTGTGACTGTTTTATATGATGTCACTATTCCAGAAAAGTATTTTGAAGTCGTAATTTTTAATACCCAAATTGGACTATTTAAATGAGATCAAGTAAAAAAAAAATGAGCCTTTGAAAGTTTGAGAACTGAAGAAGCCTTGAAAAAACTACATCCTACTTAAAAATTAAACATTTTTATAATTTGAAATTGCAACACCTGAGTAGCCCTAGAACTGTGCAGGTCTTATTAACTATCTACCCTTGTTCATAAGAGAGACACTTCCAGTGTGTACTGATAAAACAGGATTTACATATTTGCTGGTTTCTATGACCCTCCCCCAAAAAGGGGCATCAAGACAATCTCTCAAGTAATTACTGGTCATGTGATATTGAGACATAAGACATTCCAGAGAGAAGAAAAGCTATGATTGAACAATGTGGTATAAGTTGAGAGAGAAGTCAGTTAACAGATTGGTCCAAGAAGACTGGCTTCTTGAGCACTGAAGTCAGCTAACAGATTGGCCCAAGAAGGCTGGGAGTGTGTCCTGATCACTGACTTCCTACTCACTTTTCAAGAAATATATACAAATTTAAAAAAAAAAATTAAGGCTTCATTCATTGTCACACATACCACCTGTGCACCACTGGTACAATAGGACACACTCTGGCAGACTATTGAAAACCAAATACAATAGAGGTACTCAGACTGCTCTATCCTGGTTTGTAAGTGATCATCTTAAGGTGGAAAAAAGTGATCTTCAATGGTGGAAAAAAGTGCTTCCTAATTTGTATAAAATGCAGTGCCCATTCTGCTTCACCAGAGCACATGCTGGACTGACTTGGCCACCCAGAATCTGTCATCGGATCTCCTGACTGAATGAACTTTAACAACCGTATGAAATATATCTGACTACATCCGATTTCGAGAATTAGTCACACAACCAGTCAGCTAAAGACAGTTTGCACAAGCAACTTATGATGTGCTAGCATAGCAAACATGAAACAATAGTTTGACCTATTATCATATTATAATACCAACAGTTAACAGATTTTACTATTTCTTTTTAGACCGAGAGAAAAATATTGACTTTTCAGTCTGTCGATGGCGAAGCTTTTAACTTACAATGACTTAAAATATGACCAAAACATTAAACAAATTTAAGAAATCTCCCTAAAAAAAGGGCAGGGTGCCTTTTCAGAAACAAGGGCACTAATTTTTCTAAATATATTAATTATATCTAATTAGATAAGTGTCCTTCAAATTGGAATTAAAAACACTCAAACAGATATGAGAAATAATAATATTTTGTATTAACTTAGCCTAAACATAATTTGTAGTGGCAACCTGAAGTTCTGTTACCACAATCTCAACTATTAATAATTACAACAGAAAAATAATACCCAGTGTAATGTTTTTAATACTTTTATATTCCATACGTAACACTAATTTTAACAGAACCCTGCTTAAATAAAGAGGGCGGAAGAAAAGGCAATAAAAAGCCACACTTTTTTCAAATGTGATCTTTAAACATCAAAGTGCTCAATATTGTTTCCAGATGGGTGTTATAAGTTTCTAATATTACCACTAGATAACAATGTAATACACAAAAATATCTTATGGCACCAAAACTGCTCTACTGAACAATTTGAAACTGTAGCTTCTCATAGTCACTAAGTATTACATATATAGCATTATATTTGCTGTACCTTTTATTGAAGAAAGCTTTATAAATTTTTTTTTATTAATATAGTGACTGAGAAGTGCTTAGAGTTAAATTTTCCTTTATCTCATATTCCAATGAGCCAATTAAAAAGTAATATACATTTTTTTATTATTCGGAAAACTGTTCTAGCTGATTTGATTAAAAATTGGCTGGTTAAAAGATCATAACTCAATTACATATTATTTAAACTCTTAATTACATGTTATTACCAAGCATATTAGTGATTACTGATGCTTTTAAAACAAATTAAGGGTGGTCGAACACAGCATTGAGCTTGACATTACAAACATGTCAGTGTTTAATGATACTTTTAAGATAAATTAAAACTATAATAATAAGAAAGACTCTACAGCTACATGGATGGAAAAAAATTTAAGCAAAAGTAAATAATAAGTAGATAAATTAAACATAAGCATTATGTAAAGGATTTGAATTTAATATAATTATAATTAAACTGTTTGTCACACATCAAAATAACAAAAAAAATTATAGAATATCTTATCGTTTAAAAAATGCTAATTTATAGAAAATCCAAGCATAAACATCTCATACTTATATAGTCTTACTTGACAAATACTTAACTTTATTTTAAACACTGGAAATATTCATGTCTTTCTACCCTGTTCAATTCTAAACAAACTCTCTTTATGACTATAATCTGCATTTTCAGTTAACAGAAATAAAGTTTTAGCACCAAAATTTGATTACAAACATTTTAGCTAAACATTGATAAATTTTTAAATTAACAATGAGTTAAATTATATATGCAAGTTGTTAAACATTTATGAATGCAAAACAAATTGGGAACAAAATAATGACAGAAAAAGTCTACCTAACCTTAAGCTTTTTGTTATAAAATCTATTGCATTAAAATATATGTTAGTTTTTATAAAACTATGAACACCTACAAAATAAGTAAACAAAATAGTGAACGGAAATAATAACATAAATTCAAGCTTTTTGTTTTTATTGTTATAAAATTACTGCACTAAGACATATGTTAGTTTTTATAAAATTATGAATGTAAACAAAATTTACTGCTCTATAATATATCCTTGTTGTTAAAAAAATTATGTATACAAAATAAATAGAGAAAAAAATAGAAGAAAACATAACTTCAAGCTTTGTGCTTTAATTATTATAAATTTTACTGCACTAAAATATATGTTGGTTTTCAAACAAAAATGAACATTTACAAAATAAGTAGAGAAGAAAATAGAGACAGAAAAAGATAACATAATCTCAAGCTTTTTGCTTCAATTACTTTAAAATTAACTAAATTATAATTAATAGATAAAAAAAAATATAAAAAGCAGTTTATGAAGATGAAAAAGTTGTATCATTTAACTGATTTTATTATCATTTAAAAATCTTATTACACTCGACCTAGGCAGCAAAAATTTTTTAAAAAAATTATAAATATTCGTTATTATTATTTATTGTATTTCTTCATGTTACATATTTAAAACATATTCATTAAAGAAATCTTGAAATACTTCGGAAGAAACTCCATAAGACACTAGAAATTAAATAAAATCAATATTTTCCCCCCTTTGATCATAACTTGTATAATAAATATCAAAATTTATAATAAATAAATAAATAAACGGAAAAACATGAATGAAAAAAAATAATATCTTTTTCTAAAATAAATTTTTTTTTAACGAATCGAATTTCACGTATATTTGTTTTCCTTCTACAACTTTACGGAAATAATAACATACAAATCCTATGTTTTTTATTCGTTTATTTACATCGAATGAAAAAAATATATATCCCTTTGCATCAAACACTTATCTTGTCCAATCAGAGGGCTTGTAGTATTTCAGCAGAACCGGACCACGTGAGTGGAATAACAATTCACAAAATTCAAATAATTTGTTTACTAAAGACAACAACATCAAAATCAAGATACAAATAATACAACAATCAGCCTAAAACTTCTTAGCAATAAACTTTAAAATTAGCCATAGAGTTTTTAAAAAAAAATACATTTATTCTATTCACAATACGATGTACACATAAAAACACATGTCACAATCCCGCCAGTTGAAAAAAAAAAAAAAAATCGCAGTCAATATTCGCTCATGTACGATCAAAAGAATCTTACTTTACTCTCCCGCAAATAGTAAATTTTTAAGTACATTTATATCCTTACAATGCATACAAAAAAGTGATAAAATTTTATGAAAAGGAAACTTTAGCCGAAACCTGAATAAATTATGCTAAGTAAGTTATGAATATGTAAAAATTTGCCGCTCACCTGTCCTGAGATCAGGCACTGATTTACTGTCCGCCATCTTGAATAATCTGCTCTGAAATTGAGAGCCGGAAGTTGACGGAAATACTAGATTGATTAGCATCTATAATCAGAAAATTCTAATTTTAAAAACAAATTTATTTTTCATCCCCCCAATATATTTCGATAAAATTTAATAGAATCCATAATTGGAGCTAGAAGCACCCGCAGCACGATTTCAAAACTTTTTTAAAACTTTAAAATTTTAAAGATTTTTAAATTAGTTTGAATTCAAAAATTTGAAGCTTTATTGTTTAAAATAATGTTTTTACTTCCTAACGTAAATTATCAGATAATTTTTTTAATGATTTAATGGAAATTTAGTGCTTATTTTTCTATTTAAAACAAAATTTTAATCGCAAAATGTGCTCGCAGTAAAATATTTATGAACCAATCACGGAAACGCTTTTCATTTACTGCGGAGATGGTTTTGTTGAACATGTCAAAATCAACATGGCGGCGGACTCGAGATATTACGCCAAGATAACGCGGAACCAAAATTCGCGTCATGAATCGACAATGTTTAAAATATGTGATCGTGTTGGAAGTCATTTATCACAAAACGATGTTCATTTATTGACTATATTATCTGGGAATGTTTTGGATTCATCAACACGGCGTAAAATAAAGAATGGCAAAGATTTGTTTCTTGCACTTTCAAAAGAAGGACATTGTGATGAATCGAATTTTGAAAGCATTTTAGAAATGCTTAAAATAATAAGGCGTCATGACCTATTACATATGTTCACTGTTAAGCAAAAACCTAAAGGTATTAAAGATCACTAATAATTTTATGTTTTCCATAAAATGCATTACTGGTAGTTTACAATGTAAACAAACAATGTTAATGTCTGTTTGCTTGCACTTCTTTCGTGTTAATTAACAATTTTATCTTCAATGTTTAGTTGTTAATCTGTTCAATCTGCTATTTCTTTTATATCAGGTGCAAATAAATAAGATGTTTGCTCTTAAAAAGTATTAGTAATTCAAAATTTACTTTATATATACAATAGTATATATTTGAATTACTAGTCCTTTCAGGGAGCTACGACGCATGCTTTAAATTTGCGGGTACAAATGTCTGTTGTAAAATCTATACAATATAATTGTAAATTTCAAAACACTAAAGCTATGATGCACACCCTGAGCTATGATGCATCATCAACATTTGTTGATCCAAATGTAGGTTGTAATATTTAATATTCCTAAACACTAGTTGCTTCTCTAAGTTACGATGAATGGTCTAAATTTTCAGACCCAAATGTGGGATTTAAAAGTTTTGTTTCCAAAGTAATGTTGGAACATCAAGGTACGAAGATAAACCTGTTGAAATTTAAGTTTTATAAGTAAAGTAAGTTCTCAATAGACTGATGGTTAAATATTATATTTCTGAAGATTACGAAATTATTAAGTAACCTGTTTTATCTAATGATTATAATTTAACCTAATACAAGGAATATTTCCATATCATGATCTGTCGTGCCAAATAGATTTTAAACTTGCAATTTAAAATCTATATTGTGTTTTCCTTTCCAGGGGGGAGTAGGAGTTATATCTTTCTAGTTGTTCCTTTCTTTGATGATTAAGTTTAGTTTCTCGCAGCCACTGCCCGGCAGTTACCAAGACTTGGCGATTATTCTGCTGCAGATCACGATACGGAAATCTCTCCTTATAAAATTATGAAGTTGCAAATGTAATTGATTTATAGTGACTCCTTAATCAATGTAAAAATATCAGGGGTCTGTTTAGAAGAAATTTAGGTCCGTTAACGGACCCTTCACAAAATATTTTCTCATAAAAACGGACCTGCACAAAATATTTTAACTTTAAAACAGACTCTTCACAAAATGATTTTTCTTTTAATCGGACCCTTCACAAATTTGTTTATCTCCATTATTGTTTTGTTAATCGAATAAACCCTTCCCAGGGCAGAAAACAAGAAAAATGGATGTAAGCGAGTTAAGTTTGGTCTTCTCCAGACGCTTCTTCCATTATTCGTACGAAATGAATATTCTGCGTTCAGCAGTATAGGCTAAATACCAAATATTTGCATGTTGCATCTCTAATTTAAAAGCAGCAATTGCTGTTTTTCTTTTGAAAATTTAATTTTTTTTATTATAATTTTACAGTGCTGAGTATAATCTCTTAACAATTTAAAAACTCCTTGAAAATTGCAGAGTATAACTGTTTTGATTATACCTATCATTTCAATTTATGTTATTTAAATGCTTTTTTAAATTTCTTGTTGTGTTTTTGTCAGAGAAAATAGTAACTTCGTTAAGTCATGGAAAATTGTAGGAATTAAGTCATGAATTTGAAAATTTAAAATGTAGCAGATACCCTGCCTAAAGAAAGTATAGTATAGTGATCCGTAAGGTACGCAGGCTAGTCACATATATTGGGACAATACCGAAATATTTTTATCTTACTTTATCAACTCAATTACAGTAGAGCCCTGATTATCCACAAAAAGATAAAAAATTTTATTGCACATGATAAATCATTGATATTTTTTTTAATGTGTAACTGACCTCTTTTATGTATGAAAACTTTTATACATTAGTTTTTTACTTTACCATTCATTATTTCAGTAATTTAGACATAGAACAAAAGATTATTGCTGTGTGTTTAAAATATGAACACCTGTATAAATTTGTTTTAAAATCATTTTTGTGTTTGTTTCTGTTTTTTTAACTTTATTTATTTATTTTGTTTATTGCTGTTCTCTGGCTACCAAATCTCTCAGATAATTGGGATTTTACTTTATATCCATTTTTTGCTCTTGTACCATTATACCCTACATTCAATTCACTTGATATTCATTTTTCTGGTTATTTTATTTTTTTATGACGTTCCACTTATAGTTATAAATTTTATCAGAAGAACTTTGTAAGTATTTACTTTATATACTGGTACCGGATAACATAATGTGAACATTTCCATATCAACTCTGCAATCTTTTTTACACTATCTACCAATAAGTATTTGGACACCTATGCAAACGGACTATACCTGCAGTCCTGAGATTCGTCACACCCTCCTAGTATAGATTGGGACCCTTGGTCCCCATTCATGGTAAGCTTAACGCTGATGCCTACTGCACTATTTTGGGTGACAATGTGCTTCCTACGCTGTGGCAGTTTTACATGGTGGACCCCTGAATGCCAGCTGTCATGTTGCGAAGGTCACCAAGGCTTGGCATGGTGCCAATGGGGTTAATTGAATGGACTGGCCTGCCCAGACCTGAACCCTATCGAGGACAAGTGGATCGCCGAATTAAGGGGTTTACTACCCTTCCAAAATCGGTGAAGGAACTTACATGTCTTCTCCAAGCCTACTGGAAGGAAATACCACTAGCCGTCACACAGGGACTTGTGGAAAGTATGCCCCGGAGGGTTCACACTGTAATTACCTCTCCTGAAGACTCTACCCACTATTGATTATGAATAAAGTTTGTTTTTCGTTTCAATCACACATGTCCAAATACTTATCGGTTGATAGTGTATATCAGAAAATATTTTGAAAATTTTTTTATCATATAACTGTTGGCACAATTTTAAACATCATGCTTGAAGCTGGGACTCCTTTTATTTTGCATTAAACAAAAAGAATATAGAGAGTATAAAACGTCTTTCATTTTTTAGTACCACTATATTTCTCAAAGTATTTTTATATAATTAGCGCAATCCTATAAAATTACTTTAAAATTGTTGGTATCGAAGCTAAACAGAAGTCCTCATTTTGGTTGATCTGCATTTCGCATGGCGAAAAAAGACACCATTTCTAAAAGCTTTAAGTATGATTTTTAAAACTCTGCCATCAGTTTTGCAAAGTAAAATCTTCTAAAACATTTGCTGCTAAACAAAAAAAATTTATTACATAGTTCACATAGAAGTGTTCTCATCATGTTGCCCTGTACCTGCATGTACTTTAGTGTCAAACTTAAAATGTGTCGATCACATTTTCTACAGAATGCAATAATTTTAAATTAGAAATTGAGTCTATTTTATTGTAGTACAACCCTTTGAAGTTTATTCTAATAATTTAAATTTAGTATAATAGACATATAAGTGCTTAAGATATTTCTTTGTCTGTACCTATTGGCATCGTTTAAAATGGCCATGGGAAGGCGGAATGCTGCCTGGTTCTTGGTGTTATTTTAAGTTTTGTGCTTGCCAATCTCAGGTTTACTATGTCCCCATAATTTGGCAATCGTGGTAGCGTAGGTACCCGTACGAAAACTTTCCCTAAATATTAATTTTATTACTAGCATAAATTAGTGTTGCTGTTGATAAATTATTATTTAAAACAAAATTTAAGTTTTTCGTACTTAAAAAAATAATTCAGTATATTGTACTTAATTTAAAAAGCACTCTTGTAAATAAAAAGATGATAACATATTTATTTTGTGATAATTTATGATTTGATCGCATGTATTATGTGGGTGTAATAATAGATTGAGTCATTATCCAATTGTATCACACCCAACAAAAGTTACGAAAATTTTTTGCTATTTAACGGCTTACTATGTAATTAAAATATATTTTTTTATTTGTGTATATATGAATCTGTATCTGATTTTGTATATTCTTTTACCATATTATTTTTATTTTATTTAGTTACCCTTGATCCTGTTGAAGAATACCTCAAAAATATAGGGCAAATCTACCAAAATGTTGATGCCCTTGCCTCTTATTCTCAGTCAAATCAAACCTTAAGGATAAGTGGTAACAATAATAAAGTACCTTCCACTCCAACTGAAGATAGGATAAACTTTCCTACTAGTGAATCTTCTCCTGCCAAAAGATTACGGCGAAGTCAACGAATTTCAAACCGTAATGTGATTTACCATGCACCGAGTATTATTGATTCCAGTCCAACTGCAGCTAATCAGAAATATACTTGTGGTAACATTTTTAATTATTTTGTTTTCTTATTATTATTAAAACAGATTTGATGCCTATTACATGGCTGCCAACTGTACTAGATTTTGCCAGTTTCTCCTGGTCTGCTGTTTTAATTAATCCTAATTTCCTAATTTTTGTCCATTTTAGAAAATTGCCAAAAAGTAAGTCAGTTTCTGAAAAAATCCCTATTGAAATAGTATTTGTGTACAGATTATTGCTTTCTTGTTAGAATATTTAAATAAGTATTATTAATACACAATGAAGCGAACCTCATTTATAAAAGCAGCATAAAGCCTTTTTTTATTATTTCTTTAAAAAATTTTAATCTCTTAACTATCTTTTATGAATTAAATGCCTATTAATATTCGAAATTATGATTAAACATACTACATAACATTTCAAGACAGGGTTGGCAAGGTTTAGGACAGAATAGATTAATCCACGGTTTAAACCGTCCTGTCCAAAACCCTTTTACTCAAATTATGTCACAATTTTATCTGAACAATATTTAAGGAGTAAAATAAACATAGAACTAATAACACATTGATGATTAAATATACTGGAGAATATTTGTTTTTAAAAGTATAATGTTTTATTAATTTTGTTTGACTCTTCAATTTAAACAAAGATAGATTAATCAGTAATCAAGTTCAATTGATCCTCTCATTCAATAGTACATAACTGAAGTTTGGCCTTGCCATACAGGTTAAGATATTAGGGACTAAGTGCTTGGTTCGTCATAAACAGGTTTATTCAGCTATAGTACTATTCAAGAATACTTTTATTTCATTTATATTCAATTCTTTTAGCATAGCGGTGATACATCACCAGTGTCAGTAACTGAAACTGATGTTATGCCCTTCAAAACTGTTAATACATTTTTCAGTTATTTTGTATTTCCAATTNTTAAACTGTTCTACCGTAAAGTGCTCGACTTCGCGTGCAGGTCGTTGGGCTACCGAAGCGGGGGTGCCATCCCCTCTGCAGAGGATCAAAATTGTGATGGCTTGTCTTCGGATCATCCTCAGGGATGTTTCCCAGACCGTCGCCAATAGCCCATTGTGCAGCTCTAGTGCGACGTAAATGAACTACCTACCTACCTCCTAATTTTTGTCCATTTTAGAAAATTGCCTAAAATTTAGTCAGTTTCCTAAAAAAATCCCTTTTGAAATAGTATTTGTGTACAAATTATTCCTTGCTTGTTAGAATAGAATTTTTAAATAAGTATTATTAATACACAATGAAGCGAACCTCATTTATAAAATCAATATAAAAACTTTTTCTCTTTTTTTTTAATTTTTAGTTTACTTTTATTCAGATCTTTCTCTAAATTATTTAAAAAATATTTTAACTATCTTTTATGAATTAAATGCCTATTAATATTCAAAATTATGATTAAACATACTACATAACATTTCAAGTATGTTTAATGTTTGCATAACTGGAAAATATTGCAGTTTTTCTGTTTTGATGACTATAAAAATCCCTAACATTCCCTATGTGTAAAATATTTGATACATTATGCAACAAACATTTTTTTGTTAATGCAGTTGAATTCTGTTATGAATTCTGAATGTATGAGCTCTATTATTTTGATTTATCTGTAGGAACCTGCATTTAACAGGAAGTTTTAAAATTATTAGTTTAATGTTAGGAAGCTTGTGCTTGTTGTTAGCTTGTATCTTTACATGCCCAGCCAGTGATGGTAAGTAATTAATGAGATAAACGACATCAAAGAAGGAAGGAAAAAAATGCTATCGAATTTAATTATATAAATAGCAATTTATATTGTGTTATTGTGGGTCATTTTTTTATTCCTCTAGCTATGTTTATTTTTATTCATAAAAAGTTTACTCCAAGCGAAGTAAAAAATTGGATTATGGTAGCGAACATGTGAGCCATATTGTTTTAAGAAAAACTGTTGAAAGCCATGCATTTTCTTATTTTACTTAATTTACTCTGATAGTAAAACTATGTTGTCTACTGACTTTAATATAATCTTCCTGATTAGTAGAATGTAAGTGTACTGTCTTTTTTGATTTTATTTCTTGTAAAGTACTCTCCAATATAATAATAAATTAATAAAGTACCCTCCAATATAAAAACAATTCTCCAATATATCTATGTCTATCATGAAACATGTGTATAATCTATAAAACAGGGATGCACTTCAAAAGGGGCCCCTAAATACTTTTGGTTCCTGAACTGTATAAAATATTATAGGAAGCATAAAAGAAAAGCTTGTAAAAAAAAAAAAAATTCATCTCTGGTCTGTAACGGAAAGTTACTGATCAAGTTTAAAGCCTTTCTTTAATTATCAGAATATGACCATTTTATTATGAAAGTTATATTTGCGCAATATGTTCAAAGTTTGCAGTGAAATGTGTGTTGTGTATGAATTTGTACAAGAAAACTGAAATTTTACAAGTGAATTCGAAAAACAAGGAAATTATTATTCTAAAATTCTAGCTGTCTTCACTTTATCAGTGATTCCGCTATACTTAGGAAACCAAAGGTTCTTATAGGATTGCTGGTACCATATTTCTGGGTTGCTTTTTACTAAAAGCGGGTCGCTATTTAAAATATCAATTCTATTATTAACGAGGAAAAATTGTTTTGCTTTAAATATCTAACATTCAATTATAATCTTGCTGAATATCGGTCAGTTGCTTAATATGAATACAAATTTCGCGCCTGGTTCGCACTGATAAAAATTATTCTCAGTGGTAGGCGGATCATGGATTAGAGCTCCTTTGTCGTCAGGCTAACCGTGAGAGGTTTTTGTGGTTTTCCTCTCCATCTAATGCAAATGCGGGTCAGTTCCGTCAAAAAGTTCTCCACAAAGGCAAATTTCTTTCACTACTTGATCCAGGAATTGCCTTGTCTTCTGGATTGGGATCAAAATTACAAGGCTACGCCTGAACATTGGTAGTCACAAACTCAAAAATAGAAAATTGTGTGTGCTGTTCAACGACAGTTATAAAATAATCTTCAGAACTTTGAAATTCTATTTGCTTTCAAACAAATTCTAAATATTACCCACATTTTTATGAAAGCATTATGTTAACATTGCTGTAGTTTTTGTGACCCATTTCCCAAAAAAGGTAATGCATCCCTGATACAAAGAACATACATAGAGGAAGAAGGCTAGCTTAGATAGATCTAATACAAACCAGTCAACCAAGGATTGGTGCGGTCAATGTGCATAAAGGAAAAAGCAACTTGCTCGGGGCACACCAGCATAGGTTTTTAAACTGGTTTTCATTCTCCTCTCCTTCCAACCTTTACTGGGGTTGGGAAGGAGATGAAATGTTTTTTATTTTCATTTATTGTTGGTTTGTTCTGCATTTTTGCAGGATTTATAAATAGTACTGTTCTATTAAGATATTTCTTTGATGATACATTTATATCTTCCATGTTGATTAAATCTCCTAACATATTTTAAGATAGAAGGAAAGGATAAAATGGCAAGTGACAGCGTACGTAACCCTGTTGTAGAGTTGTCCAGCAATCGGTTCGACGATGCCGTGCCTCCTGACTGTCACTTCGCTTCCTATGCCCTTTCTCTTTTGGTATAACATACCACACCGAGTACTTTCCCGCGTTAGTTATGTATTGGACGAGCTGGACTTCTTCTTTCTATGTTATTTGCCTGTTATAAGAACTCGTGATTTTAGATAACCTATGTTTGTATATCCAAAATCATAAGTCTTTAGTTGGCAACACTTGGGTTAAACGTAAATGCATTGAATGTGTTGTTGTCTGTTAAGAATGTGTAAATACACATTCACGCTCACACATTGTACAATGCTACATAAAATAATAATTACAATTATAATAAAATACGAAGAGCCACGTGATTCGGAATAAAGAGCTTGCCTCCCTCTTAATGAGATAACCCAGGTTTGAATCCCAGCAATGACAAGTTAATATGAATCTGCTCTCAGCGCACACCAACCACGGTGCTGACATTGTTTATAGTCAGGCTAACAGTGGGAGTTTTTCTTGCTTTTCCTCTCCATGTAAAGGAAATGCGGATTAGTTCCATCATAAAGTCCTCTGCGAAGGTTAGTTTGTCCTAACGCTTGATCGAAGAGTTCCCTTGTCGTCTGGATTGGGTTCTAAATTACTAGGCTGCGGAGTTGAACATTGGTACCCATTAACTCAAAATTAGGTCGGCTATTTAACAATGATTATTAAAAAAAATACTCATGCTTAAAAATGTAGAAAAATTACTGAATTTTAATTGAAAACCTACTTGCAAATAAAAAAATAGGGATTTTTCAAATTTCTTTCCTTGTGAAATACATTTATTAACTTTTTATTTTTGTTGCAAAATATTTTTTTATGTTAGTAGAATAAAAGAAATAACACTAGATAGTGTTAACATTAAGAACAAAATTATTTTACATTTTCAAAGAAAGATTTAAAGAGGTTTGTAAGGAGTTAAATTGGTTTAAGCCAAAGTTATAATGTATAAAATAGGATTGTATAATCAGCAGAAATTATTAGATTGCCTACTTTAGATTATTATAAAAAAGTAAATTTTCTTTTTAATTTAATTTATCACTCAAAGAACATTGTTTTACAATCTTTTGTAATCAGATAAAAAAAAAAGGACTTAGTTTACCAACCTTTTCTTATAGCTATTATAATTTAGCACAATTTTGAATATTTTTCTCAATTTATTTTACCCTTTTTAAGCTAATAATCTTAAAATACTTTCTAAAAAGTTGTTGCCCAAAAATAAAATTTTTTAAACTAAATATTGTTAAACTTTTTGATTTTTATAGAATAATTAATAATTTAACATAACAGAAATGAAATACATTTTATACTCTTTATTTTATCAGATTTTTTTTTATCTCAATGATATACATATTTATTTTAAACTAAAAATTATGCGAAAATGAATTATACCGTATTGTTCGGCACAGCATGTCCTTATTTGGGTATTGTGTCATTAAACCTTACATTCAATTAGTCTATGAGAAAATTAATATTTAAAGGTACATTTTTAAATAAAAAAATAGTATTTAAAAAAATAATAGTAAAATTTAAAATCACTAAGTAAACTCAATATACCTCCAAGCATAAGATGTGATCTCTGAGGCTGAATATCATGCAAATTTTAACTATAGAGCTAGACAACATAAGAAAAATCTTAAATTAAGGAATGAAATTAAAAATTGAAGTGAAATTATCAGTCACTAAATAAATTAGAAGTGGACTTTTCATTCAAACAGATGATTAAGAAAACAACCTTTTCCTGAAAAAATAAAATAAAGAGGCAGTGTTTTTAAGGTAAGGCTGCTTATTTTTACAAAAAGGGCAAGGAGGACGCATTTCTAAAAGCGCTTAGGGAGAACACTTATATAATATCTATATCACAAAGTTTAAATAAAATAGTTTTCTAAAAATTGAGAAGTTTTTTTGGCTAGTTCGTATCTAATGAAAAATTATATAAAGCCGTATTTTATTTTCTTGTTAGCTTTTTAAAATAAATTTTATGTTTAATTCAAGAAGAATTTACTCTGTATGCTGTTATGGATGTAATAAAATTATTTCATTGTCTCTAAAATTTACTATGTATTTCTAACTGAATCCCTCCTTCCCCAAAAAAAAAACCAATTAACCCCCCCCCAANAATACTATCTGCTTCAGGCTTTTTTAAAAATACCCAGGTTTTTTTCAGCCTGAATATTTTGTAAACTAATGTGAAGCCTCCATTAATTACTTAGGTATCGGTGGATAAGGATTTTTATTTATTATTAGTAGTAGTACATCACCTGTAATGAGTTTTAACTCACCTAACTTTTTATCTAACTTGTCTGAAAAAGTAAAGGCTGGGAAATCAAGCCGTATAATACTGTTGGTTTTAAATTTGTAGAGCCTTAATACCTGACCCACAGCTGGCCGATGCAGGAGTAATATACTTTTAATTAAGCTGCAGTGGCTCAGAGGATAGTGTTCGCCTTCTAATGAATTGACCAGGTTCGAATCTCAACAGTGCCTGGTTGATACGAGCTCTGCTTCCGCACCGACCATAGTGCTGACTCAAAATATCCTTAGTGGTAGATGTATCCTGGGTTAATCCCCTTGCCATCGTGCTAGCAACGATAAGTTTACGTGGTTTTTCTCTCTATGTTACTCAAATGCGAGTCAATTCCATCAAAAACTCCTTAATGAAATCTAGTTTGTCCCAATGCTTGATCAAGGAGTTCCCTTGTCTTCTAGGTTGAGTTCATAAGCTCATGGCTACAAAGTTGAGCATTGATAGTAGTAAACTCAGAATTGGGTCAACTGTTAAACGGCGGTTATGAAATTTAGTTCCTGATTCTTTCTATAATTCTTAACATCAAGTATGTAACTCTTAACTATAACTAAAGCAATTTTTTCTTTCAGTTATCTTAAAATAATTTTCTTTTTTTCAGATGTTCGTCTCAGAGTTAGAGCTGAGTATTGTAATTACCAGTCTGTTCTACAAGGCAATGTGTCATCAGTTAAAGCAGACCCTGTAGAACGCCAGTTGGAGTGTTTTACTCAAGCAAGTGCAATTTTACGTGCAAGGGACTTAGGCTACATTGTATGTGATATTAAATTTTCAGAAATAACATACCTCGACGCATTTTGGAGAGATTACCTCAACGGATCTTTGCTAGAAGCCTTAAAAGGTACAATCCTATTCATTCTCCTTTTTAGAAGGATTGTTAACATTAACCCTTTGACCATGAATTTTAAAAAAGGATTTTTTTTTGTCCCGTTTATTATTCAAAAGGACAAAATAGGCCACAAATAAGGCAAATTAAATTTAGTCTTTGGGATTTTCTGACAAGCGGTTATCAATTTAGAAGATGGGACATATATGTCCGTGCCATACTTAACTTAATGGGGGGATACATATGTCCATTAGTAATTTTTAAACATTTGTTAGGACAAATGAGTCCCGTTAGTAGTCAAAGGCTTAAATGTCATTTGTATTGCTTTGCTTTCATATATTTATTTAAGCATGTAAAATTGAGTCTTTTATTTTATGAAAATAGAACAGTGGAATTTAAATACCGTTGCACTTAGCATTACTTATTTAGTCTCCTTAAACTACTTACTTTGTTCATGAAGACAGCTCCTGAAGATAAAGACAAACTCATAATTTTGGCGAAGTGCACGGTCAGGATGGTTAATTATAAATAATTTTAAAAAAATTACAAGTATTGAAGTAATAAATATCTTTTATTTTTGTGTTTTTTAATTTGATAATTTTTGAAGGATAAATTAGGAAATGCCAACTTTTGCTCTCACCAAAAAGGTTTTTCCGAAGTGATTGTTAGATGACAATTTAATTACAGTTGTTGGCAGAAACATTTTTTTCATTTGCCCTGAAACTATTCATACCATTGTCTGATTATCATGACTTTATGTTATGTTTAATTTGTTCACATAAATTGGTGGTTTAAATCTTGTTTTTATTAAATTTATGAATTCAAATTATAAAAATCAAGCATAAATTTTTTTACCACATAAAATGTAAAATAATCTTACGAAAAAATCGTAAAAGTTGCCAGCTATGACAAACAGGGAAAGTACTCAATGTATTGTTAGCTTTCAAAGTAGTAAACAAAACGAAAAGTAGTAAAACTTGTTAAAACCCTATGAAACCTTTGAAACCTTCCATGTTAGATGGTAAAGATTCTGTGAGTGGTAACAAAATCATAGCAGAAAGCAGAAATTTTATAAAAGGTTGATTTAGTATCTTATGCAATAACTGAAGATTCCATAATATAAATGGCTGCAAAGAAATTGTGTTTGAAGGGGGCTTAAATTCTAATATTAAAAAAAATATGCTAAAATTTGGGGGGAGGTATGGTGCATAAAATTATTCAATTGTTTTTTAATCAGAAAGTATAGAATATAAGGTTATAGATAGCTGTGACGGTTTTGTTGCTGCTTTTGACGAAGTTTTCAATTGCATAAGTTTCATTGACTTTATTTCCTACTTTAAAGTGTGAGCTTTTCGGAATAAACCTTACATATATAAAAGAAAAATTCATAAAAAGCTCCTTTATCATTAAATTATAAAATTACATAACCTGGCCAATCGAGGCATTACATAATCTGGCCTCTGGTGAAATGTCTCGAAATCCAACTATTGCAAGGCTTTTTAAACTCTTTAATAATATGAATGTTTTATTTTAATTATCGTTCTTTGTTAAATAAAGCTTTATTTATTTTGCTTTTAATATTTCTTCTTTTTTCCATTTAGGTGTATTCATCACTGAGTCTCTAAAGCAAGCCGTAGGCAATGAAGCAATTAAGTTACTTGTAAATGTGGATGAAAGTGACTATGAGAAAGGTCGTGACCTTCTAATGAAAAATTTACATTTGACAGTTTAAACTTGTTATGCTGTTTTAATTCTTCACTGTTATAAAGTTTTTATTTATTTTTTTTTGGAAATATTCATAGTTATATATTTGTTTTATTCATATTATTACATAAAGTGTAAAAAAAAAAAACATTTATTTTGTATTTGGTTACTCTTCTAATTTGGTTCTTGTAAACATTTGTTTATTTTTTCCATGGTCTATGTAAACTCCATTTAAAACTGTATGTAAAAAGGTCGCATAATTATTTAACTTTTTCGACTGTGAAATGTTATTGTCTCTCATTACTGGCTTTTAATGAAAGCTTTAGATTTATAAGAATTCTAATGGATATAGCTTTTGTACATGTGGAAGTTTTAATATGAATTGGATGGATTTAAAATTTATTATTTCTAAAATTGTACTATTAGTGAAATAATCCCCTGAATGACCAGGTCTTGAATTAACATTGCTACATGCTGGCATTCCCAAGCTTCAGACTTTTGAATTTATTGAAGGGAAAAGAAAGGAAAAAAAAGCTTTCATCTGCTAAATATGTAACAATCTTACATTAACATTGCTACATGTTAGCATTCCCAAGCTTTAGATTTTTGAATTTATTGAAAAATAAATACTGTCACCTGCAAAGCATGCAACGATTAATTTCTAATTAAATAACAATTACGTAAAGGTTTTCTTTAAAACTAAAGTGGTACCATATACATATATAACTCTTTCTGTATATTAATTTCGTTTATTACTTATAAGTTGTAAGAATTTTTTTTAAGCAATTACTTAATATTTTACTTTATTAGAAGTTTGTGTTCAGAAAATATATCAGTTGGTATTTTTGTTTAGTTTCAATCTATACTAGAAGGGTCTGCATCGAGATTGATTATAATTGAAAACTTTGTAATGTCAGTAAGTGCTCAGGGTTTTTTTTTAAAAAAAATTTATTCTTTGCCTCTGTTTTTCTTTTTTTTCTGTGTTATTTTAGTGCTAAAATATATTAAAAATAAACTCATGTTAGATTAAGACCTTCAGGGGATTATTAACTTAAATGTTTAAGTAACTGTCTTATTTTTAAATAAATATGTGCTCAGTTCTCATCTCAGCTGACGGGTTTTATATACAAGAGCTATCTTTTGGAGCATATTTAAATAAAATTAAGTGTAATCTAACAGTCTACCTCATGGTAAAAAATTTAAGTTATAAAACATTATTAGTGTTTTCAATTTAAAATAAAAGTTATGCTGCAAATATCTAAATTTCAAATTTTTATATACACACTACATACCTCTCTAGTTGAATCAAATTAAACATTTCTTGTTACTTTTCAATCAAATATGCTATGATGATGGTTTAAAAACTTTAAAATGAAATAGTTTCACTTACAGCATATAGTGAGTTATACATATGTTCTGATTCAGCGTATGTTAAAATGTCCAACTTAGATGTTGCTTTTCTGAGAAACTGCAGGAATATTCTAAAATCATTTTTAACCCTCTCACTTCTAGATAATGGGAGCTAATTTTTGTAAATTTGATGTCTGGAATTTAAAATTTATGAAGTTGACTTTAAAAGTAATTTGAAAAATAATCAATGAATGGAATTTTTATGTTCAAGAAAATTTGGATTTGCACCATAAGAAGAAAATTTTGGAAACTGATCACTGGAAGACATAACGAACTGAAATTTTTATATTATGTGGTTAAAACTTCCACCATATTGAGAGAAAAATTATTAGATACAGGGTATCCGCGCACCTGGAAAGTCATGGATTTCGGTATTGAACAAAATTTGTCATGATTTTAACTATTTTTTTTTTTTTTTAAAAAATCACGGATTTAGGTTGCTGAAAAATCTAATTTTTAAAATGGAATTAACCCCCCAATTTCTTAGTGTTCCGAATATCTGAATTTGTAACAAAATCCCCGCTCACAGTCAGTTTGATTAAAATATAAATTTTTTTTATCATGTACTTTAAAAATTATGACGTTCTTTTAAAAAATAAAAGAGAAAAAACCTAAGTTCTAGAGCGAATTATTTTTTAAACTTCTGTGATTTCATAATTTTTGTTATTAGTATTTATTTTTTTATCAATTTAAAATTCTAGCTGAAGCAAGGTTCATTCGTGAATTTTTTTATTCCGTAATGAGATCAGAAAAATCGGAGTATTTCTTTCCTTTCCGATGAACAAGAAAAGTATCTTTAGAATGTAATTCTGCAGAAAAAAATTGCTTTTGTATTTTTTTCAGCTATTCTATTACTTCGACTCTTTCTTTACTGTTTCTTAAATTTAAAATCTATAAATATGAAGATGCAGATTATAACAGTTTTTGTTATACCTATCATTTCAAGGAATGTTGTTATAATGCTTTTTTTAATTTATTGTTGTGTTCTTGCCGGAGAAAATAGTAACTTCTTTAAGTCATGAAAAATTTTTGGTATTAGTCATGGAAAGTCATGAATTTGAAAATCTAAAATGTAGCAGATACCCTGTAGATAATGATACTCGAATTCTCATATTAAAATGTGGTAACACTCCCACCATGAGAGGAGGGAAAAAAATCTTGAAAAATTATCTCTGACTGGAATTTTTATATTAAAATGCGACAATAGCAGGAGGGAATTTGAAAAATAATCAATAACTGGAATTTTTATATTCAAAAAATGTGTTCTAAAAAAAAAGAGCATTTGAAAAAAATTCGAACATCGGTTTCTTGGTAAAGCTACATTAGAGTTTGTCATTTTGCATACGAGATCAAACATCTGACTCCCCACAATGTGTTCTTTTTAAAAGGAAAGACTTAACCATTATCTTACCTCAAATAAATGTGTAAATTTGTGAAACTCCTCATCACTGTTAATAAAATTTTCACAATTTTTAGCATTGTTCAACGAAGTTTTCCTTTGTACTGCAAATATGTATGGTCAATTTTTGCACGTTTAATCAATGTCATTCTGCTACAAAAGAAACAGTGAATATGTCAAAATACCTCTTAATTAAATGAGTATCATAATATATCTTCCAACTACCTCATTTTATTTCAGAAGTGTTTTGCCATGCCTTATTGCATGTTCTATTGTAATTCCGGAACTGTCTATGGAAGAAGAAAAAAAAGTTCATAAATCGTTCACCCTTTTTCTACTATTCAAAGTAGATCTTCAATGTTTGAACATATACTTTTCACAATTAAACAAGGTTTGTAATGAAATCAAGTGTGTATTGCTATCTTGTTGCCGTGATTTCTCCCAGAATTTTACACGGAAAAAAGTTATTGTATTAACACTGCTATTATACTTAAATGCGGTCTTTACTGTCTTAATTTATAGTTATTGTTTGAAAAAATTACAGGCTATGTGCAGTTAGTTGTATACTTGATAGCTTTATTGCTGAGTTCATTATGTTATGAAAACTAAAATATTTATAAATTGATCCTTGTATGCTCTGTTGATTATATATAAGAAAAAGTTCTTTATCATTCCGAAGATGATTTATATTCTTTAAACAAAACTTTTATTGTTTCAGACTTCTTAGATGTTTTATCCTGTTATTCTACTTTAATTTCTGGAGTTTTTTGTCGTTTTGCAGCTAATTTTTTTTTGCTAATATTGTTAAAAGTAGTTATAAATTTCTGATTTATTATTAAGATCATATAGTATACCTATTAACATAAAAACACCACTTATGATGTATTTTACACAAATATTTTTTAAACAAATCTTAAAACGATTGTGCTTGTTTGATGCCATGTCTAAGTACTGGTGTAAATTTAATAAACATCAAGATTATATAAATACAGGGCCCATGCTTAGCATTCGCCACCTCACCAGATGTGCTAAAATCGTTAATTCGGCAAAACAAATTATGTTTTGACCAGCGATTTTTTTCTACCTAAAAAACTTTATTATATATTACTGTCATTCCAGAAAATTACTTATTATATTAATTTTAATAAGAATTTTATTGAGTTCAGATGATGTAAGTAAAAAGAGAGATAATGTAAGCATAAAAAACCTGTAAAATACAGATAAACACATTTATTACCAGATTTCATGATATCAAGTGGCAAGACTCTATCCTGCATTTTTTGTCAATAAAGTAGATTAAGTGGTAGCTACACAACATGTTATATTCTTTTTAATAAACATGTTATCCAACTGTTTTTCTAAAAAAATATGTGTTCTCGTTACAATAACACATTGTTTATTAAAACTTAAAATGGTTGCTAAAATAAGAAATTTTTAACTTCGATTTTATCTTTATTGATTGCCACTTTTTAATGATATGGTGTAACCACCTGCACTCAGCTGGTGATGAACATGTTAAACTTTGCCAAAATTTTGATGAAATATATCTGGTCGTCGTATAAAAACTAATAGAGCAGAATTAAATTATTCAAATAACTAATCTTCTACTGCAATCCTTTTTTTTGGGGGGGGGGGATATATACGCCAGACAGTAAAAGTTGTTTTAATCAAAAGTAAAAAATGAACCGGAAATTTAAAATGAAATATTAATTTCATTAAACAGATACTAAGAATCTAAAAAAAACATCAAATGTTGCTTCAAGTTTATACTACTGCTCGAACTTAAGAAGTTATCAAAAATGAACCACAACCTATTCTTATTTCTTTTCCTGAAGGACTATAAAATATATAAATTTTTCTCCATTCTCCCATTCATTGCTCATTTACATTTTCTCAAAAGCATTATAAAAGTTCTTTTAATTTGAATTTGCATTTTATCAAATATTTCAATTTATAGTAAATTTGTATTTTGATTAGAAATTTTCTATGGGAAACAATTTGCCAAGATCTGCCTTTGGCTAAGACTTTTGATATTTGGCTTTACTGGCTAATATGAAGTCCTTAATGCTGGCCCTGTATGTATATATATTGTGTATTAATAATGTTGCAAATTTAGGTGTGAAAACCAAACATTTATTTACAAATCTGGATTTATTTTAGAATTCAAGTAAGTCAATTTTCGCAGGATCGTTTGATTCTTTATCTAAATTTGGTTGTAATATACTGTATGTTGGTTTGCCTTTTAAAAAAAAAAGTGTGAGAAAAGAGCCTTTATTATATTGAATTTCTGTGTTTCTGAGTTAGCTTATTTTTTTACTGGTATACTCTGACTTCTCAACTTTTTTCCCTTTTTACTTCCAAAAAATAGATTTCAATGTTTTTTGATAATATAATGCATTGCATTGTTCTATTCAACGTCTAATGGTATAAATATATGTATAATTAATAAGTTTTGCTTAAAAAAATTTAATGTAAATTGCAATTCTCGTGAAATTCAAACAAACATTTTATTTTTTTTATTTTTTATTATTATGCATATAATTTTTTTTTATTGAAAATTAAATGTAGAATTACAAATATTATTTACTATAAAAGTTTTGAATATAAATAAAATTAGTCCCAAACCATTTTTATTCATATCCAACTGAAAAAAAATATTTGCATAATATAAAAAAATAATAATAAAGGCTATGAAGTGAAGTGCCATCTTTGTAGAATTTATTCCTCTTAACAATTTTATTTTGAATATATAGTTAGCAAAAAAAAAAAGGTTATACAATATCCTTACATGTAATATCTTAAAATGTTGTTTTGATAGTGTTTTGTATCATTTGACTATTTTTATTTACATGTATCTGGTTCAAGCATGTTGAAATTGTAAGTTTCATTTTTTTTTCTAGTAATTATTTCAATTCCCTATTTTAATTCTGTTTAATATCTAGAAAAAGGTCAAAAAGTTGAGAAAATGATCTTTAATAATTTGTAAGCTTATTTTTATCCCTGCTTGAATGTTTAATCTATAACTTTCATATTATATTAAATTTGAATTCTTATTGTATTCATTTTCTTTAACAGAATTAATATTATAATTCTGAAAATTTGCATTTAATCTTAGTACGGATCTAAAAATGCAAGAAAAATTATTGCATTAAATTAAAAAACATTTGCAGAAATCTATTTAAAAATTTGGAGGGTGGGAGACAGTTCTAGTAGCCAAAACTCTACATGCTTTAGAACTTTTAGAAAAATAATTTAAAAACTTAATTTACGTTGAAAAAAAATATTAAATGAAACTCAAAGATTCATTCCTAACTCAATTGTTCTTTAATTTTGTATGTTATATAGAATTTTTACAATTAAAATCACAATTCTGCATTATCTTTTTTATGGTCTTGCCTGTGCTAGCGGTTTTTATTGTATTAGGTCGAGTGATTTTCTAACAAAAGCATGTTATTTTTTGTATTACCTTTTCTTGTATAATAATTTATTACAATGTTTCTAACTTATGAATTGTGATTGATAAATGTTTCAGTTAATTGTTTACGATTAAAACATTAATGAGTTTTTGATAAGCATTTTACTGCTTTCGTTGAAAACAAAATGGAGTTTTTTTTCTACATTGTTATTTGATAGCATGATATCTAAAATGTATCAAACCTCCCTAAATATATGGTTCTCGAATTAATTATAGGAATTTCTAAACTGAAATTTTAATCTCTCTAAAAGCATAATTAATTTATGATAAAAGAAATAATAATTTATTGCTTTGTAGCTAATTATAATATAAAAGTTATTTTCTGATTTTAATAATTACCAAATATAATTTTATCTATGTTTACACTTAAAAAGTTTGTTAATCACATATAAAAGATAGTCAAGATTGTTGGATCAAAGATAATAAGTTAGAATACTCAGATATGTTTTATTCTATCAGTATGCAAAAATATATACATCGTAAAAATATGGTTTATTATAACTGTGTCTAATGGCTATTAATATAAATAATCACTATATAACTGTAACTTTATCATTTTCACTTATCATTGTGTACTATTTTTTATGTTAAACTCAACTAAATAATTTTATCATATGATGTTTTAAAATTGTATTTCTAGCACTACAGTATACTCTTGATAATGTGTGTTGGACTCTAATGTAAAAAAAATTTTACTTTCATCTAAAAACATGACTTTATTTTGTTACTGACATATGAAGTACAAAACACTTTTTTTTTTCATTATTTCTCTGTTGGCGAGAAAATATTTTTTTACGATGAACTATTTTGTTTTTCATAACTAAATCACAAGTTTATTATTCACCCTATGATTAAATTGTAAACAATCTCCTTTTTCTTAGTGATTTGAAAAAAAATCGTATGGAAAATGTTTCTTCTGAAACGCTAGTGAAATGTGTTGATGGGAAAATATAAATAAAAATTAAACATGAATCTGCATGATAACGAATCCAACGTTATATAAAAGAGATTTGAGTAGCTAGTACATAAACAAAGCATTCAAATAGAAATATATGCAATTTTTTCAGTTTATTTACAATCATTTATCATATTTAACTATTTATAATATTACAATAAAAGCTATTAATTTCATATGTAATTTATTCCATCATAAAATCGACATCTTCAAGTTATCCATAATTGCCTTGTCTACTTTCATATTCATTGCAGAAAATCAAGAGTATACTGTTTTTGGTAACGAAACCAGTAACTGTAAGTTACTTTGTGATGTTGATGATACAAATGATCGTTTAATAACAAGTGTATTGTAGCGATCTCAATATTGAAAATAACTACTTTTGTAACTTATTTATTTGGTTTGTATAAGTTTTTCCTCATCTACGATAATGCTAGCATTTTGTGACAGATTGAACTTGATAAAATTTAAAGATACTGCTTGTATGATTTTGAAAAGTATCTTAATTCCTTCTCTCATTTTGATACTTACCTTCATTTAATAAAAATACAAAGAAATAAGGCAACTGTATATGTGTTCATTATTCGATATCAATATTTCGTTTAAATAGTTTCATTAATAATTCTAAGTAGTTCTGTTAATAATTGTTCTATTCTAATTGTTCTATTAATAATTAAAAGTAAAGCAAAATATGCTTAAATAACGCCCTATAAATTGTGTGGAAATATTTTTTAAAATTATAAAAATTTGAGTTTTTTTTTTAATTATGCTGACAGCGTTAGAAAAAAGTTTTCATTTTCTTTTTCTTGTTTTAATTACTATATTTCAGGCATTACTTTAAAGTTTTTGACTAAGTTTGCTTTATCCATTTTCAACATCTCAACTATTATTTAAAGTAAAATGAAGTTAATCAACTGCAAAGTCCTTCGTACTTAAGTCGAATATTTGATTGAAACAGAATACAACATTTTCTCAATCTGCTTAATTCTGCAGTACGGAGAGTACTTGTCCTTTTTTTTCCCCTTCATTACAGGTTCTGAAGCCGTGGTGGCGCAATGGATAGCGCACTCGCCTCCCAATGACGACACTGTCCACTGGTCGATACGAATTCCGCATCCGGCTTGCATCGACCACAGTGCTGACGTAAAATATCTTCAGTGGTATGCTGACCCTGGATTAGGGTCCCCTTGCCGTCAGAATAACTGTGGGAGTTTTTAGAGGTTTTTATCTCCATGTAACGCAAATAGGAGTTAGTTCCGTCAAAAAAGCTTTCACCCAATACTTGATCCAGGAGCTCCCTTGTCTTCTGGATTCGGTTTAAAAATTACAAGGATGTGGAGTTGAACACTGGTGGTAGTTAACTCAAAATTAGGTCGGCTCTGATCAACCGATGGTTATAAAATCAAAAATTATAGGTTCTTGAAATTTCTCTGAATTCCAGAATCTGATTAAGTCCTTTTTCAAATTTTTTGTACGCAGAATGCTCGAGTTTTATAGATAGATCAGTCATTCCTGAAGAATTTTTCAGTACTTGATTATCATGAAAGTTTTATTCTAGGGAAAGTTCTATCTCGAGCAGACTTCGCGAAGCTTTATGACAAAACTTAGCTTGCGCAGAACTGAAAAAGTAGTGATGTTGCATTAAAACAATTTTACCTGGTAAAATAAGACATTTTGGAGAAAAATAAAAAGTATCCTGATATTCAACGATTTTGCTAAAAATTGTGAATAATGTGGTTTTCTGCATCTTTGCATATTTTTGTCTATGTCTGAACATGCAAATTTATTACTTTTATTTAATTTCATAATTCTAAAAATAAAAAGGTTAAAATTTCTTTTAACTTGGCGTTTTAAAAGGATTTCTGAAATAAGAAAGTGGTATTTTTTTTATAAAGAAATTAGTTCTTTTTGAGCATTTATTAAGTAAACTGCCTTAACAGGGTTCGTACGTGCCTTAAAAGAACTGAATTTTCAATCACTGAAATTAAACACTCTTAAAAGTTTAAAAGTCTTTATTTTTTTCTTCAAAAGAAAAAGTGCTTTTTTTTCTTCTTTTTAATACAGTTTTATATCATTATCTATAACATATGTAAATCCGATTTTTTTTTTAATACTATTACTACGACACTCGAATTTGAGTGATCACTCTTTAATACGGTCGATTTCCTCTTAAATTTACGCTGTTGGATATATTAAGTTTTTGCGCCATTTTTCCATACGGCTTTTCAAATTGCAATGTTTTAGTATGTTGTTACGACACGCGGATTTCAAATTTGAGTTATTTACGTACTTGATTCCATTGTTAATCCACATGGTTTATTAAATTTAATGCCTATGATCAGATATTTTTAATTACTATGGCCACCCACCATGAAAACCTGGAATTATCGGGGAATTTTTTTACACTGAAAAAATCAGTGAATCTTAAAGAAAAGCTGGAATTTTTTTTTCTTAATTTAAATTATTTTACCATCCGTTATACCCATTTTTATTAGACTGAAAATTTTCGCCAAACAGTTGAAACATCACCAACTTAGCAATACGTTGCTTGCATTAAAATTTACCCCATTATAACCCTGTTAAACTAGAATGCCCCATGGATGCTACATTAATGGAGAATTTTTTTTTACTTGTACATGCTTTACTGTTTTTTTTTTACTTTTGACTAAATGCTTTAGTATTTTTAATTTTATAAAATTTTCAAAAAATTGGATATAATTTAATAATAGATTTTATATTGCACTCTTATTCTAAAAAGCTTTTGTACTTCCATCCAATGAAATTGGTGAATTTTTTTTTCTCCAAGCAAAGCCAACCAATCACTCATTTTCTTACAATCGCTAACAGCAATCGATGTTTGTCGACAAATCGTTGCATTGATGATAATTTACTTGATCTTATTTTAACATTTTATTAAAAAAAATTTCTTTTATGAACCAACTATATGTTAACATTTAATTTTACTGTTTTGTTTGTAAATGTTTAATTTTTTATTCAAAATTCGAATTATGTAGTTAATCATAATGTCGAAAATTCGTAAATGTTGCTTGCATTCCAGAGATGATATTTCCGAAACTGTTTCTCCTTTTACCCTAAAAAGCTGACAAAAAGTAAGGAATGTATGGTAAACATGTTAAATGATGTCTAAATATGGAATATAAATAAATTTTATTTCTATGTGTTTATTAGGAAGATGGAAAACGCAATTATTTTGCACTGTACAGGAACAGGTTTATAGTTGGAAAATTCTACAGTAAGGGTCAACTAGATGACCAAAGTTTTAAACTTAATATTTTTACCATTTTCAGGGTAAGAACTGCAGACATATTGTTATTATGATGAAATCAAACGCGTTCAAAGGTAATTTTAAAATAAATTGTTTAAAAAATTAGTCGTTACTCAAATAATAAATCGTAACAACATTGTACCAAGGAAATGTATCAAAATTTGAAAAACCATGTGAAAATGGCTGTAAACGCGATCGAAAAACATTGATGAAATATATACATACTAGGGGGCAAAGCCCCCTGTTCGCTACCGCTCACCAACCCCAATGATTGCTTCGCAATAATTGTTTTTCTTGGCAGAAAACAGTTTTTCTACTAAAGTTAAAAATATTCACTTAGTATCTATGTACTAAAAGGAATTCTGTTTACTTACGCTCTTGCGCCTCTACTTCCCACGTCCAAATATTACTGTCTATTAGTATTATAAACATTTAGATCTCCTGATGAACAGAAGTGATTTTTTTAATTATCATTTTTTTTAAATAACATTTATATTCTTAATACATTACATTGATCAAACAAATTTGATGAGTTCTCAACCGTAATTTAAAATTTTCGCTAATAATAGCAGTACTGAAAAATAACTTTAAATTAGGGATACAAAAACATTTAAGGGAAAACAATACCTTTACAACTTTTGTTAATTTTATGCTGATGACAACCTAAACAATATGGAAATGAATGGGGGAAAACTGGATCCTACCACGTGATTTTCTGGCCAATAAAAATGCACCGACAACAATGGAAAACTGCGACACCATCATTAGAATTTTATATATAGTAAGATATATTTCATCTCATACATTCAAAACAATCTCTATTTTCTTTTACCTGATGCTGTCGCCATATGAAGTCTAATAAATAAGATTCCAAATGAAATAACATTTCCAAAACGTACGTTTACCAAGATAAAGTTTCGTTATTTTTGATAAAATATTTCGCTCCTGAAAAAATAAAATTGCAAATCCGAAAGACGCATTTTCGTAGCACTAAAAAATGGCGTTAAAAATCAGCAAACAACCAGCAACAAGAAATCCAAAAGATGATATCCGGGATTATTTGATGATAATTTTCTATAGATTGGTTTTCTACGTCCGATTATGAATGCAAAAAACATGAAAGTTTTTTATTTTAATGTAAGGAATTTTCAGAATTGTTTTTTTTTTCTTTCTTAAGCATTCTTTATTTTACGTTTTTTAGTTTCTAAATAATGATTTTTATTGAAACTTAAAATTTTTTGATAAAAATTGTCGTCAAAAAACTTTATTTGCGACAATTCCAACAATATTACTACTATTACTATACTAAACAATAACCATTACACAATAAATTTCACATTTTACATGATTATGAAAAGTAATATAAAGTTTTAAAAAAATATTCATTTAATTGGCAATAAACAAATCTTGGAAATGGGCCTCCTTTGTTTGTTTTAATTCCTTTCCCGGGCCTTTCCCGGAAAGACCTTCACAATTCTACCAATTGGAAAATTACCTATGGCCAAATTATCTTCCTTTATCAAAACCATATCTCCAATTTTAATGCTTTGTTTATCAATGTACCATTTCGACCTTTGTTGCAAAGTTGACAAATAGTCTTTGTGCCACTTTTTCCATATTAATTGCACGAATTTAGTGGTTTTGTGCCATAAACTCAACCTATTATCAGATACATTGGTTACATCTGGTTCAACAATTGATGTGAACGGTCTTCCGATCAGGAAATGGCCTGGAGTGAGAACGCTCAAATCATTGGCATCTGAAGATAACGGGGTAAGCGGTCTTGAGTTTAAAACTGACTCAATTTGAGTAGTTACAGTCAAAAAATCTTCATAAGTTAATTTCTTATCACCCACTACTCTTTTCAGATGATATTTGAAGGATCTCACTCCAGCTTCCCAGAGCCCTCCAAAATTCGGACTCCTAGGTGGCAAAAATTTCCATTTGATATTTTCATGACTCATATAATTACATAAACTCTTATCAGGATTTTTAACTAAGCTAAATAATCGCTGTAACTCATTATTACTCCCAACGAAATTAGTCGCATTATCTGAGTACAGAATACTGCATTTTCCTCTACGCGAAAAAAATCTCTTTAATGTAGCTATAAAAACTTGAGAGCTCAACTCTGTCACAAGCTCCAAATGAATCGCTTTTGTGACGAAGCATACAAAAATCGCGACATAAATCTTTTGAAAAGTACCTCTCCGTTGGTTCTTGTATTTAATTGTAAATGGACCGCAAAAGTCCACACCTGAAATGACAAATGGAAAGTTTTGACTCACACGACTTTTCACCCATAAGATCACCCATAAGTTGATCACAAGTTATTGGTTTAGCTTTAAAGCACGACAAACACTCACGAACTACTTTTCTACAAATAGATCTGCCATTGATTGGCCAAAATTTTTGCCTTAAAATAAACAATAATGTTTGAGGTCCAACATGTAAATGCTTAATATGATTACTAATAATTATCAACTTTGTTAATTTATGTTTTTCTGGTAACAATAATGGGAATTTTTTGTCAAAGCACAAATTACTATTGGACAAACGTCCACCTACTCTTAAGAGACCTTTTTTATCAATGAAAGGACATAAATTTCTTACCTTACTCTGCTTTGAAACTTCACCTGTAATTTCTAAATCTCTGATTTCCTTGCTGAACTCCCGTTTCTGCACTAAACTTACCAATTTCAGTTCAGCTCTTTTGAGTTCATCTGAAGACACAGACCCAGTTGATGTGTCATAAGTGCTCCGACAATTATCGATGAACCTATATACAAAACTTAATACACGAATGAGCTTACTATAATTATTACTAACTTCCAGAAAATTATCAAGAAAATTACTATTATCACTAATAAAACAATTGAAGTCACTAGATGGTTTAAATTTATTAGAAAATTCATCTTCAATAACTCTGGATGGATATTCACTGTTACACAAGAAATTTGGTCCTTCAAACCACAATCTACATTGTGAAAGTTTATCAGGATCGAGACCTCTGGAGATAATGTCTGCAGGGTTCTCAGTTGATGGTACATATCTCCAACTGTCAATGTTAGTTAAGTCTTGAATCTGGGATACACGATTGGCAACGAAAGTCTTAAGTAGAAATGACTCCTTACGTATCCAAGAAAGCACAATCATACTATCACTCCATAAGTAGATGTTAGATATAGACAAATCAAGAGCTTTTATCACTTTTTTCACTAATTTGGCTAGAAGCAGTGAGGCACTAAGTTCTAGCCTTGGGATGGTTACTCTTTTCAAAGGTGATACACGACTTTTGCTAGCAATCAATTTGATAGTCGCTGCTTGTCAATTTTTAACACACTTACAGTAAACAACAGCACCGTACGCAACCTCTGACGCGTCGGCGAATCCATGAATTTCAATCATGTCAGCTCCCTCTGTAAGTATACATCTATCAAATTCCATGTTGTTAACACTCTTTAAAGCTTCGACAAACTTCTTCCACTCTTAGATTTGTTTCTCAGGTAGTTCTTCATGCCAGTCCAGTTTTAAAGACCATAGCTGTTGCAAAAATATCTTTGCTTTTGACACTACTGGTCCAAGCAATCCAAGGGGGTCGAAAAGGCGAGCAATTGTGGATAAGACACAGCGCTTCGTAACCTTCGAGACCTTTCTATGTGATACACTACAGGTAACTTTAAAATAAAGACTATCTTTCTTCGGACTTCAGGAAACTCCTAGCACTTGAGTTCCGTCACAGTTACTAAAATTATATATTTCTTCACCATCAGAAACTAACGCTGCGCAGTTGCTATGCCATTTGTGGAGTTGCATGCATGCATTTCCTAAAATACCAATTAACTGATTTTTAAGTTCCTTTGCAGTTGCTAAATTATCAGAGCCGGTCAACACATCATCGATGTAGAAGTCATTTTCAATGACTAGAGCAGCAAGAGGATAATTTTCTCCTTCATCAATAGCTATTTGCTTTAATGTACGAGTTGCTAGAAATGGCGCACACACCGTACCGTAAGTGACGGTATTCAACTAGTAGGTTTTGACAGGTCCTTTCTCTTTTTCTTTCCAAAGAATACGCTGCAATTTTCTTTGGCTTTGGTGAATTAAGATCATTCGGTACATTTTCTTTATGTCTGCTGTGCAGGGGCCCCCATCAGGGAAGGTGGGCGCACGATGCGCCCACTTAAGGCTTGGGGGGGGGATTTTTACACTAAATAAAACGAATAGTTTGGGGGGGGATTTAGAATTTACCCAAGAATGCGCCCAAGAGCTTGGAGGCGATGGGGCCACTGCTACTGTGAAGGCAGAGACATATTTACGGAACCTTGTTATGATGGAAAATAAATCACTCTGAACTATGCCTCCATTTAATTGCGAAGAATTTAAGGAATTACCAGCTGAGGTAGGATAACTCGCATTAAAAACAACTCTTAGGACAGTTGATTGCCTATCAGGGCGGTAAACTCCTAAATGGGGAATGTAGTAAGTGGCTTCTTCCTCCTCATCATCCGAAATTTCTGACATGTGTCCCATCTCTAAATATTCATGAAGGAAATCTTTGTATAACGATAAATAATTTGGCTCCTTAATTAAACGTTTCCACATCAGATTTAATTTTTTCAATGCTAACTCTTTAGATTTTCCAAATGCTTAGGATCCTCTTTTAAAGGCATCTTAACTATATGTACCGTCCCTCAGAATTTCTAGCAAAGTTGTTCTTAAAATGTTCTTCACAAATAATTTTTTCTTTACTCTCAATTATTTCAGTTTCGATATTTTCTATCTCCCAAAAACTTCTAACAGTTTGTTCTAAATCAAGAGTTTCTTTAACTAACCCACAATGGATTTTATTATCCTCCATATTTGATATGCTTCCACTAACTAAATAACCAAACACAGAATTTTGTAAGATTAAATTCGAGTTAGGAGGGTAAATTTGCCCAGGTTTTATTAGCTCAAAAATGATTCCGCATCAATTCATAAATCAACTCTCTGCGGAATGTGAAATTATTCATCAGCTAAGTTAATGTTTTCTAACTCTTCCATACACTTGTTTACTTTCTTTGAGGGTGTGAGATCAGTAATTTTAGGAACAACTAATAAATTTAGATCAACGTTAAAAGTTCGGACTTTATTTATTAAAGTAGCACAAACTTGAGACCTAGCAGAAATAGCTGAATCATTCAACCCAGACACTACTATGTTTATTTTATTCTTTCGATCTGCACATTCTTTACTTATGAAATTAGACATAGATCCCGAATCTAATAAAACACGAACTTCACTCTCATTTCCAAAAGAATCACATAAATAACAAATAGCAGTACTCAAAAGAACTGTTTTGTCTTTATTCCAGACATAACTACTCGTGGCGGAAAAGATATTGGCGCCTGTGTATTGCTCCTCGCATGCTGCAGGTGTAAATTCAGAAGCACGTGGAGAGAGGGGGGGGGATTTCCGCTATCATTTTGTTTTTTATTCGATTCTGAATTCATAATGTTCTCTCTTATTATTGATTGCGCTGAATAATTATGTTCTGGATTAAAGTGTAATAAAATATGATGCCTTTTACCACATTTAGCACAAGAATATTTTGATTTGTAAGACAACACTTTATGTTTACCAAGACAATTAAAACAGATTCATTCATTATCTTTAACAAATTGCATTTTCTCATCTCTTGCATTGCTTATAAGTAGAACACATATTAAGGGGGTGATTTTCATTACATAAAATGCACTTCGAACTCTTAAAATCAGACAAAAAGGTTTTAGAAGTATTTCTTTCAGTATGACTTTTATTATAAGAGCTCTTAGTTATAGATTTTCCGCGAGATGTCATAAATAAATCTATTTCCTTTCCTAGTTTAATTGGTTCAAACCAGGTGTCCGATTGTTTTACACTTATATAAGTAGCGGTTTTCCTGTCCAATGTTTGGAAGAGTTTATCAGAAATTATTAGCTGATTTAATGTTTTAAAATCTGACACATTTCTTAATTTTAAATAGTACTCCCAACTAGTTGTTAAACGTGACGCAAACTGAACGTACGTTTCATTTAACTGTCGTGTGGTTGTTTTGAAATTGTCCAGACAGGATTGAGCCGTTGGCTGAAATTCTCTAAGTACTGATTCTTTCACTTTTTCATAATTACTAAGATCATCATCACTTATATATGTGATAATATTAGACGATCTTTCTCCAAGCAGATTAAGAAGAATCTCAGATTTATATTTATCTGGCACACACTTAACTATAAATGCTCGTTCTAACGATATAAAAAAGAATCCCCAATTTTCGGGTTTACTAGGCACTTTAATGGTCAATGTTCTAATGCTCTTAATCAAAGAATCTAGGGAATTATTAGATTCAATTAGCTCTATATTATTCTCATTTGGTTCAGAACGAATGTGTGCAATTTCTAGTTCAGTTTTTGCTCTCTCGAGCTTTATATTCTCTAACTTTAATTGTTTTGATTTTTCAGACTTGCGCTCTTCTGCTATTAAATTGACAAGATCACTTACAGTTTCAGTGCCAGTTTTATATTTTTCACATCTTTTAATTACATCAATTAAGTTATATTCCACAGTCATATCATCACTAATCTCTAGATCTAGTTCACAGGCAATAAGCCTTAAATCATCTTTTTTACAATTCTTAAACATTGTAAATTAAAATATTTTATTAAAAAATCAAAACAATCCTACTTTGAATGAGAAAGCACGAATCCACACTTTTCACGAAACACTGTCCACAATGGTTATCTCTTGGAACTCGAAACGAAACTCTTTTCGTTAATTATTTCAATTTTGCTGATTATTCCTCTGGCTTGACTGACCACTCATGTCGACGCTCAGGTAAATATGAACTCGCTCAATAAACAGAAATAAGCGGACTGTAAATTTTGCACAATATTTATTTATAAATATTTGGAAGAAAGCTGCTTTTTTGTAGCTCTTTACGGCTCTCCTTCCACACACACGCTCTCTCTCAGTTACAAGTTTTTCTAGATTGCGCTACAAATCCATGCGGATACAGAGAGTATATATTGGTTATAATTAATAAGTTAAGTCACCAAGCTAGAGTAAAATGATAAGATGAATTAAAAAAGTGCGATAAATGTAAACTTATCGGTTATAAAATGGTAATTTGTATGAAGGACATTAGACGAAAAGTTTTTTTTTCTTCTCTCAATGGCAGGCACTGAATTATAGGCAAAGATTAAAATCTTTTCCCATGAAGATGCCGGAATCGTTACTCATTTAGCGTAACCCAGTGGCCACCTGTGAGCCAAAGTCACGGAGGCGAGCAACGTTACCCACGTCACACTGCCACAAACCTGTTTATAGGGTGGGCCACATCACACACACACAACAGAGGACAGCACAAAGAGAGAGAGAAACTTCCATGCCCAGAGCGGGATTCGAACCCGCAGTCAATGGCTTCGTAGTCAGGTGCGCTAATCGCTCGGCCACCTGACCGGCTGACGAAAACTAATATTGTATTAATAAGATAAAACCTTATCATTTTCAGCAGCACAAGGTTATTTAGTAACGAAAAATTTATTTTCTTGACAAGACTTATACAATGTTAAAAACCTGATTGATTGTTAGACCACACAATTGTTCACATTCTTTTCAACGCTAATAACGTGTAAAAGGACATATACGTATAAAAGTGAGAACATAACATAATTATATAAAAAAAGGATATCTTTTTTTTCTCCGGATATTAAGATTATAACATTTAACAGTTAAGATTTCAAATGAATTGAATTTAAAGTAGCTTTTAGAAGTTTAGGTAAAATCTTCCAAACACGGCTCACTTCAAAACAATAATTTTTAAAATTTGCACTTATATGCAGTTTGTCATACCAGGTGACGCCATTATTATGACGTCGTGTGGTGGAAGGAGAGAGAGTGCGTGAAAAAAAAGAGGAGAAGGGGTGGAGAGAGCGGATGTCATATTTGGTCTATATGTGTCCCTTGTGAATTTTGTTAATTTTGCTTTATGAATAAATTCCTGTTAATTGTTATAAAAACTCACCAGTGTGGTTTATTAAGAGTGGAAAGATTACTCTGTAAGAGTTGAGAACATCACACAGTTATTTAGCTTTGATCTAAAATTTAGATCAAGGAGTTATTCATAATTAAAATTTCGTTCATTTATAAAATTAATTATTGATAAATTTTTTAAAATGAATGAAAATGTTTTTTTTAAATCCACTTTATTTAAATTTTATATTTCAGTACAAATATAATTCCGATTATCTAACAGATTTTGTTTAGCAACTATTAAACTGTTTTTTATACATAAAAATTATCAAATTTATGTTTTTTTGCTTATAGCTAAAGCGTCAGAAAAAAATATATAAAAGGGACACCGGTGTCCCCCCCCCCGCATCAAAGGGTTGAGACATTTGTTTCTGCTGAATGACTTCAGCGTGTTAAGATCAGCTCTGATAGACTCAGGATGAGCAGTTGAAACAGTTTTTTTTTTTTTTTTCAGAATAAACTGTAAACCATGAAGCTTAATTTTGGCCTGTTAAACAGCCACACTTAGATCAAGTTACTATTTGTTCTTTTCCCTTCTTTTATAAAATTAATTTAATTTCTTGTGTAAGAAATGGATAGTTTAAGTTATATAGAACAATTGTCCCGCACGTGGCAGAAAAGATAAAAATATTCTCGAATAATAAAAACATGTTTTCAAAAGTTTCAATTTGTTTTTTTTTTCGCAAATATTTGAAATTAATCACTTTTATATAAAGAAGAAAGTGTAGAAAGTATTTTATCTCTACTATATTAACTGATAACGAAATTTCATTTTTCCCCTTACCAAACTGACTTACCAAACTGAAGAATAAAAGACTTCGCTTGCACCTTTGTAAGACATTGTGTAGGATAATAATTTGGAATTTCTTTGAAATAGGAAATATATGCTTTGTTAACTAAAAAAAAGTTATACTTATTATTTAAAAGAAACTCATTTAATTTTTAAAATTTTTTGTTTTTGCCATTTTTAAAAAGTAAGTATGCTGAATTATGTATCACAATATCATTCTATCATCTCTATTCATTATAATCTATCTATATCATCATTGTTTACTTTATTCACTATATTGCTATATCCTCACTATATCACTATAATATTCTCCCTATATCATTCAATTGAGTCATAAACTATTATCGTTATTAATTATTATCTACCTATATCACTACTTTTCATTATTAATCTGTATCATCATTCACTATCGTTATATATCACTATACAACTATTTCTATCATCATTATTTTTTTTTATTCATTATATCGCTATACCCTCTCTATATCATTATAGTATCCTCAATATATCCTTCAGTTGAGTGTTAAACCGTCATCATTAATCTTTATCATCTACCTATATATCACCACCATTCATTATAATTACTATCAATATGATCATTATTTACTTTATTCACTACATTGCTATATCCTCATTATATCATTCAGTAGAGTCATAAATAACTTGCGCATTGAAAGTATGCTCAAAAAATGTGTTATACTTTATGCATCATTGGATGTGTTATACTTCATGTTTCACTTTATTCATAGTTATGCAGATTATGTATGTTATGCTTTGAGCATAATTTTATGATTATCCGAGCTATAACGTCTAACAAATGTTTCGAACGAAAAAATAATTTTACAGTCTGTTCTTAAGCTGGTGCAATTATTCATTTTTTGCGACGAAAGAGAGGGGCGTAAGAGTTTACAACCCCCTTTTAAGAATTTTTCAGGACTTCAGAAATTGGGGCGCTCGATTCCTGAAGTGGTTATATTATTTGGTTGAATCAAAAATACTTAGATTTCTTTAAAAATTGGATAAAATTAGTCCTCTCCTGCATCTATCAATAATCGTTAATTCATATTTGGAAACTTTTACTCGCTTACCTTAAAAAATAAAGGGGAACATTAATAATTTAAAATGCAATTATCAAATATTTTCCATTCTCCAAATTTGATAAATTGTTTTAGACTTTTATTTTAAATTTTTATATTTAATTCTTTTGCTTACATTTTATGCAATTAGTTAATTTTAAACTTCTGCATTTTATTTAAAATTTCTAAGTAGAATAGTTGGATAAAAAAAATTTTCACGTCATTTTTTTTTATTTTAATTTTTTTTTATTCACCGTACATTATAAGCTCGATGTATATTCAAATAAGCAATTCGCTTGAATTTTACAGATGAAACATAAGAAAGAATTAAACATGGAAATAACAGCTAAGCTCGAATATATGAAACGATATACACAATACTAGTTAAGTTTGAAATAATTACATATTTTAACAACATAAACGGTGCAAGCAAATGGGTTACATTAAAATTATGTTTTCAGTTCCTGACATTATATAATATCGTAAATAGAATAAATTTCTTCACAAAATTGTTGTGATAAATTAAATGTAGAGAAAAAGAAGAAACTTTTGAAAGAGGTAATCAAAATAATATGTAGTTTCGAGAACAGTTTTTTTTTTTCTGCAGCGAAGCAAATCAATAAAACTAAATTCTAACGAAACTAACAAAATTATGAATAGAAAATAATATTTTGTCAGTTAGAATAATCCGAAATTCGTTAACACGGTTGCAATTTTTATCCAAATTTTTATGATGAAGCTATGAAATAAATAAACTTGATTTGTTTAAGGAAGTAGTATACCTTTTTCAAAATGAAGCAAATTAACAAAAATAAAATTCAAACTAACATGGCAAAAAATCTTGCTAAGGATGAATCAAATCATTTTTTTAATAATATAAATCCATTTCTATAGCCATATTTTAAGAATTAAATGGAATAAACCTTTTCTGCCTCTTAAACAATTTTAACGAATTAAAGGCAGAACCAGTTAAAAACAGACACACGCTGTGGAAAAAATGAAGTTAAATTTGCAAGGTTTCAATAACACTCTTGCGTGTTTCAATGACGTTCATCGCGGCGTTCTAAACAAAAGGATTCGACACATTCAGATCTTCAGTTAAACATGTTACTCAAAAAAAAATAAACAATTCATTTATTTGGTGATATCAGACGTGTGTTTGAAAAGGAAAAGTGCTCAAAAGGACATCGCATATTAGTAAGTATGAAAGTTGTTTATGAGAATAATGTTACTCAAACATTATTAATATAACTATATAAAGTTTTTTTACACATGGAATCCGGATTTGCATTTCCGGATCCTTTGCATTTTCATAAAAGCTAATACATTCGGTAAATTAATAAAAAAACACTTCGTCATGAATAACTTTTCATCTAATGATCGTAATTCTGCTCACAAAGAATCAGTTTCAACCATCTAGGTCCAAGTGAAGTATTTTTCTTAATAAGCCCTTTTTGTTTTTGACAGATTTTAATTTTTGACCTCCAACATTTGAATGGTAGTCGCAATTTCGAAAATGTGGTCCAGACAGCTTATGGTCAAGCAGATGATCGGAAGTTTTAACACCTTAATGATGTTTGTGTGTATACCCCGTCTTTGGAACCAATTGCTTGAATTTAAAAAAAAATTGAGAATATAGCGTGCCTAAGTATGATATCTCGCTGAAAATAATGTCTAATAAACACATATTTTTTCCGATATTTATTTTAATAATCAATGAAAGACTATTATATTGCAAGATTTAAAAATTATCAACTTTAACAATGACAATATTTTATAATAAAACTCAAAATTTGAAAATAGCTCGAATAGTTTCCGAGAAAAAAAAATTTAAATACTGCTTTTTCACACTTAGTGTACTGTAATAGTTGCATATAGTTAAGCGTTTGTAAATGCAAACTTTATTTATTTCAGACAGAAAAATGAATATTGGCGT
>NC_092208.1:68027980-68121238 GCF_043381705.1 Parasteatoda tepidariorum
TACGTTTCCCTAATAACTAATTTTCAACGTTTAAAGCAGTTCTTTCTAATTTTCGTTTCAACGAAAATTATTATTCGGCTTATTTGCTTCATTTTCAGCTTGTGTATGTTCATACATCAATGGAATAACAACTGTATAGAATAAATCAGAGGCCGATATACAAAAACTGAATCAGTAACTTTCTTAATTCTCAGGATATCCTAATATCCTTCATTGGATAATGGCAAAAGCAAAGCTGCTTCAATGAAATTATTATCAGTAATATTTGAACATATTCTATACAAGCATTACACTCAATGATCAAGCACTCATTCGATAGTTGTGGTTCTGTCTCGTTAAAATGAATTTATAGCATAATGCTTAATGATACAAACGTATAATACTCTGATACTCTGGATACAAGGATACTCTGGAAATAAGCGAATGTCAGATCTTTTTTTTCTCTATAAGATAATATCTGAAACAAATTTGTGAAAGCATAGCTCAGCCCAACATCAAAATACCCATTAACGCGAATAGCAAAAATAAATTTTCTCTTATTTCGTTTCGAATGCTATTAGAACAAAATTCTTAGTGTTGGAATGGGTCGAAATTTAACGTGCCATCCAACGTAAATGATTCCTTTGTTTTTCCGAATAACTAGTAGTCTCTGAAATCAAAGATGCTCAGTCAGACTAAATTTTAGTAACGAACATAGGATAATGGTTACTATCAAATTTAGCTGAATGTAATCAAAATTTGTTAATAATATCAAATTATTTAAGAAGATTTAACTTCTAAAAATTGCTAAGTGATTATTTCTAACAAAATTCATCAGACTACGACTCTTAATTTATAATTAATCCTGAAAATATGTAATTGTATAGTTAAAATTTAAAAAATAAAAAATTAATACTTTAAAAAAAGTTTTTGTCGAGAGAACAACGTCTGCCAGCTCATGTTTAGAATAATTTTTAAGGAGAGTATATATTGGTTATAATTAATAAGCTAAGTCACCAAGCTAGAGTAAAATGATAAGATGAATTAAAAAAGTGCGATAAATGCAAACTTATTGGTAATAAAATGGTAATTTGTATGAAGGACATTAGACGAAAACTAATATTGTATTAATAAGATAAAACCTTATCATTTTCAACAGCACAAGGTTATTTAGTAACGAAAAATTCATTTTCTTGCTAAGACTTATACAATGTTAAAAACCAGATTGATAGTTAAACCACACAATTGTTCACATTCTTTTCAACGCTAATAACGAGTAAAAGGACATATATAAAAGTGAGAACATAGCATAATTATATAAAAAAGGATATATTTTTTTCGGATATTAAGATTATAACATTTAACAGTTAAGATTTCAAATGAATTGAATTTAAAGTAGCTTTTAGAAGTTTAGGTAAAAATCTTCCAACACGGCTCACTTCAAAACAATAATTCTTAAAGTTTGCACTTATATGCAGTTATTTAGCTTTGATCTAATATTTAGATCAGAGAGTTATTCATCATTAAAATTTCGTTAATTTATAAAATTAATTGTTAATAAATTCTTGAAAATGTTTTTTCAAACCACTTTATTTCAATTTTATATTTGAGTACAAATATAATTCCGATAATCTAACAGATTTTGTTTGACTACTATTAGATTGTTTTTTATAATTAAAAATTATCAAATTTATGTTTTTTTGCTTGTAACTAAAGCGTCAGAAAAAATATATAAAAGGGACACCGGTGTCCCACCCGCATCAAAGGGTTAAGAAATTTGTTTCTGCTGAATGACTTCAGCGTGTTAAACATTGCTGTTCTGATAGACTCAGGATGAGCAGTGGAAACAATTTTTTTTTTTTTTTCCAGAATAAACTGTAAACCATGAAGCTTCATTTAGGCCTGTTAATCAGTCACACTATTGTTCAAGTTACTATTTGTTCTTTTCCCTTCTTTTATAAAAAGTGTGTAAGAAATGAATAGTTTAAATTATATAGAACAACTGTCCCACACGTGGCAGAAAAGATAAAAATATTCTCGAATAATGAAAACATGTTTTCAAAAGTTTCAGTTAGATTTCATTTTCGCAAATATTTGAAATTAATCACTTTTAATGGAGTAAGAAAGTGTTTTATCTCTACTATATTGACTGATAACGAAATTTCATTTTTTACCTTACCAAACTGACTTACCTAACTGAAGAATAAAAGACTTTGCTTGCACCGTTGTAATACATTGTGTAGGATAATAATTTGGAATTTCTTTGAAGTAGAAAATATATACTTAGTTAACTAAAAAAAAGTTATACTTATTATTCAAAAAAAACTCATTTAATTTTTAAAATTTTTGTTTTTGCCATTTTTAAAAAGTAAGTATGTTGAATTATATATCATAATATCATTCTATCATCTCTATTCATTATTATCTATCTATATCATCATTGTTTACTTTATTCACTATATTGCTATATCCTCACTATATCACTATAATACTCTCCCTATATCATACAATTGAGTCATAAACCATTATTGTTATTCATTATTATCTACCTGTATCACTACTTTTCATTATTAATCTGTATCATCATTCCCTATCACTATATAACTATTTCTATCATCAATATTTATTTTATTCATTATATCGCTAAACCCTTTCAATATCATAGTATCCTCAATATATCCTTCAGTTGAGTGTTAATCGGTCATCATTAATCATTACCATCTACCTATATATCACCACCATTCATTGTAATTACTATCAATATGATCATTATTTACTTTATTCACTACATTGCTATATCCTCATTATATCATTCAGTAGAGTCATAAATAACTTGCGCATTGAAAGTATGCTCAAAAAATGTGTTATACTTTATGTATCATTGGAAGTGTTATACTTCATGTTTCACTTTAATTCATAGTTATGCATGCTATGCTTTGATGATAATTTTATGATTATCCGAGATATAATGTCTAACAAATGTTTCGAACGAAAAAATAATTTTACAGTCTGTTCTTAAGCTGGTGCAATTATTAATTTTTTGCTACAAAAGAGAGGGACGTAAGAGGTTACTTCCCCCTTTTAATAATTTTTCAGAACTTCAGAAATTAGGGCTCTCGATTCCTGAAGTGGCTATATTATTTGGTTGAATCAAAAATACTTCGATTTCTTTACAAATTGGAAAAAATTAGTCCTTTCCTGCATCTATCAATAATCGTTAATTCATACTTAGAAACTTTTACTCGCTTAGCTTAAAAAATGAAGGTGAACATTAATAATTTAACATGCAATTATCAAATATTTTCCATTCTCCAAATTTGATAAATTGTTTTAGACTTTTATTTTAAATTTTTATATTTAATTCTTTTGCTTGCATTTTATGCAATTAGTTAATTTTAAACTTCTGCATTTTGTTTAAAATCTCTAAGTAGAATAGTTGGATAAAAAATTTCCACGTCATTTTTTTTTATTTATTTTTTTTTTATTCACCGTACATTACAATTTCGATGTATATTCAAACAAGCAATTCGCTTGAATCGTACAGGTGAAACATAAGAAAGTATTTATTCATGGAAATAACAGCTAAGCTCGAATATATGAAACAATATACACAATACTAGTTAAGTTTGAAATAATTACTTAATTTAGAACATAAACGGTGCAAGCAAATTGGTTACATTAAAATTATGTTTTTAGTTCCTGACATTATATAATATTTTAAATAGAATAAATTTCTGCAAAAATTGTTCTGATAAATTAAATGTAGAGAAAAAGAAGAATATTTTAAAAGAGATAATCAAAATAACATGCAGTTTTGAGAACAGTTTTTTTTTCTGCAGCGAAGCAAATCAATAAAACTAAATTCTCACAAAACCAAAAAAATTATGAATAAAATATAATATTTTGTCAGTTAGAATAATTCGAAATTCTTTAACACGGATGCAATTTTTATCCAAATTTTTATGATGAAGCTGTGAAATAAATAAACTTGATTTGTTTGAAGAAGTGGCATACCTATTTCAAAATGAAGCAAATTAACAAAAATAAAATTCAAACTAACATGGCAAAAAAAATCTTGCTAAAGATGAATCAAATCATTTTTTTTAATAATATAAATCCATTTCTCTAGCCATATTTTAAGAATTAAATGGAATAAACATTTTCTGACTCTTAAACAATTTTAACGAATTAAAGGCAAGACCAGTTAAAAAGAGACACGCGCCGTGGGAAAAATGAAGTTGAACTTGCAAGGTTTCAATAACACTCTTGCGTGTTACAATGGCGTGCATCGCGGCGTTCTAAACAAAAGGATTCGACACATTCTGACCTTCAGTTAAACATGTTACTCAAAAAACATTTCTAAAAAATAAAAAATTCATTTATTTGGTGATATCAGACGTGTGTTTGAAAAATAAAAGTGCTCAAAAAGACATCGCTTACTGGTAAGTATGAAAGCTATTTATGAGAATAATGTTACTCAAACATTATTAATATACTACAATATAAAGTTTTTCTATTTCGGAAGTGTTGATTTGTTGTCCCTGAGCATATAGGAATAGAATTTCGATAAAACATTATTTTCGTCTTCAATAAAATTTCAATTTACGACATTTTAATAAAAAAATTTTAACCCTCCCTTCGTCAGGTTCCTATAAGACAGCAGTTTAAAAATTTCACTATTTTCCTGTGAGCTCCACCTTAAGAAATTTAATTTCTATGTAAACTTTCTATAAGTTAACAGCGAAGAAATTCCATTTCGATGTAAAGTTCCTATAACATAACCATGAAAAAAATTCAATTTTCATGTAACGTTTCTATAAGCCAACAGTTTAAAGGAAATTCATTACTTTGAAAATTTCATCTAAGTTAAAAGTACAAAATTCCTTTTCTATGCAAAGTTTCTATAAATCAACAGAAAATTTTATTCATATGCATAGTTTCTATTAGCTGACAACGAAAAAATCCATTTCTATGCAAAGTTTTTATAATAAGTCAACAGCAAAGAAATTCCATTTCAATGAAATTTTGTACGTTGTTGTACGTCAACTGTGAAAAAAATTTCACTCTTACCTAAAGCTCATGTAAATCAATGGTTTTGGCTGAAGTGGTACGGAAACAATTTAAGAACCACTTCAGTTGAAATTCTTTCAACGTAATTATTATTTTNAATTTATGTATTTATTATTTTATTTTTTGATGTCAGTAACTACAGTATTTTAAAAGATCACGTTAAAAGTGCGCAAAAAAAAAAAAAAAAATTCTATGTGTTAATGCTACATGGTAGTAAAACGGAAGCTAAATTTTAGATTTCCTTGCTTCACAAAACTGTAAAGATAGGTTTCGCAGACTTTGCATTTTCATAAAAGCTAATACATTCGGTAAATTAATAAAAAAAACACTTCGTCATGAATAACTTTTGATCTAATGATCGTAATTCTGCTCACCAAGAATCAGTTTCAACCATCTAGGTCCAAATGAAGTATTTTTCTTAATAAGCCCTTTTTGTTTTTGACAGATTTTAATTTTTGACCCCCAACATTTGAATGGTAGTCGCAATTTCGAAAATGTGGTCCAGACAGCTTATGGTCAAGCAGATGATCGGAAGTTTTAAGACCTTAATGATGTTTGTGTGTATACCCTCTCTTTGGAACCAATTGCTTAAATTAAAAAAATTTTTTGAGAATATAGCGTACCTAGTATGATTTCTCGCTGAAAATAATGTCTAATAAACACATATTTTTTCCGATATTTATTTTAATAATCAATGAAAGACTATCACATTGCAAGATTTAAAGATTATCAACTTTAACAATGACAATAATTTATAATAAAATTCGAAATTTGAAAATAGCTCGAATAGTTTCCGAGAAAAAAAAATTTAAATACTGCTTTTTCACATTTAGTGTACTGTAATAGTTGCATATAGTTAAGTGTTTGTAAATGCAAACTTTATTTATTTCAGACAGAAAAATGAATATTGGCGTCGTTCTTATTACTTGTGCTGTTATATACTCAGTACAAGGAGGTTGTCCAACAGATACTTGTTCTGAAAGTATGTACGCATTATTATCATCATTTAGTTGGCAATGTATTATCAACATAACTTATAGTGTACTTTTTATTTCAGTCTATACAGTTTGAGCCTATTTAAATGTAAACGTATTTGCATAATTTTTTTTTTAAAACTGATCGAAAGTGAATCTAATTACTCCATAAAAATGAAAGTCTGTATTACTCTTTGAATTACATTTATCCATCAAAAGATTCATTTCATATGAACGAACAAATTTTTGAATAAATTACGTGAATAAATGAATTAATATTGTGAGTATCTAGTTATGCATATCTCTTATCAGGAAAATGAATTACTTTAATCATTTGATATTCAATTAATTTATACTTAAATAGTCATATTATCTGTAAATAATGTATAATAAAACTAAGACCTTATTTCAGTAGTGGACTAATACTATTTTTTGAGGTATAGAGCCTTACATTATTATTTTACAACATTCTTTTTCTAATCTTTCATTCTATATATACTGTGGGTGAAAAGAAAAAAAAACTTTAAAAACATATATGGGATTGACCTTATTCACTGTTAGAAATTTTTTGCTAGAAATGGGTAAATAGCAATTTATTTAATATTATTTTACCATATTCAACCAAAACAGTCAAATAACAATAGAAATTAATTATATTAAAATTATTTGTGAGAAAAAACGTTTATTGGTTTTTTTCCTTATACGGTTAAATAATCAGAATTCTATCTATGAAACTAGGCTCCCTTATAAAGCCGTTTTGTTCTTTGCAGTTGGGTACATACTCTAGCTGAGAGGGCTGATCGGTCAATCTCATGTCCAGTTGTTTGGGGAATCGAATCCCAGTGATGATACTACAATATTTTTTCATTCCTTCATTACGTGAAGAGTTTCCAGTGTCTTGCACTCTTCAATCAGTGACCTTGGGTCATTATGCTACGAAATTATCATTTACGCACAAAAAACGTCACGCACATAAATTTTCAATGAAAATAAGCATAATGTTTTTCAAAATTTCCTAAATGCATGACATTTTGGTTAGAGTGTAGAATAGGGTTCCTATTAAATTGGTGACAAATTGTGTTAAATTCTGCTCAAACCTGCGTTGTGTTTCTGATGTTTGAAAACATAACTGCGACATTGTTTCCTAAATTAACATCAATGCTAAATGTTTTGGTACTTTTCGGTTAGCCGGACTTTACCGAAAAGTAGCCAAAAAATGTACACCTCCACTATCTTTCTTTTTTTTTTTTTTAATTTTTTGATTTTATTAATTTTTTAAATAAATAATAAAAATTAAATGAAACAAAAAAAATTATGTTAAATAGAAAATAATCAATAAAATAAGAAATATTCAATAAAAAAATTCAATAAAATAAAAAAAAATAGTTGAATCTCTTGCGCTTGGCTAAACGAAAAGTAGTAATTCATTAAAGTGTTTTAGTTGTTTTCAAAAGAGTTGTAAAAAAAAAGTAAAATAAATAACACAGATTTGTTACGATCCTTGCGCCGAAATAAAATGGGTACCTATTTGTAAACTTTCACCAAAATTTTCCCATAAACTGTTAAGAGAAATGGCCTGATTATTTTCGAGAAGAAAGTAAAAATAAATACTAAAAGTTTGCTAAAAATTCGCAGAAATCTAAGAATAGACTGTTATTTATTTACAGTGTGCTTAATCTAGTTGTAAAAAGCTTACTACGTATACTTGCTATGAAAATTCAAGTTTGCTTCATTTGTGTTTTCAGCTGAAACTTGCTGTGAAACGTCGGTCGCTGGAAAATACGGTTGCTGTCCACAACCCAACGCTGTCTGCTGTTCGGACGGACTTCATTATTGTCCACATGATACGATCTGCAACCTTGAAGAAGGCCGATGCGATGCCAAAAACGGTCTAGTACAACCATTGTTAATTAAGGATCCTCCAGCAGACAACATTAAGGCGGAAGTGATGGAAGTTGCCAACACAGTCGACATTGTTTACTGTCCAGGACGTCGTTCTTACTGCCAGGACGGATCTACTTGCTGTCCAACACGAAGTGGAGGATACTCATGCTGTCCTTACCAATCTGCTTCGTGCTGTCCCGATGGGATGCATTGTTGTCGTTACGGTTCTCGATGTGATTCGACCTCCAGTCATTGCTACAGAAGGGATCACCTTTATCAAGCTTTTATTAACACACCGGCTTTTACTGTGAATTGAATTGTTAATCGATTTGTTAATAGATGGTTTTGTATTGCTTATAGACTTTGAATAAAAATTAAAGATTGTTTTGTGCACAGAAATTTTGTCAAATTCAATTTCCAACTTTAAGTTCGTCAGTGTTTCGAAAAATTGAGAAATTGATTTTTAGAAGGGCCTGGGACATGCCTTTAGTATGCCTTTTTCGTTTTACTATTTTTTTTTATAAAATTTGTAGAACAAATTTTATGCAATAATTCTTAATTTCCTATCGATAAATAACAGCATTATATTCAAAATTTCTATGTTCCAAATTTCATACAATTGTCTTTCATAGTGTTTTGAGATTTAGGATGTGCCATAAGTCAAATATCAAGAAAAATATTCATTGAATCGGAATAATAATAACAGTAAAACATGTGTTTCTTACTATAAAAAAAAAATGCTTCCTAAAATACCAAAGTCAAACCCTCAACCTACGTGGAGAGTATTTAAAAATCTGAAGTTAAAGTATTTGAAGTCAAAGTATGAGAAAAAACATAATTAATTTTTGTCTCTTATTAATTGGGATAAAATATATTTTTCCCCATTTGAGAGAGAATTTATTTTTAATTTTGAAAATTAAAAGACAATGAGGAAACTTTTTTAGATACTCCCTGGGGTAAGTATATACAGTGTGACAGCTCCTTAAAGTAATTAGTTCTTAGCAATTTAGTGCGGTGGCTAGTAATCTGGAAATTTTAAGAGAGCGAGTTTAAGCTTGGCAGAAACAGACAGCCTGAAGCGTCAGAAGCTAATCATTCAATCAAAATACGATGAATCAGTTTTTCGTGTTAGTTTTTGTTTTCACGGAATTGTGAATATTATATATAAATTTAATGCTATTTATGTTTTATTGTACCTCTTTAAAGAATAAAATTCTCGAGTGTAACTTATTTTAATAGGCATTAAAATGAATTCGATTTTTGTTTTACTCACAAACATTATCCTATCTTGTCTAGGATATTTTATAACATTACATGCTATCCCAAAGTTTAAATATACGTTCCTTAAAGCTAATCTGAGTGGTTGCGATATGGGCAAGGGAAGTCATGAGAAAATGTAAGTTAATGGCATATTATTTCATTATATCTTGTTAGCCAGACTTTCTAAATATTTTATTCAATGAGCCGAAATTATTTATACGCCGATTTGTTTTAGTTCCTTTTATACAGTAATTAATACTGTGAATTTTTTCTTCTTATAAAAATGAGGGGGAAGTAAAAAACATGCGAATACAGAAGGACAGAAAATTATTAAGTAATTATTTTTGACCTTCAGAAAGAATAATTGGTATATTTCCTGATCTGCTACACCAACTACAATCGCCGTGGATATTTCCGTATCCTGATCTATGGCAGAATAATCGCTAAGTCTTGCAAACTTTCGGGCAGTGGCTCCCGGCTCAAACTCGTAGTCGCTCCCGGGCAAACATCTACAATTTTTTTTAAAAAAAATTTCAAATTTAAAATCTATTTGGCACCTTGGCGATTGTAGTTGGCGCTGCAGATCAGGATATGGAAAGATCCCCCAATCGCCAAGGTGCCTAATTGGTTTTAAACGAAAAAATGTTTAAAAAAACATAAACATGTAGATGTTTTCCCAGAGGTGGCTACGAGTTATATCCTTGAAGTTAGGGGGAGATTTCCATATCCTGATCTAGGGTAGAATATATGCTAAATCTTCGCAACTTCAGGGGAACAGCAGAAACTAAACAAAACATCACAGAAAGGGTATAACTCTTAGCCAACCTCTACATGATTTTTTAAAAAAATTTCATGTTTAAAATCTATTTGGCGCCTTGGTGATTGTAGTTCGTGTGGCAGATAATGATACTGAAATATTCCGGAGTTAGGTCACTTCCTGTTTTTTTTTTTTTTTCGTGGGCTGTTGTACGAAAGTTGCCAAGATTTGGCGATTATTCTGCCACAGATCAGAATGCGAAACTTTCCCCTTAGAGTTTCAGAAGGAATAATTTTGAAATTATTTAAGTTTTATAATATACAATTTTTTCTATGAAAATTGATTATTCTAATTTATCTCATTATTTTTCAGACCGGAAGCTATGGGGTTTGTTTGTGGACCAATTTTTCTTATAGTTATGTTTCTTTTCATTCCTGTTCCTTTTATACAATACTGGACCACTAATACAGCAAATGAATTTCCACATCATCAAGTAAATATGAATAAATGTTTAAATAAATAAATTTATTAATACTATTACTCTTTGTACAACTTTTTTTAAATTTGAATTTATTTACTAATACATAACATTATAATAAAATAAATGTTATAACGTTGAAATAAAAATACATGCTAACTATTTTTTTATGCTAGTACTCAATGTAATTTTCTTGTATTACTTGTTTTATATTAAAAAAAGCTGTACTTTTCAGTTAGCCATGTGCAAGCAAAAATTCGCCAAATGCTTTATACTTACACCAAAATTAAAATACTTCCAACCATTATAATTTATTATAGATATATATGGTTTTATATCGTACTAAGAAAGTGTACATCTATTTTGAAACAAATTAATAGCTTAACAACAGCATAAATGAAAGATCATGGTGGAAATAAATGTTATAATGTTGAAATAAAAATACATGCTAACTATTTTTTTATGCTAGTACTCAATATAATTTTCTTGTATTACTTGTTTTACATTAAAAAAAGCTGTACTTTTCAGTTAGCCATGTGCAAGCAAAAATTCGCCAAATGCTTTATACTTACACCAAAATTAAAATACTTCCAACCACTATAATTTATTATAGATATATATGATTTTGTATCGTACAAAGAAAGTGTACATCTATTTTGAAACAAATTAATAGCTTAACAACAGCTTAAATAAAGGATCATGGTGGAAAAATTTTTTGAAAAGTTAAAAATTTGTAATTAAATAAATTTAAATTAGAAATAATAATTTCTGTATGGAATAAAATATCCTAAATAGTTACAAATTTTGTTAGATCAGAAATCTAGAAGTGTAAATCAAATGTTAATACAACTAGGATTTAAACACCTGTTCTCTCAGTCAGAATGCAGATAGCTTAACCATTGCACCACAAATCAACAGGAACTAAAAGGTTTTATTGAAGTTTTGTTACTGAACTGAAACTTTAAAAAGGCATATTTTACCCCAGTTACAGCAGTAGGGGCAAATTTTTTACCCTATTCAAGACTAAACTGTGCTCTTTATTTTAAATTTTAATTTCGTTTCTTTGTATGCTTTTTTTTGTGAATGAACAGTTTTATTTTGGGTAACTGTCTTTCTGTTTTGGGTACTTTTGAAAGTAGTTCTGGAACATTTCCTGAAAAAATATTTGGTGGAATTTGATTAACTGAAAAATATCAAATATGTTTTTTTTTGGATACAATTAACTTTTAAAATTTCTTTATTTGATATAATGCATAATATAGTTTCTTTGTTTTTTTAACAGATTGTGTATTTTTACTTTGAAAAATAACCCAAAATTCTTACTATGGCAAAGGAGATTTATTGTCATTAAAAATTTCAACCTTTTTTCAAATTTATAACTAAAGTGCTCCAATCTCAACTTGAGTTCTGTGTTTGGTGTTAATAGAAATTTTAATTGTTGTGAAATTAAAATTGAAAAGAAAGTCCAAATATTATCTTTTTTCAAATGAAGATAATTTATTTTTGTTCCACTCGAAACAAGGTGAAATCGATTTTAAAAAAAAGTGGGACGTATCGCTATAAATTTCTATCAGTATTTAACATGCCTTCTGTGTTTAATATTTAAAGTCTGACAAAAACACAATTATTTTCTCTGTTTTAGTTTGCTAAGAAAACATAGTTTTCAAAATTTATAAAATTTTATTATTTTCTTAAATTAAAAAAACTGAACATCTTTTAGTCTAGCTTAACCGAAAATTGGGTCGAATGCACCTCTTTCAATTTTTGAAAATGTTGTCAACTTTGATGTAGCATCATATCAAGAAGCTAGTAAAACCAATAAATTAAAACTCGATAGTTTAGCTACAAAAACTCCTTTGAATAAAATTTGTTGGGGTGAGGCGTGTGTGTTGGAAGTACCAAAGTTTTACCTGGTAAGGAATCAGTTTTTGCATTTGCATGCATCAACTAATGTTATTTCTTTGTTTTACACTTTTTGTTGATTTTAAGCTAAATTGCAAATGGGATAAAAAAATGACCAAAAAAAAGAAGGTATTTTTTTAAAATAAATATTCAAGTCTAATTACATTAAACTATTTTACAAGAATTGTTATTTTACTTATTTCTATGTTAATGTTTTTAAAATTAAAATAAGTAAAAGAATTCTTAGATTTAAGTTTGAAAAAAAAAAACTTAATTCTGTGTTGTAAACTGATATATTTTTATTTTAGTTTGTACAGTTTGTTGCTGCATTGCTTTCCATTTGCTTCATGCTCGCTTTGGGCTTCGCAGATGACGTTCTTGATTTAAGATGGAGGATTAAACTTTTATTTCCTACTGTTGCATCATTGCCACTCCTAATGGTGTACTATGTTACTTATAATGGGACTACTGTTATTATTCCTAAGCCTGTTAGATTCATTTTTGGAAATGATGTTTGGCTTGGTAAAAACTTTCATATGCTTTATTTTATATGATATATTATACCAAATTAAAAATTATACACAATTTAAAATTCAATGAAAGAAAAATAAAACGAGATAGAAATGTGTGGGTTGCTGTGTTTTGCTTAAGGAACCAAAGTTTTAAATTTAGTTACTAAAACCAAGCCATTTTAAATTTAGTTACTAAATTTGTACTAATAATAAAAAACTATTAAAAAGTGTTTTCACATTAACCACAATTTGAATCATCAATTCGGTACAGTCTGAAGACAAATTTAGCTGTCTCCTGTGCAAATATTTCTGTTTAAATGGCCTGGTAGATACCACAGGACATTGTTTTATAATTTTCCAATTAACAGCATCAACTGTTGAAGAACTTATAAATTTTAATATTTCGTGAAAATAAATTCTCTTATTTCCTAATGAGATATAGCAAATTGTACATTTCTATTTCTTTCCATTTTTCGTTAATTGTTTTTTTTTTAATTGTTGGTACTTTTTGGGATACCTGGTATGATATTATAAAATTATATATAACAAAAATATTGTGTTCATTTTTTAAAAATTAATACTTTGAACAGAAGAGAGTTGGTTATTATGTTTTTTAACTCCTGAATTGTTCAAGAGCTCTATCGGACTTATGGTTTACAGAAATTTTTTTAAGGAAAAATATTAACTAATAATGAATAAATGTTAATTTCATAGTTTCTATTTTTTTATGTTCCATTAGGATTAAATGCAGTGTTTGATTTAAAGTTAAATATTGTTCTACTATAGTTAAAGAAATAAATTTTAATATTTATTTATTTATTTTGCAAACTATTGAAATTTGCTAAACAAGTTGGAAAAGGAGCAAGAGGGAAAAGATTTTGATCTAATTCTATACAGTAATAATTCTATGCAAATTACACAAATTCTATACAGTAATTTTGTAATTTAAATCTACTTTAATCTTAAAACTAAGCTATTTAGCTATATTAAGTTAATTTTATTCAAAAATTGGTGAGATAAAAAGCTTTTTAAGTTAAAATAAATATGCTTTAGTAATAAGCTTAAAATCTTGCTTGTCACATTGCTTACAATCAGCTGTGCTTGCAGGTTTACTGACTCGAAGAGGAAAAAAAAAACGTTTCTACCAATATAATATTTCTTTAAATTAACAATTTCTAACCACTTCCATTTTTGCTATGCGATTGATCCAATGTGTTGATTTGAGCCAGTGTGTGACTTGCAAGTGACAGATTTTACTTTTTTTTTAACTATAACAAACCTCATATAATCTATAACAGCCTTTTCATTTTCTTTAATTAATTCAATTCTTTAATTAATTCTTTTCTTTAATTTCAATTTCTAAATTATTTTAAAATAATTCCTTCTTAAATGAGAAACAGATTTTTTTCTTCCTATTTATATAAACTTATGAATCTTCGAATTCTGTGTACGTTTTATCAAAAAACAAAGTTTGTATATCTGACAAAAAATGTTAGATAAGCAATGAAATTATTGTAAAAATGTTGTTCTTTTATGAAATTAAGTTTGTATAGATTCAAATATTAAGCGTTAGTAGAAAATATTTATTGAATAAAATAATTTTTTTATTATAGTAACCTATGTAGTCACTTAAATGAATTCATATGATAATAAAATAAAAATATCTGTAATTTTTTTTAAATGAATGTATCTCTAAATGTTTTGATTTTGTTACAACAAAACTTTTTGCATAATAAGATAATAATTACACTCTAATTTTATAGAGGTCATGCAAAATTATACTAAACATTTAACATTATATACATCATTAAACTTACATTACTTCAATAACTTTTAATATCTATTAATATGTTTATTCTTGTCTTTGAATCTAATATTTCAGGTCCATTGTATTATGTGTATATGGGGATGCTTGCAGTGTTTTGCACAAATGCAATAAATATATATGCTGGAATCAATGGTATAGAAGTTGGTCAATCATTTGTGCTTTGCAGTTCAATTATAGTTTATAACTTTATTGAGCTATCTGGTATGATACTTTGCTATTATTATATAAGAAAAGTATTAATCTACTTAATTATTTTTAATAAAGAAAATTATGTTTTTTGTAGGTGACTGTGGACCTGCTCATATTTTTTCACTCTATTTTATGATTCCATTTTTGGGCGTGTCTTTAGCGCTTCTTCGTTTTAATTGGTGAGTTAGTTGTGTTTGTGTCTATGATAAAATTTTTTTATAATTTATATATAATAATCTGATTTTAGTAGGATTTATTTTAAAAGTAAATTTGTGTTTGCTTTTTTAATTTTAAAACATTATATTTTATTGTTGAAGATTTTGATATGAGTTGGCAATTAAAAATTATGAATTTTAGAAATCATATTTTAAAATTTTTAATTTTTGGAAACCAATCGAGCCAATTTCTTTTAACCTTGTCTTAGCTAATGTAATGCATAAGTTTTATATGATTTCAGGATCTCAAATTCTACAAACAATATGAAATGTATATTTTTCATTGTTAAAAGTAAACCTATCAGTACCAAAATAATAATAAAAAGAAATTTTAACTAAGAAAAATTATAATTTTTAATAATTCTTCCATCAGCATGACAGCCTAGTATGAACCAGAGTCGTTCCAACAAGTCCTTTCTATCTAGCTCGATTAGACGCGAGATTTCTTCATGTATTGATACCCATGGTATCATCTTTGGGATACCTGAACTGGGATTGTTTACAAGATAGAGTAGTCAACCCCCACCCTGGAGGACCAGTGTGTTCCTCCTGGTCTGGTGTCTCCTCTTTGTCCGGCTTGGTCGATCTTTCTCCCATCGGCGTAGCTCTGGGGTCGACAATATGCACTAACCACAGCACTGTAATAAGGTGGGAATACCGTTGCTGTGGTTTTTAATAACTAGCAATTCATTCTCAGTCCGTTGCGGATGAAAACGCCATTTGTTTCACATGATTCAAAATGTCATGATTTTCTACAATTGTCAAAAACAATGCCAAAAGGTATATATATATATTTTTTTTTTGACATGGCAGTTAAACAAGATAAAACCGTCAATTGTCAAAAACTTTCCAACCCTGCCTAATTATGATATTTTTTTAAAGTGCTTAAAAATATTTTCTGAGTGCTTGAATTAGCTTAAAAGGTGCTTATTTTTTGTTGAATAATTTGGCTACGCACCCTGGATAAGATATGAGCTTAATATTTAAATTTATTTTACATTCAAGAATTTTTTTTGAAAATATTGTAATTTTCATGTCTTGCGTAAGCATTGCTGGTAACACATAAGCACCTTCCTAGGTGCTTATATGTAATTTGAATGACCCTTTATGTACTAATATTTTTATGTTTATTTGAAGGTTTGGTTGTGGTACATTACTAATCATTTTTTATATTGGATGTACTAATCATTTTTTTATAATTAATGTAAATTTTATGTATTTTTTTGTTACTGTGAAAATAATGTTTTGTAATGCTGTTATAAATTTAAGAAAATTTAAAGCTTTTTATCTTACTGAACCTAAACTTTTAATCAAGGCATTTTTTAAAAAAAAAATTACTAAAAGAGATCAACTGGTATTCATTAAGCTGGTTCTCAAAAGTAAATGTTGCATATATAGGTCGGAGATAATCTTGAAAAAAATTATTAATTTTATTGTTAATATCTATTTCTTTTTCCAGTCCTGTATCAAATACAATACTGGCTGCTTCAATGTTCTTTTGGCTTTATTCCCAATCTTAAATTTTAGTATAATTGTTTGGTAATTTTGTTTTAATATTGTAGGTACCCTGCCTCTGTTTTTGTGGGCGACACTTATTGCTACTTTGCTGGGATGACGTTTGCTGTGGTTGGAATATTGGGACATTTTAGCAAAACTATGTTGCTATTTTTTACACCTCAAATCATAAACTTTCTATTTTCATGCCCACAATTGTTTCACTTTGTACCTTGTCCTCGTCATAGGCTTCCCAAGTAAGTTTATGCTGTTGTAGCATAACTACAACTACAATTATTCAATTACAATTTACTAGTATATTGGACATGTTAACTCGATTTTATCTGGGGGTACATCTTCATAGATGAGGTTTGACATCGTCGGTGGCTTTGCCTCACATTGATGACTTTTGAACGTGATCTAAACACGTATACCTTGACAGAAACGCCCACGACGATACGAACACGCCTATTTTGATGGATAAAACCCAGTTTACTTGTAACTCCGACAGTATCATTCTTACGCTGTGGCGGTCTCAATCTCACACAACCGCAGCCTATACACACTTGACTGCTAATAGCAACACGAGTATTCACACCCATAACTTTGATCTGAATACAGTTCTCGGAATCAGCCCTCAAAGATTGGTGATTTGAATACATCTCTTCCGGCCTCTTGCAAAACATCAATGAATCAACTAGTGTGGTCTATCACAGATAAAATTCTGGTGGGGGAGTAAAGTAGCCTAACTACCACTATAATTATTCAATTCCGATTCACTAATATAAATGACTTGTTAATTCATTTCTTGCTGGAGGTACTTTTTCATAGATGACGGTTGACATAGTCAGTAGCCTAACCCTTCTATATGCAAGCATGTCTGGATAATTTCTCAGGAAATTTATCTTTTTAACTGTTACATTTAAATATTTATTTTATTAGTTTATTTCACTGTTATATTTAAACATATTGTAATGTTTCTCCTAGAAATTAGTTAAATTTTTCCTCCTAATGGTTTTGCTTTCTTTTCGGAGTTTACAATTATTTTAAATGAAAAGTTTTTACTATATTCTGCTCAGCAAAAACTGATTGCAAAAGTATACAAATCTACCTGATACTTAGCATTATTGACACCAAGACTCTGATAAACAAAGCTAATCTGACCATTATAGTCTGTAAGAAAAGAATCGCTGACTCAGCAAAGAACCTTTAGAAGTGGGTAAAGTTGGCTATAAACTGCAAATCTTTTTGTTTACATTCTCTACCAATTCTCGCTGAATAGATTATAGATTGATATATGTTTGAACAACTTAAATGTATGAGTGATATCAATGTCTTTCTCCTTACACCAAATTTTGTGTCAGACCTGTTTAGAAAGCCATTTGATTTCGTTACATTGATTGCATGTGTAAAGTTGTTAGTATTTGACATACTTTAGCTGCTATCAGCTCTTATGCGAATGAACTCTACATTCAATCGATGTTTATAATCACCTTTACTTTTTCGGCAATGTAAATAGGATCACGCATGAGCCAAAAAAAAAAAAAAAATGCTTAAAAAAATACTGAATTTGTATTGTCAGGGTGGCCACAAAACAGTGAAATGTCATCTATCGGGGAAAATCAGGGAAATATTGATTAATTTATTTAAAATACCCAAAAAGTAAGGGAAAATAGAATTGAAGTACCTAAAAATCCCAGTGATGCCACTCGTGTGTCTTCGGACGTTAAATATGCAGAAAATTTTACAGAGGATGTGAGAAAAAGGCTATAACACATTCCCGAAACATGGAATTCTTTATTAAGAAAGATAGAGGGGAAAAAATAGCCCGCCAGCAGATTTATGTGGGCAAAATTAAGCTAAACTTTTCTTCCTGTAATAAAAGGAAAATAATTTTAAGGCAGATTAAAGTAGAAATTTTGGTTTCATTCTTTGTTGAATTTATTACAAAACGATTAATAATTTCATTTTTTCCTAATCATAAAATACTTATTTTTAATGTATATCTTTAAAATAGAGAATTGCATTATTTTAAATAAAGACCCACATTGAGTAGAAAAGGGTCTTGAAATTCGGAAGTCCTGGGTCCTAAGGTATCATAGCATGCAAAGTCTAGCAGAATCACTGACTCCATGTTTTTTTTTTCTTTTTTAAAAAATTGGTCTTATAATAGTGTTTCTTTGAAAAAATATTTTCCAACTCTACTAGTAATTATAACGTTCTATTAATGCTTTATGTTAACGAATAAAGCATGATTGAAAAATTTATGCATAGGGTTACAAAAATCTGGGACATTCAATTAAATCAGTATCGAAAAAATCAGAGAATTTTTTTGTGACCACCCTGATTGTACTACTTGTACAAATTTAAATAACAATGGAATAATATATTTATTAAATTATTAATGTAACCTATTAATTATTAATGTAACCAACCTATTATATATTTCCTGTTAGATAATAATTTTATATTTTCTTATGAAGATTATTTTCATCGAAATTTGTAAGTCATTTCTCAATCACTACAGTTAATCAAGTGTAGATTGTAAAACGGATGCTAAATAAATAAAAGTTTTCCATTCTAAATAGGTCTCCATTTGAAATTTTTTAAAAATGTATGTTGTGAACCATTATTTTATGTTCCCCCCCCCCCTCGTGGTATGTAAGCTTTACTACCTAAATTTTAGATGCAAATAAATAATTTATATGTGTATTTTTTAAACATAGGTTCAATAAAGATAGAAATGTGATGGAACCTAGTACTGTTATATTTAAAAAGTCCTCCCTATCCACGTTGGGCTGCTTTTGTATGTGGGTAGCAAGAACATTTAAGCTTGTGTGTTATAAAGAAGAATTTAAAGACAACGAATTGTATTGTGAAACTTCAAATTTTACTATAATTAATTTCATGCTAAAGATTGCTGGTCCAACTCATGAAAAGACTTTAACTACTTATTTGCTTTCATTTCAAGTGAGTGGCAGCTATATTTCCAAATATTTAACTTATAATATTATATATTTCATTCTCAGAGTTAGACTACATTTGTAGTTTAATTTACAAATTATTAATATTTTTCTTTGTATATTTCAGGTACTTTGCAGTTTGATTGCTTTCAGTATCAGATATGGACTTTCAATAGTTTTTTACGGCGCCTAAAATGGCCAATTGATTCTATGTGTAAAATTTTATGAACTTCTGAATCATGCATTTAAAATGCAAGCTGTCTAAATAATTGCCTTTTCTTTACCAGATATTTACTTAATTTGTGTTATAGTTGAGTTTTATTATAATAATTACTATTTTTGATATCTTGATTTATTCATGACACATTTGATTCATTCATTTTTTTCCCTTTAAAATTTGCAACTTAGTAATTGATAATTTACTATCAATTCTAATTGTGAAATTTATGAGCTTCTGAAATATGCATTTAATAAGCTATCAAAATAATTAACCTTTTTGTTTCCATATCTTTACTTAATTTTTTTGAGGCAGTTCAGGGTGGTAACAAAAAATATTAACTATAATTCTTTTTTTTTAAAGATTGATCAAAGTTAACTTAGCATTGTGAAAAACATATATTGTTATTAATGTCTATAATGAAATACTTAATATTAAAGATAACTATTTCTGTTAGCAATATTTTATATTGAATGTTTGAATTCAACTTAGTATAAAATTATCTTTAATAATTCATAAGATTTATTATTAATGAAATGAAAAATTTTTTTAGTTGATATCTATTAAATGACATAAATTTGTATCAGTTTTGGAATAAATAAATTTTTAGACTTAAAAAGCCTCTAACCAAAATAAGTATTTTTTTTCTTCTGACTTCGCTTGTTTGAATAAAATTCCCAGTACTTATTGAAATTTTTTTCCCTTCAAATTAATAAAATTTCTCATTCTGTGGCACCATCCGATGAAGTTTTTTATACCTTAATTAAGTGAACATGAAATATTTTAACAATTAAATTTTTAAACTGAAAGATATGTTTAAATCACAATTTTGGAAACTTTTTAATTCTTATTCATTATAATTTACAACTTTTTAATTTTAAGCTTTCTAGTCAATTAAACATGTAAATATTTTCCAGTCTACATTAGTTTGTAATTTATAATTGAGAACAAACTAGCATCTTATACTGCCAAGTCATTAAAGATGACATATTACATTTGTAAAATATAATTAGTTAAATTAAAAAATTACTTCTTATTTGTACATATATTATGTATATTTGTATTTTACTTTATAAATAACTTTGAATGAGTCCTTAATATTTTTGTAAGTAGAGATGTTTATAAACATCAGGTATTGTAATACATTAAATCATTATATTTCATCAGTTGTGTTTAACATTTATTCAGGCCTCATCAAGTGATCTTTTAGTGTTGTCTTTGTTTTATTGATTTTCGATTATTCTTGTTATACAACTCTACAACCTTCAAATTTTGAACAAAATTCTGGATTAAGAATAACTTCTTTGTCAAGCATGAGGACCTTTAGGAAGAATTTTTTTGAATACTTCTACTTTATTACTAGCACAACAGTAATTGGACTGCATAAATGTAGTTCTGCACCATACGGGCCTATTTTCTTGATTTGTAAAGATTGGGAGCTCATATATTTAGCCTGATAGCATAACCTATTTTAAAATTAAGCACTATATATCTTTAGCCAGACTGGCCTATTTTGTCGATTTTTAAAGAAACACGTGAGCAGCTAAATTGATGTACAGTACACTAGCAGTCACTGAAACATACTGATTTGTCAGAAACATTTAAGTGAGTGTATCAATGTGCGGAGAAAATTAAAAACTAACTGTTAGTAATGTTTTTGAAAGGAAATATAAAGAAAACTCATTGCTTACTTTTCAATTTTTTTTTAACATAATGATTTTACATAAAATAATGATTCTATGTCTTTTTATAAATTTCACTTTTAGATTTTTAGTTTTTCCTGGATGCTGGTATGGAGGATGGATTTAAATCTTAAAATATTAAATATCCCCATCTAAGTAAGAAAAAGGTTCCAAAATCAAAAGAAAAATTTATTTTCCCTGTCTAGTTATATTTTACTGTTTAAAGATTGATTATTTCATTGCTTGGAAATATAAATACATTAATTAGAAAGAAAAGAAAAATAACTATTCTTCAAAGATGTTGTAATTAATATCATTGGATAATCTTATGAAACTTTTTAGTTTTCTTAACCTTTCTCTTTAGATTCAGTTCTGTAAAATAATTGGACAATCTAATAATCATTAGTTATTTGTAACTGATAAGTAATAGATAACTTAATTTTCTGCATTAAAAATATATCTTTTAAAGGAAAAAATAACTGGTTGTTGGAAAATTGTTGCAAGAACAAGCAGGGCTGCCAACTACAACGCTTTTTGCAAAATATTACATAAAGTAGTAGACAATTAAAAGCAAATGCTTTCAGAAGTTTAGATAATTTTACCATATTTCAAAATTATCATGAGAGAACTGGAACAAAATGGCATTTTATGTGAACTTTTGAATCAAATTTACAAAACAAAGAATCATAACATATTCTTAGCTATCACTAGCAGAAATTTCCCCCCAAAATGTAGAAAGTTGGCAGCCATGTAACAATTCTATATTGAGAAATAACATTTTATTTTATCTTATAAACGCTGTTGAACAGTCGACCAAAATTTGGGTTTACGACTACTAATGTTCAACTCTGTAGCCTTGTAATTTTTCACTCAATCCAGAAAACAAGGTAACTCTTTGATCAAGTATTGGGACACATTTGCCTTAGAAGACTTTTTGATGGAACCAACCAGCCTTGCGTTACATGGACAGGAAGACCTCCCACGGTTATCCTGACGGCAAGGGGACTCTAACTCATGATCCGTCTACCACTGAGGATATTTCACTATTTCCCGGCAACACTGTGGTCGGTGCAAGCTGGATGCGGAATTTGCATCAACCAGTTATCACTGTGATTCGAACCCAGTTCAGCTCATTGGAAGGCGAACACTCTATCCCAGAGCCATCGTAGCTCATTTCAAGTAATATTGTAGAGATTCAGAAAATCAGTCTTAGAAAAACATTTGAAAAAGTAACAATAAAAAAAGCAAAAGTGATATTTTAGAGATTGAGAAAATCAGTTTTAGACTATATCAAAACATTAAAAGCTGATAAAGCATCTTTTTGCAATAAAAACCTATAGAATAAAGTAATATTCTATACTCTACAAAACTCTTCAATTATTTCAGTAACAATAAATAAAAACATTGTATAAAATACTTTAATTTACATTTAAAATCATACATCAATAAATGCCTATACAGTTCCGTGATATTTATGTTGGCTATGATTTTTAACAATATTAGAAAACATGTCACGGCAGCTGTGATTTAAATTGACAGATAACATTTTCAGAGAGTCTTCTGTACATAAATCAAGTACTCTATTAATACCAGATATTAAATGAACCTGAAACAAAATTAAAAAAAAATATATATATGTCTGCATAAATTATCTTGATTCATATTCTGATATTTCTATTAACATTTTTTTAACCATTGTTTGAAATTGTTATGGATAAAAACAAATAGTAATTTAATAACGAATGTGCAAAAATAAAAATTGTTTTACCTTTATGCTAGAATCTAGAGTAATATCTTGAATACTGTCTAAATAATCAGCAACAAGGTAAGGTACTAGTTTGGATAATTCTATTTTATGTCTGGTGAGAACTGTCAAAAGTCTGTAAAGAATAATGAGCTGATTATAACAAGATAGGAATATTTGACAGACGATAATAATACATAAATCTGATAGTGAAAAAATTTAATCTTAAAATTCCTCTCTTTTTGACACCTTCGTTTAAATTTATTATTCTTTCTTTAATTTTTTTAAACAAAATTATGATAATAAAATATCAATCATTCAAGAGCACAATATGTTCTGAAAATATAGAAAATAAAGGATTTTCTTTATATTGCATACAAATTGGTCTATGTAAATTTTAGAACTTGTATATATTTTTGTTGGATAGTAAAGACTTTGGATACATAATTTATTTTAACAAAATTAACAATCTTCTTTAAAAATACATAATATTTTTTTTTAAAAATACAATTTTATTTCTTATAACGTAAAAACAGGACTATAAAAACCTTTCAAAGATCAGGAAAATCATTACAATGATTTAAATCAGTTAAAATGTAATCATAATTTTTTTTAATTACTATATCTGAATATAATCATTTAGACTAAAGATACCCAAATTTAATATTGCAGATCTAATTTAGTAAATTAAGTATAGTTTAATGGAAACATTTGTCTCAACGCATTTACTTTTTAATTAGTGCTTAAAATATTACAATCAACTCAACTATACTATACCACTCCCACAAGTCAGTGAGAACAGGGAAATACTGAAACTGTCAGGGGAATTTTATTTTAACTTTAAAAAGAAGGGAAAGTTGTAATTTTTAACAAAAAACTTGGGAAATTCTTATATCATACCTGGAAATAATTCTAATATTTAATTACAATTATTTTATAAAATTCACTTTTCCATGTTTCCATTCTCATTATATTATGTTTTTGCTCATAAAATCTATTTAACATTACTAATAAAAAAATTCAAAGTTTTCTAATTTTATGGTATGGATTTTCATTGAANTTTATTCGATTAACAAAACAATAATGAAGATAAACAAATTTGTGAAGGGTCCAATTAAAAGAAAAATCATTTTGTGAAGGGTCCGTTTTAAAGTTAAAATATTTTGTGAAGGGTCCGTTTTTATGAAAAGATATTTTGTGAAGGGTCCGTTAACGAACCCAAATTTCTTCTAAACTGACCTTTGATTATAATCAACTCAACTATTCCCTATACTATATCAACTATACTCGGGGCTCCCACAAGCCAGTGAGAACAGGGAAAACCTGAAATTGTCAGGGGAATTTTATTTTAACTTTAAAAAGCAGGGAAAGTTGCAATTTTTAACAAAACCCCTGAGAAATTCCTATATCATACCTGGAAATAATTCTAATACTTAAATACAATTATTTTATAAAATTCACTTTTTCAAATGAAACTTTTCCATGTTCCCATTCTCATTATATTATGTTTTTGCTCATAAAATCAATTTAACATTACAAATAAAATAAAAATTCAAAGTTTTCTAATGAAACATCAAATGGTATAGATAAAATATGGTATGGATTTTCAATGAAATATACCGGATCATGAAATACATTTCATTGAAATACCTGGAAAAGTCTAGGAATTTTTTTCTGAAGTTTAGTGGGTACCATGTCTATTTATCTATTCCATTTAATTTAAAAATATTTTATACTTATAATTGAAAATTGATTGGAAAATTCAAAGCATGTTAAAAATTATACCTATCCATATTTTGAGCACACAGCTGCAGTTGATGTTGGCTATTTTTATCACAGGTGGAGATGGTATCTTGAGATCCTGATTTCACAATGGATTTTAAGAGCAGTATAAAATTAAGGCAAAATTACACTTACTTTTCCCATATTATATAGATAGAAAATAAGATAATGCTCCATATCAAAATTTTTAAACATCAGCACAGTTCAAAAGGGCAAGTAAAAAAACAATTTTTTGATTGTTTTAAGTTTGTTAGGCAATTTATGAAATATCTAGTGATATTTCATAACTAAATATAACAGAAATAGGGGAATCAGCAATTTCCAACCCATGGAACATGAGCCTGTCGTGGGCAACGTCTTGGCTGTTGATGAATTTAGTATCATTCTGAACTATGTGAAAGAGTAAAATATGAGCCGTGATATTTTTATATTATATGACGATAGAAATGTTCTAATGAATCAATATTTCCCCTAAAACAATTTAATTGAGACAATTTTTCATTAGAGTAAATTTAACTTTATATTGTTGATATTATACAATGTATCTGTTAAATCTAGAGTTTTTAAATCCATGACTTACGCAGGTTACTATTCAATATAGTCAAAAGAAGATCGTAATGAGGCAACTTTTTTCCTTAAAGATATTCTTGTTTTCTCTGAGCAATGCGTTGCATATTTTTTTTTAATAAACCAATTTAAACAGAAAGCAATAAAAAAGAACTGAACTATTAAATAAACAGTAAATAAAAACCCCAGCAGTTGAAAGTAACTAACATACAAACTAGAATATTTTAAAAATATTTAATAATGTCCGTTAAGAACATTTACAAGGATGGAATTTTTTTAATCTGATAAAATTCAAATATGGATCACAATGTGTGATGTTTTTAAATCACACAAATGCGGATCGTGATGAAAGATTTTTCAATCGTACGAATGAGGATCACGATGTGTGATTTTTAAATCGCGCAAATACGGATTGCAATTTGTAATTTTTAAATCGTGATCTGTGATTATAAATTCGCACATTTATTCGAATATTTTAAAAATATTTAATAATGCCTCTTAAGAACATTTACAAAGATAAAATTTTTTAATCTGATAAAATTCAAATACGAATCACAATGTTTGATTTTTAAACCACACAAATGCAGATCGTAATGAAGGATTTTTGAAATGTGCGAATGCAGACCACGATGTGCTATTTTTAAATCATGTCGATACAAATGGTAATATGGGATTTTCAAATTGCCAGACAGGATTAAGGGCTCCAATGCCCCAAATTCATCATTAACTGGGAGTTTCCACGATATTTTTTAGTATTTATCACTGAAAATCATGACTTTCCATGACAATTTTCGATCAAGGTCGAAATCATTGGATTTTTAATGACTTTCCAGGTGTGCGGATACCCTTATTATAGAAAATGATACTTATTTAACCTTCACACAATAAAGTGGGGTCTATTATGAACCCCACTTTAACTTAAGACAAAAACATTGCATGGTAGATCTCTATAACACAATTCTATAAACCATAAACTACATTAATTTTGCAATCTCTTAAAGCGAGCATAAATTGATAAATTTGTTGGATTTCACTTGCTCTTGATAATGCCACATGTTTCAATGTTTGCATTATAAAGATCTTATACTGTAAAATATAAGTAGTATTAATTATTAATCAAAAGGATATTTGAAACAAATGATAAATATGCAGCCCTTGATGATAGAACAATACCAGGATGGTGTAGCAAAATATCATAAACAATATTCCAAATAGCTGTAAAAGCTTTTGTGAAATCTAAAACATTGGGTCCCATATGATCTAGTTTCACACTTAGGCAGGAATGAAGACATGGAATAAGGCACTGTTTTGGAATACAAGACTAGGAAAGAAAAAAGAATATTATCTCACTGTCAGTTACAACGTACAACAAATTTGAAATAAATAAATAAGAAATTCAATTTGATTAACACTATTAAGAGTTTAAAAGAATTATTTAAGACAGCTGAAATGAAAAAATAAATAAATGTTACACTGAGTTTGTAGAAAGATTGCAAAATAAAAATTATAAATGGCAAGTAAGTGAATAAACTGAAATAAATTTGAAGTTAGATTAATGACTCTTTTTTTCAATGTTTTTCTGAGAACTTAGAATAGAATATAAAATATATTATTGAGAATATAAAAGAAAAGTTGAAACCATAAAAGAAAAAACATATTATATTATTGGATTTGTAAACTAAATGGAAAATAAAGATTATAAATGTCAGTTTAAATAAATTTCTAAAAACTGAATTAAATAGTTGTAATTTGAATCTCATTATTCATTCTTAACAGAATATAAAGGCTATGTCTTCTTTTTTTTATTTTTGTAAAGAAAAATGGATAATACAATATGAAGTAGTTAAAAGCTGTCAGTAACAATTCAAGATTCCATAAACAAAAAAGTAAAATAAATTTTTCAACAGCTATTAAAAGGAATATCTCTATATGGTTAAGATAGAGCATAAAAGCTTGGATTACTTTGTTGCATTATAGAGTAGTTTTAAAAAATAATAATTACCGGCATTATAAGCAATATACTTACAGATCGTTTCTTTACAAGGAAATGTAGAAATTCAAACACAGGGATTTTTACCATGTACAACAGATATGGAGACTGGCAGAGTTGATTCATTATGTAATGAAGATGAAATAACAACTAAAAAAATAAAAAATAATGTAGGCAATATTAAATCATAGACTTATGGGGAAAAAATGGAAATCCTCTGCAAACTATTGCAGAGTGTCATATTAAAGTTTTTAGGTATAGGTAATTACAAGATTTTAAACGCCAATAAAATTTAAAAAAATTATAATATGCTGATAAATATAAATCAAATTAAGATGCACTGTTTGTGGTGGTATATATATATTTACTTATATGTGTTTAAAGAAAAGGTTTTAAAAATATTACTAATAAATAACACTTCCCTCACTATACAGATGTCATTTGCACCCATCGAAGAAATACCATTAATTTAAGATAACAGCAATCAAATAAACATATTATTCTATAGTAGAGGAGGTACGTTGGTAAAACATAAATATGTTAGTAATAGTTAACACAACACAATAATAAATAATTGTCAGAACTTTCAATTTAAAATGATATACATTCTAATATATTCAATAAATAACAAATTAAACTCATATTTTTTTTCAATAATTAATTAGTAATTAGACAACTATATAAGGGCTCAAACTTAGATACAGTAATAAATAGTAGACACAATCCTTTGTTTGAACATTGTTGACCTTTTTTTTCTAATGAAGAAAGTTAAAATATTCTTATTCTCAGTGGGACAAATCATGGGTTAGAATCCCCTTGCCACTGTGCTAACCGAGGAAGGTTTTTCTGGTTTAGCTCTCCATGTAATGCAAATGTTGGTTAGTTCTATGAAAAAGTCTTTCTTGAAAGCTAGTTTCTTTCAATGATTTATTCAGTAGTTCCCTTGTCTTCTGGGTTGGTGGGTTCAAAATGACAAGGTTACAGAATTGAACAGTGATAGTCATTAACTTAGAATTATGTTGGCTGTTCAATGCCAGTTATAAAATGAAATAAAATCTTCTTGATACTCAAAATGGATATATATATATATATTGTTTCTAATAAATTGTACAATTAATTACTGATGGAAGAAGGTGGTCATTATAAGTGGTGGATCAAGTTTTGCGACATCCTCATAAATTGAAAGCGAATATTGAATTCAGGTAAAATTCTTTTTAAAAATTTTTTGCATCTCCTCTTCAGCATAAAATAGTTGACAAAATGGAGATACACAACACTGCTCTTATATAAATTAATTTGTCCCACTAAATTTTATTTCAATACAAAAAATATTTGTTATTCTATCAATAAAATCATTATTGCATTGCAAATTTAAATTCCCAAGCAAGTAATATAATAAGTAAGCTTTCATTTGGGCAAATATTTTTTGCAGGAACTTCCTTTAAGAAGTTTATTTTAACAAAAAACCAGGATAATCTTGATTACATCAAAAAAATTGGAGAAAACTGAAAAAAATCTAGCAGTCTATTGAAAATTCCATAGACTTAGTAGCTGTGTTAAAGAAAGATTGTATTAATAACATTAGAGAGAAACAACTACATATCATAAACTTACATTGGTGAGAGACTGAGATGAGAGTGGTACTTCTTCCTTGTTTGTGCATGATTCTATTAAATGTTTTAAAATTTCTATATTCATTTGAAGAGATGCTGGGTCTAGTGACTGGATGTTGATTTTTGCCTAAAATAAAAGAATATGAAACTAAACAATTTAAAATGATAAGTTAAAGTTTTTATAAATATGCCCAGCAGTCAGATACAGTTGCATAGTTACATGTCAGATACAGTGGCGTCAGATACATGTGTGTTACATATGTATATTTAAACATTTATTTATATTTTAAACATAACTTTAAACTTTTTTATATTTACATCCTACTTACCGTACAATAATTTGTCAACCAGGAAATGTTTAATTTTGGTGGAGGTTTTGTCCCTTAAACCCTCCCAAAAAATATGAAACTGGTAAGATATAATGTGTTACGAGTAAAGAAACTATCGTAGCCGTAGTAGTTTTTTTTTAAAGAACTAAAGTGAGCAGTTTAATACAAAAAACTATTAATTTTTATTGATTCCTGGTAACTACTTTTAATGTTAAATTAGTAAGGGTTCAAACATCAGTAATTCCAGTACTATTTTGAGTCAGATTAATGCAAATGTTAGATAAGTCCACCAGTGGAACATATTTTGCTATACCATTCCCAATGTACATTACTATTCAGTGAAAATTAGAGAGTTTTGAACAAAAGACAAAATTAAATGATCTGATAATTTCTTGAAAAAGGTTTAAAAAGTTTAATGCCAGAAGAAAAAGTTTGAAAAATGGTTTAAAATAATAAATTGGCTCATAAAAACAAGAGTTAAGATAAGGCCGGGATAGCCTGGTCGGTACGGCGCTAGGCCCATGTACGAGAGTTCGAACCCCGCCGGCTGAAGACTCCCCATGTAGTAAAGTGACTGATGTACATTAAATCTGTCGAGTCGCAAAAGTCCTCCATGTTCCCATAATAAATCAATACCTCTGGGGGTACTGGATTGGAGATTGGTCATTCTCTGATTCAGGTCAAAATTACGATCTGTGGATGAATGAATGGGTCCGCCCTATAAACGAGAGCAGCCTATGGTGTGACAGAAGTCAAATTCTCGGCCATAGATGGCGCCACTGAAGAACAAGAAATGCACACTCTGCCTTAAATTTGCTCGGTTTCACCAAGCAGGCTTGCCCGTCCGGCAAGTGGCATTAGAAACAACAACAGAGTTAAGATATTTCTCAAAAATTTCCTATGTTTAAATAAGCCAATTATTGTTACCATTTTCTACAAATTTTTCAATCTATACCTATTTTTATTTTTTCAGTATGACTGTAAATTGAATCCTCATGCAAAATCTGCTTCCTTAAAGCAGTTAAGTAGTGACTACATTTGTAATAAAGTAGTTGTTAAAAAATTAAGTAAATAAAAAGTAGTTTTCCTGCCCACTGAAAACGTCAAAATATTTCATTTACATTTGCTTGAAAGATCTGGAAATAAAGGGTACAAAATACTTGAAAAATGGATTTGAATCACAGCTAAGAGTGTTATAAAGTTATTTGTAAAAATTAAGTTCACTTCAAACTAAAATAACTTTAACGTTGAGCTTTGACGCTTAATGTGCAAAAAATTTAAAAATTGTTTTGGTTAGTGGCAAACTAAACAGTGCTTGAAAAAAAAAGTTTAAAAAATTGTTATTTCTACAACAATATTCATTCTCTTGCAGAATTAGAGTTCACAGTTTGAATGAAAGCAGGCACATAAATTGTATATTTAAATTTTTGATTCTAACGAGGTTTGCCTCTTATTAAGATGATTTTAAGACTTTTGCTTCAGTTAATCTACTCACATTAGACACAAAATTCTATATTTACCAACATTTTAAAATGATAATTTCTAAGTAATTATAAAACACGTTCAACTGTTCTATTTTTTCCCTAAAGCTAAAAATCAAATATTTTTTTTAAACAAATTTTGTATTGTATTGTAAATGATAAACGGGTGAAAAAAAATTAAATCTATCCCATTACATAAAAAAAATGTAAGAATGAGTAAACATTTATGTAAGTTTAAAAGTAAAAATCATTATAAAATATCAACAAAAAAAAACCAAACATTTCTTAAAATATTAATTATTTCAATACATACTATATCATTGGCTATATTTATAAATCTGTCGTTCAATTGTTCACCATTCATAACACTACAAACCGACTGTAGAGCACAGACTTCATATTCTTGAAGAATAATACTGTTTGTAGCAGTTGATTTTTTTGATATTGAAGTACAGATATCACAGGAATGCCCAGTAGAGTTATTTAAATTTGATGTTATTTCTTTCGTAGAAAAGTGTCCTCTGTTTTCTAGGTTCAAAATTATTGCTTTCCATGAAAGTAGAGGAAAATCTTCAGGAAGATAACTTGATAATGCGTCTTTTAGGCAACAAAGCTTTGCAATGAATTTCAAGTAGATTTCAGATTTTGCCTATTGAATGAGAGGAAAAATACACTTCAATGAAATGGAAAGCAGAAAGTATTTAGTTAAAAAGTTTTTTTTTAATTAAGTTTTTTAAGTTTTAAATAAGTTTTTTTTTAAAATTAAAGATATTAGTAATTTGTTGTACAGTAAAATATAAATTTTAATTAATTTTTTCCATAGACCTGAAAACCTGCTATATTTTGGTTTTATTATAGAAAACAAAAGCCGCCTAACTACATAAGCTCTTTAATTCAAAAATATTATGTAAGTAGCTAAAATATTATGTAAGTCTTTAAATTGATGCTGTTATTTTTACACTAAAAAAGTTGCAGCTACTCATAGCTAAAATACTGATTTATTTTTTCCAGTAGCACTCTTCCAAAAAAGGTTAGTTTTATTTAAACATTTTCAGTTTAGTATTTCACTTAGTTTAATAAGTTATTTAGTTTAGTAGTTTAAACTAGATTTGTTATCATTAATATTTTTTTTTTTTTACTAAACTGCATATTTTTTATTCAGATAAATTACATTCCATATAAAGTAGAATAGTTACTGAATGAGTTTCCTTTCCTCTTATAATTCTTATTCACTTTCAAATAAAACTAAATATCATGAATAAATGCTCTCTGCACGATATTCTATTTATATTAAATTTGTTTCCCAAATAAAACCCTTTAAAATAGAAGAACAAAACATTTGATGTCATTTCAACCTACAATGAATAAAATTTTTAAGGATGCAAAATCTAAAAAATCAGATTTGAAAAAATCTAACAAATATAGGAAAGTAAAATTTAAAACTTTTATTTACTTTTTTATCAGAGAGCTTTTCAATAGACAGTGCAGTTCTGCAAGGTATTTCTTCTAAACAGTGATCTTTCACTCGTGAATCAACAGCACAATCAGGTAAATGTATAGTTTCTATCAATGCTGTATAACACGACAATAGATATTCAAGAATATATTCATTGGAGCTAGCTTTATAACTTTTTAAATACTTTATAAAGCAATGTCCACTCATATTGAATATCTTATGACGAGTTTCTTTGAGAGCAGGTGAAAGATATGATCTTCGATACAGCTGAAAGATTCAAAAATCCAGTAAATAATACACTAAAATTAAATTGGGTATATCTGAAATATATATAATTCAGTAAATAATATCAATATGCTAAAATTAAACTGGGTGGGTTCACCTGAAAGATATAAAATTCAATAAATAACAAACTAAAATTTTGTTGAATGTAGATGAAATAAATATATAATTAAGTGAGAGTGACCTTTGATTATTCAAAAATAGCTGTCCTAAAAGCTCAAAAATAGTAGTCTAGAAAGTATCCTCAGAAATAAATAATAGTAGCCTAAATAATATCCTCTGATAACGCCAATTTCTCAGTAAATTCCTCTTGTTTTTTTTTTTTTTAACATTTCCACATTATTATATTTTAATAAAATGTTTAAGAATGATATTATTATGACACATGAATTTTGAATTCTTTTATGCAACTAATTTGCGATGATTCCTGGTAAATATATGTTGTCTTCTGACCAGTTATTAAAAAAAAAATTCAGCCATTTCCACATAGATTCTCAAGTTCAAAATTTCATATTAATTCATATTAGGGTAATCACTTGTGATACTTAATGCACCAATTCTATTTATGCCATTTTCTCAACAGTTTTCTATCATTTTTACAGTCATTTCGTTTTCCGTCATTTTCATAGTTGTTTAGTTTTTTATAATTTTTATAGCTGTTTCCTGCTCTGATATATTAATATTATGTTGTTAGGAGACGCACATTTCACATTCTGATGCACACAAATCGCAATGATTCAATATTAAATCTACATTATTTTTCAATAGTTTTTTTCTTCAGTTATTAATAACTTTTTTTTTTAATGTTTCCACATGGTTTGCCAAATTCTGATATTTAAAATTTATATGGATACTGGAATTTCAAATAGCAGTAATCACTTTCTTATATATTTGATTTACGACCGTGAAGTCAGCATAATTTTTCTGATCATTAATTCTAATCTCATTTATCTACATTTTAAGTCGTTTGGACATGGTTTTTCAAAATCTAATTCTTCTAATATGATGGTATGACTACACACGATTTTGAATCCTCACTTTTAACACACTCGGTTCGTGAAAATTGTATCATAAACTCATGTTGTTCTCTGGTCAATTTTTTGGTAGCTAATTATCCCTGTTTTGACTATTTCCATATGGTTTATATAGTTGCCATTTAGTAGTCATTAAATAGTTGTCATTTTTCTGAAAATAAGACGCTTTTTTAGCTGTTTTGATTTTAAAAATAATAATAATAATAATATTAGTCACAGATTTTAGAAGCAAATAGTTGTATTTCAGGTTCTAGTGGAGGCCCTGTTCAGCTATTAACATCCTAAAATTAAATTAGTTACAGCCGAAAGATTAAAATTTAAATTTTATTCAACACAATTGAAATGAATACACCGAAGAGCCCTTACATTATGACCATCCTCCATCTATAACAATGGGCTCTCCCAGGTTTTCATGGTTTCTCGCCCAGGAACAATGTTTTCATGGGACACATTAGGACCCATAATCCTCATCGAACAATCCCTGACGTCTGTATGCTACTTGAACATAGTTGCAGACCAGGTTCACCCATTCATCTGTGGGGGATTGTGTTTACCAACAGTATGATGCACCGTGTCATAAGGGTCGAATTGTCGAGGAACATTACAGTGACTTTCAAGTCATGTTTTGGCCCCCAAATTCACCTGACCTTAATCCAATAGAGCATTTGTGGTCCTACTTAGAAAACGAAATTCGTGCTGCCACGCTACCCCCTCGCAATGTGATGGAATTGCAGGACCAGTTGGTGAGCGCTTGGTACCAGATACCTCAGACTACCTATCAGCACCTTGTGGAATCAATGCTACAGCGGGTGCTAGCAGTTTTGAGGGCTAAAGGTGGTCCTACATGTTATTAGCAGGGTGGTCATAATGTAATGGCTCTTTGGTGTATATGGTTTAGTAAAGAATATATTAAGGTACAGCTTAAAGATTTAAAATCCAGAAAATGTGATGCTAATAGTAGATAAGTCGTAGTTTAAACAAAAGTTATATAATACCTGAGACAGCTTTTCCAAAATCACAGATAGAGACAAAAGAAATACCACATCGGTTTCACTCTTAGTAGATTTTTTATTCTATAAAAAAAAAAACTTCAATTAATTTTAAACAGAGATTTCCTTTTAGAACATTACTACTTGTTTTCAATAGTACTGAGATAATAATCAAATAAATAAAAGTTTTATAAAAATATTCTTTATATTATTATTTTTCATTTCTGTTATAAAGGTGTTTCTAATAAATTCAAATATGGGAAAGCTTTTTGAAATTATGATAATGTTATCATTGTAATTTTATTTTTCTTAAATGTTAATTTAAAACAAGATATTTTTTTTATCAATAAGATAACTTAAACACATATTTAAAAAAAAAAATGAAAGAAATAATCAAGAAAAACTTTAAGTACCTTTGTAAGATAGAATTCTAAATCCGAAAAAGTGCTATGATTCCTGGAAATTTCTTTAACAACACTTTCTAAAAGATAGATCATCCATGGTTTTATTTCTTGACACTTATCCTAAAAAATAGTATAAATAGGCATACTTCAAAAATATTGAAAGAAAAAAAAAAGCATCAAACCATTATAATGTCAATTTTATATTGAAAGTATCAAGGCTAATATTTCAGAAAATTTTCAAAATCTATGACACATGTAATACATTTCTGAAATTTTGTAATTATTTCAAAAATTGATGAAATTGAAAACAATCAAAAAGTTATTTACCTGTTCCACAAGTTTAGTGGTTGTAAGGACGATTTTTTGAAGAAAAGGTCCACTTGTCACAAAATCAAACAGCCATATACTTCTAACACCATCAAAAATTTTGACCATTTGAGTTGCTATTTGTTCAGCAAGTTTAGAAACATTGTCTTTATGACCTAAGTCAGGAGTGAGAAAAAATAAAACAGAGAGTCCAACAAGACATTGCATTTGATTTCCTGGCAGTAGATATTCAAGAGGTAAACACTCAATTAGCTATAAAAAGAAGAAAAAAATTGTGAGCAAAATCATAAAAATCAATAATAAACAATTACAAAAGTAATAAAACTTAAAAAGTTCATTTTTAGTAATAAAACAATTAAATCTTCTAGCATAAATAACAATTGATTTGAAAAAATTTATTATTTGTATTGAGAATTGAAAATTGTATTGTCTACTCAGGGGTCTGTCCAGACTAAATTTACTACTGTTTAGCGGTACAAATTATGTCTAAATTTTTACAAAATAGGTGTCACTCAAAAGAGCCTAGACAGACCCCTGCTACTGGATAGGGGACTAGAGTATTCTCACTAAGTTTCAAAATTATTAAAATAGTTTGTGTGCAGATGGCATTGAGGAAGGGAAGTGTCGTTTCCCTATAGAAAAAAAAGGAGTTAAAAAGAGAAGGACTCACTCGCTGTGGCGTATTTTTAATGCATGTTTAGAGGAGGTTTATCTCCTTGTGATGTTATATATATACATAAAGAAAATTTATCTCTAAATATTTAAAGTACAAAAAATCAAAAATGAAAATTTTTTAAAACTGCATCCACTAATCCAGTAATGTACAATTTCGGACGGGGTATTGTCCCCCAAATCCTCCCCAAAACTATGACACTGCTCACTCGTGTGAAAGAACATTATGGACATGATGCTGAAAGATTACAGATGAAGGTGAAAGGAGTAACCAGAAGTAGAAAGCTGGATTTTGTTTTTAATTTTAACATGTATAATTGTAAATATATATATATATATATAAAGTTCTGTCATCCTTCTGAGTATACCAAAAACGAACCAAGAAATTAAAAAGCTTTTCACAATAGCGTAGTTGGCAGGATGACAGGACTTATATCATATATATATTTATTTCAGGTTCTGGATTGATATTATATATATATTTACAATTATACAAGTTTAAAATAATATCAAAATCCAACATTTCACCTCGGGAGAGTCGCTATCCCCTTCGCATTCACCTATACCCTCCCAGCTTAATGACCAGAATATTGTTTCTCTCTCTCTCGAGTCCTTCTCTTTTTGACTCCTTTCCTCTCTCACGAAAGGAAAACTACACTTCCTGCATCACTCAGCCACTGACCTTCAGGTCAGGAGTCATTTAGATGAGTGGGAGTGGAATCAGAGTCCTGACAAGTATTATCCCAAAAAATAAATAAATGACGAGAATTTTTACTCATCTATTAATTCTTGAGAAGAGAAATTTAAAATAGAGAAATAAACTTCAAAACTGAGCTGATATTTGTAAATTACTGCAATTTCATAACATGCTCTAAAATTATTAATTCAAAAAATATTATTACTGATTTAAAATATTAGTGATTCAAAAAATATAATTACCCTAAACAAATATTATTCCACAATACTTAAATTTTTTTTTAATATTATTGACAGCTTAACCAGACAAGGCTTCGAATGAAACAAAATTTTAACAAAGTATATAGAATTCCTTTTTTTCCCTTCATATAACGTGATTGCATCTTACATGATGATTGACAGTAAGCTACCAATACTGACAACTAAAAAATAAGAGGTGTTTGAGGTAGAATTTAAAAATGGCAGAGTTTTGCTTTTTCATTCAAATATTTATTTAAAATCCCTGATCCGCTCAGTTTCTTGACATATTTTTATACAAAGATTTAAAAAATATATGTTAGAGGAAAGCATTCGGAAATACCTTGTATCTGAAAAGTCCTAAATGCTACCACTGTGTTAAATAAAAAATCAATTCTTAAAATTTAAAAAAAAACATTAACATGAAAAATAAATTATTTCACTATTATATATCTTTAATAAAGCAAGGGTGAAAGTGTAATACCTTGATTTTATTGAAAAGTTGTGGCTTCATCTTAAGGTTGCATAAGGAATCGTTCAACAATACTTGATTCAGAAGTTCACACGATTCTTTAATGCCAGTCCATAAAGGGTTGTACGTTTCTCCCTTTTGGCATTTTGGTGTTGTTTGTGCATATTTCATCCATTTGCCTCGAAAACTGTTCAACTTCAGTAGTACATCGTTCAATGTTACATCTTCAGATAATAATTCCTCACTTACCCTATTTAAAAAAAAAGTATTCAATTTCATTAATGAACTTTTTTTATGTTCAATGATGAGTGGCTAACAAATTATTATTAAAGAAAAATAAACATATTTCATAAATACGAAATCGGCCACCTCTAAATGTACGACAAGACATAAAAAGTCATTAAATTTTAAAGCTCACTTTTTTTTCATGCCTTGGTCTAAAATGTTAGTAACTAAGATACATAACTACAGATGTCATAGTTGTAAAAAAAAAATTTTTAATGTTTTCATTTACCAAAATCAAACAAATTCTCATAGGTACATACTTTTTATTTTATTTTAGTTTTTTAAAATTATTTATCTGCTTTAAAAAAATTAAAATGTAAAAACTCCAAGGTTTTTAAATCTTCTTTAAGTCTAATACCCTGTTTGCACTGTCCAGTTGATTGTACACGGCAACATCAGGCTTAAATCTCTTTTCTTGGCCACTAATGAAAGTTCCTCAAAAGAATAACAAGCTAGCCAATATAAACAATGTATAATAATGCATAAAAGGTCACTGCCATTCTTACCTTTTCCTAGACAAAATCAAATCTTCACTCTTCCACATTGACATAACAAAGGCAGACTGAAAAGACTTTGATTCCAAAAAGAACCCACTTTTTACGTGCGACAGTGCAATTTGGCTTAAACTAAATTTATCATCAATTTCTTGGCTGAAATTGAAAAAAAAAATCAAATCAATAAATAAATCTGAACTAAGAAGACACACACTAATAAAAAATAATAAACAAATAAAGACAATAATATTCAAGTGCAGATAATGCAAAATATAATAACCCTAGTTGTCCAAGCAAAAAAGGGACATAGTAACGCGAGGTTGTTTTATTATGAGTGTACAAATATAACGTAAACATTAACTCGCTACTAATAAATGATGGTAACAAGCTAAACAAGCTAAAGTTTTTAAAGATTGCTGGTCAGGAAACGGACCTGGTCTGTTGCTAAGGACAGGATCAGACGAAAAGGTATAGTGAAAGTCTTATGGATCAGAAAGCATGAAGAAATAAATGAAGAACTAAACTTGGCAAAACCATGTTAGTTAAGAGACTGATAAAATAATTTATAATAACTTAAAGTGTTAAACACAAGATATTTTGCGCAAATGATTTAGTTAAGTTCAGTTGGTTAATAAGTTCATAATTTGCAAAAATGCTTAACACTTGTTTTGAAAAAATATTTAACGCAATGGGAGGGGAAAAAAATCATAGCTTAGTTTTTTTTATAACCATTGTTGAACAGCCGACCCAATTCTTTTTGGTTTAAGACTACTAATGTTCGATTCCGCAGCTTTGCAATTTTGAACTCAATCCAGAAGACAAAAGAACTCCTGGATCAAGTATTGGGAGAAATTTTGCCTTTACGGAGGACTTTTCGATGAAGCTAACCCGCATCTGCGTTGCATGGAGACGAAGATCACAAGAACCTCCCATAGTTAGCCTGATGGCAAGGGGACTCTAACCTATGATCCGTCTACCAAGGCGGATATTTCACGTCAGCACTGTGGTCGGTGCAAGCCGGATGCGGAATTCGTATCGACCAGCCACAGTCGGGATCGAACCCCGGTTCACCTCATTGGAAGGCGAACACTCTATCTCCTGAACCATTGCAGAAATATCATTACCCATAGAATAGTAAACAAAACTTTAAGTATAGGTAGTGCTTTAATAGCTAATGTAATAAAATAAGTGATCATTATAGAGTCCTTATTTTATGATCTAAAATAATTACAAATGATACCATTAAAACAAAGAATATTCCTCCTAATTAAAAAAAAAAAGGATTTCAATATGATACATTATTTTATGCCAAGATAATGCTTAGCAATAATGTTTAGATGCTTTAATAATCTAAAAATGTTTAAACATATCTATGAAGGCTTTTCGTCACTGAAGTCCCCATCAAAAGCAATACCTAAATAATCATTTATATGACTGAAATAGAAAATAATGCTTTTGAATTTTCAATGCAAAAAATATATCATAAAATACAAATCAATAAAAAAAAATAATAATCAATAGAAAAAATTCTCTTTTCTTTAATATCATTGATCTTTAGAGTCGTTGAAATGTGCGGGCTTAAAACTGTGCCACCCTTCCAACTACTCTGACCTTACTTGCGTAAATAAGAAGCGCGATAACTTTTAATTAAGACCAAATTACCCGTTTAAAATGACACTGTGGAAAGAATGGCAAAGTGAGAGAAGTTGTTTATGATTCAGCATATTGATGACAAGGGGAATGAGCTTTAGAAGTAATCTCCACACAGCTGTACCATAATTACTTGTATCAAGGGTACACATCTGCAAGAAATAAATGATGTGTTATAATTAAATACAATAATAAATAAGAAGGGTACTATGATAAATAATAATTACATCTAAGTCCCATGATGCACTTGCAGATGTGTTTTCTTGAGCATGTTGTATGAGAGTCAAGACAACCAACTGTAGATGAGACTTTTCATCCTCAGAAGCATCCTTCTTGCAAAGAAGACATTTTGCTTTTTGAATCATAAGTTGGAACTAAAAATAGATTACTTAAATTTAAAACTAGTACAAGTGCACTAATTTTTAACAAATAATGTTTATCTATTAAAAATAACTAATATATAGCAAGCTTTTGTTCAATAAATGATATTACAGGAAGAAAAATAAAAATACTCAGGAATTTTTTTTTCTTTTTTTTTTTTAAAGATTTATTTGTAGCTAACAGCATAAATTTAATTATGAATTTTTCATGTATGAGTTATTTTTAAACAGAAAACAACACTTATGCATAAATAATACTTAAAGTTGAAAAAAATTTTTCTTTTTAAATTATTGCTAAAAAAATTTTTTTTGAAAAATATTGAACTTCTAGATACTTCAAACATAAATTTATTCCTTTTTTAGCCACCTAGGCTTTATAAATCTCAGATGAAATTTTTAATTTTCCAAACAGTTACATTTTCAATGATTTTCTGAAAAATATTTATAAAAGAAAATCAGATAAAAAGAAACCAAAAAGAGTTTTTTGTTATGCAATTAAAAAAATGAAGTTTCAACCAAATAATGTTAATTTTAAAAACAGCAATTAAAAAAAAAAATTTTTTTATGCACTGATTTAAATTATCTTAAATAGAATATAATAACATTTAACATAAAAAATAAATTTTCACAATTATTATACAAAATTAAAAAGTTTTAAAAAAAAAACTTACAACTAGTAAACTTAGAATTTTATCATCACTTTCCCAAAATGATTGTAAATAATCAGCATGACCTTCCTCAAAGAAATTATGTACAAGGGAACAATCAAGTGCATTGTTTGAACTTTTCATTGTAAATAAATCTTCTGAAGGTTCATCAGCACAGCAATAACTGGCAATTTTAATTTCTCCAAGAGCATAACATAACAATAAGAAAGATCTTTGAAGCTGCTGCACCTAAAAAAAAATAAAAGAACAAAAATCTCAACAATATTTTTTTCGTTTTTCAGTTTATAGTTACTCTGTAACAGAACTGTTTACACACTGCCATGACAACAATATTCAGAATGTCATCTAGTGACATTATATTCATTCTATTTCCAGTCTCAGAGAGAGAGGTTGACCCTCTTGCTGATAAATGTTATTTCTTCTATTCCATTTTTAATTGTTTGCTCTTTCCACTGTTTAATATTTTGCATTTACTTGTAAGTGCTCCATAATTTTATATGCAATCAACAAACTAACAAAGAGCTCGTTGGAATCTTAGTTTGCGCATAAACTGTTACAATTCAGTATTAATTAGAAGTAATCTATACATTTTAGTAGAGTATTCAAACTTAAAATGTTGCTCAGAACTAAATTTAGACATTTTATTCTTACATTCTCTTTTTTTCTTGCAACACAAATAAATTTTCCTTATGTATTGCAGCCTGCATTTTTTTATTTATCCATATGTGCCTATCAACTCACAAGTTAAAACGTCAATAGAAATTTGAAAAGATAGTAAAAATAACTTAATTTGCATAAGATATTAGACATTTGCTTGAAAAAAGTTAAATTATAACTTCTTAAATATTTCTAAAAAAGCTGGTGATGGGCAGCAGGTGATGGGTCTTTTCAAACTTAATGTAAAAGTAAACATTAAATAAAATAACAAATAATTAAAAAATAAATTCACCAATTATAAAACTAAGTGAAGACAATGCAAATACATCTACACAAGATTAGAATATATAGAAAAATTTATACCTCTTTCTTTTCTTTATAAAGGACAGATACATTCTTCTTTAATTCTTCAGTTATATATAGCACTAGATCTTTGAACTTTGGATACACACTATCTGGAACTTCTTCATCAAATAATTTGGTGTGTACAAGAAACGAAGAAAATATTTGAGAAAAAAAGAATAATGCACCTAAATTGGAAAAAAAAAACAATAATGAAAGTTATAATTCATAATAACTAAGTAACAATCAATAAATAGTAAGAACTAAACTACAATGAGTTGAAAATAGTTTAATATTTCTCTAAATAAATTTAAAAGACTAAATATAAAAATTTTACCTAAAATAAATTGCCAATTTTTTATAGCATAATAAATTTTATTTTACTAATGATGCTAAATTAAAAATAAAACTTTAACCAATTAATCAAAATCAGCTAGTCAAATTTTTTCCCTAAGTATTTTTTTAATATAGTTCAGAAGGGGAAAAAAACTTTGCAACCATTTACAATAAATATAAGTTCTTTACTATAAAAAGATGTAGTGATCAATAACATATATTTGATATTCAAATATAAGACCAAACAGAAAAATATCCTATAAAGATATTTCAGACTAAAAAATATCTTGTAAAGTCTAAACCTATTTTACGCAATCTGATTTTTAGTGCAATTTTTACATAAATATAGATATGCATTTAATTAAAGGGATGAACAGTAAAATTTAATCAGCTAAGACAATTAAGTTAGAATTTTTTTTCTTTAATTTTGGCAGAACGAAAAAATAGAAAAAAAAAGATCTTTTTGCTCTACATAACTATGTATAAAAAATTATAACATGAAGCAAAATAATTAAGCATATTTGGACTGAAGTTATATGTTTGAAAATATAATAATCAAAAGTTAAATATATAAATTATATTTAAAATCTCTGAAAATTAGCAGGGTTTTAACTATTTTCACCTAATCAATGATGTTAGGCGCCAAATTCTACAGAACTATTTAATATTATTCATCATTTATTCATCATTTTTAAATGAAATGATTAGCAGAAAAAGAGGACCAGATAAAAAAAAATTTACCTTTTCCAGAAGCAAACAATTGATTCAAATTTGCAAAGGTAGTGTAAATTTCAGCAAATATCTTTCCCAAATCAAGAATTTGTCCAAATGAAAGGTCTTGAAATTGCTGTGCTAAAGTTTGGAGTATCTCTGGATATATCTGACCTCTTGTTATGAGTTCACCAAAAGTGTCGTTTTTAATGCATTCAGTTAAATTTAAAAGAAGTTTCACATAAAATTTGGGAAGCTGATTTAGTCTTGAGTATAGTGTAACAATTTGAATAAAATATCTACAAAACTCTTGTTTGATTTCATTATTTGCCTAAAACAGAAAGAAAAAAAAATTATATAACTTTCAATAAAATGACAAAAAGATTAAATGACACAGATTAATTACACTGTATACATCCAAATATTCTTTATACAGGGTTCATACAGAGATCAGAAGAAGAAATCCAAGGAGTATCCAAGGAGTCCAAAATTTTAAGGATTTATCAAAAATTTAAAAACTTTGTGTAAAAGATTGTTTTTCTTAAAAAAATTAAAAAGCAGTTATTATAAGGAACTTGCAAAAATGTATATTTTGAATTTAATTTCTATCCCTTTTGAAATAAATTTTGACTTTGTCAAACTTCGTCAAGAAAAATAAATTAGTTATCACTTTGACACATAATTACACTTTCCAATTTCAAATATTTTAATAAATCTTGTTAAAGTACAAATGTTAAGGATTGACATAAAAACCTACCAATCTTTTATTTTTAAATTTGAATACATAAGAAAATCTAAGGCATTTTATAACAAGAAAAAAAAAATCACAGCAAATTATTAATTAAGTTTGCTTGTAACATGTAAAATTATTTGCTGCTATTTTTCTTCTTTTAACTCTTGCAATTCAACTTTTATTATTTTAAAAGTTTTCTTAAACTGCTAGATTTTGACAGCTAAGTCATATCCAGTGGTGCAAGTGGCTAAACATGGCTTTGGAGCAACAAAAAGGCAATTTTGGAGCAGTGAAACGGAGATTTGGAGCATATGTAATAAAAAGAATTAAAACAAGAATTTAATAACAAGAATTTTCAATTTTGTTCACTAATAACGTGTCTTATTTTTTTAAACTTTTATGAAGGTCCCTGCATTAAAAAATTAAGTTTCTATTTGGTATCTTCCAATGCTGTTAAATATTCTGCTATCCTCGACTTTTCCTCAGATACGAGGATCTGTTCGCTTTCTATAATCGACATGTCTTTATTATTTAACCCATCTTTAATATTTTTTTCAGCTGTGGCTAAGAGATCCTGAGAAGCCTTCAATTTTTTTTTGCAAATCAATTTCAGCAGCTTTCAATCTGCTTTCCTCAGATTCAGTGTTTTCACATTCTTTTTTCTCAACCTGTAATCCAGCAGAATAATTCTTAAATGCTGCACGAGCCACTTTAATCATATCTTCGTCAACTTTAAAGTTATTTAAACTCCCTATTTTGTTGATATGTGACACAACTTGTCTCAAACCATTAATACTATGTTAATTTAAACTTGCCGTATAGTCAAGTAGCTTTTTGTTCACACTAAGTATTCATATTATCAATATTTTATTTCCTTTTTAGACCACAGGTTGCTAAAATGTTTATCTTTTTGGCTGACTATAATTTTTAATAATGATTATTGCAGTACTTGTAATAAATGTAATATATATAAAAATTCTAAACTTTAAAATTTGCATTTAATAGAGATAAATATTGTTAGGATTGTTTTTGAAATTAATAAATACATGCAATACAACTTTTCAAATGGCAACATAATAATTACTGAATGCTAAATGCGGACTGCCTGAATTGCTAAAAAATATTTGATAAAAATATTTTATTTTTGATAAGGTGAATTTTTTAGGGTCTGACTTTTAGTTCATAATATCAAGGTTTGACAGGTTTCATACGTTAAAAAAGTATTTATCTTTTTGGCAGACTAAAATTTTTAATAAAGATTATTGAAATATGTGTAACAAATGCAATTATAAAAATTACCAAACCAAGAAATTTACCTTTCATACAAATAAATATTGTTTGAAATAATTGTTTTTCAAATAAATAGAATAATTCAACTTCTACAATGTCAATATAATAATAACTTTGACTGAATTGCTAAAAAACATTTGATTTTTGATTTGGGAAATTTTTAGGGTCTGAATTTAGTTCATAGTATCAATGCTTGACAAGTTCCATAGACTACAAAAGTATTTATCCAATTAGTTAAATCCAATTACAATTATTATCCAATTACTAAAATTTTTAATAATGATGATTGCAATACAAGTAACAAATACAATTCTAAAAAATTAACAAACTTTAGAATCAGTATTTACAATACAATTGAAAATTTTTTTGAAATAAATATACGTAATATAATTACTACTTTGCCCCAGTTATTAAGAAACATTTAATTTGATTTATTAAAATATAAAACTTGTTCATAATACGAAGGTTTGACAGGTTTTAAAAGTATCCCAAAAGTATTTTTGGCCAACTAAACTTTTAATAATGATGATTGAAATGTATGTAACAACTGCAATTATAAAAAATTACCATTCTGAAAAATTTGTATTTAGCACAAATGAATATTGTTTGAAGTAACTGCTTTTGAAATAAATGCATGTTATACAACTTTTAAAATGTCAATACGATTACGGCATTTAACTGAATTTTCGTAAAGTAATCGTTTTTTGAAAAACTAAATTTTTAATATTCTGACATTTTTAGTGTCTCTCTTCCAATTCATAATATTGGGGTTTGACAGTAGACGTTTTGTAAAACTTTTAAGTATAATAGCACACTTCGGATGACGAGCGGTGGCTGAGTGGTAGCGCTTCCATGCCACAGGTCCTGGGTTCGATCTTCGGGCCAGGCAAGGTTAACTCAGCTTTTCATCCCTTCAGTGGGTCGATAAATGAGTACCAAGCATGCTTGGGAACTAAACACTGGGGGTTCCGCGTTTGGCAGACCCCCTAACCGGAACATCTGCTCCCGCACCACAGAGCCCAAGGTCAAGAAAACTGAGACGGGCACAGTAGGCCTTGGTCCTCTATGGGCTGTCGCGCCACTGAGTTTTAGTTTCTTTAGCATACTTCCGATAATTGTTTATAGATGTACAAGAATTTAATAATCATAATTGAAAAACATCAGAACTGAAAATATTGAATATAAATTGTAACAAAATACATTAAAAAAATATCCTTTAATCGAAGGGATTGTTAGGAAATATTAACAAACCACAAGATAGTAGATCTTTTCTTTCTTAACATGAAACCATTTACAAATGAATGCTACCATACAAAAAATAATAAAAAATTTCACAATATTCTCTCTAATATTATTGGAACAAACTTTTAGGGGAGGCATGCACAGCAACCAATGGTTGGAAACGTCGCAGAAAAATAGTACGACAGATACAAGAAACAAAGACTGAGTTCACCTGAAATATTTATTGGCCAAAGATATTACGTGGGCCATTGCAGATTATACGTTAAAATGTCACAAAAGATGGTCAAAGTTTCCACTATTGCTAGCGCTGCATGTGTTACTCTATTGAGTCATGAATTGACAGACTCACTTAAAGACACCTGGATTTGTTGGATATCCGCAGTAGCACAGACAATTTTTTGAAACCAGATTCATTTTGGAATCCATAGATGTTGCCTACACAGCACTTTTCAGTGCATCCTTACAATAGAAATCCATGTTGCTTAAATCAGGAGAGCGTGATGGCCAGTTAACCAATCCACCTTCTGAACGACGACACTTAGAGGCGACAATGACACTTAGTTTCTGATTAAGAGGTTTCGATGCAACTCTGAATCTTTGTGATGTCCTCTAACTTCCCTTAAAATTTGTCATCATCCAGGGATACCCTATATATGTACTGCCTTTTGTGAGGATTTAGTCCACAAAAAGGCAGTACCATATATAGAACTAATAAGATTTTTTTAATAAAATTTTTTTGACAAATATTTCTGAACAAATATAAATTTTCTTCAGAAAATATGAAGCCCATATCTTAATATGATCTACTACTTAAATTTTAACAAAATTTAAGAATTTAAATTTTTTTATTGTTAATATTGCACAATGTAGGTATCAATGCATAGCGTAATGTATATATCAAGAAACTACTTTAAAAAATAAGGAAATTATTTTACTAAACATAAGGAAATTATTTTACTTATTAAGGATATTTTTTATAGGGACGATAAAACAATAAAAAAGAGGTTTATAAATGCTTTACAATATGACATTTAATTTTAAAACAATTTGATTATACTCAGAAATAAAAAGTTTGACTACTAAATACAACCACCCTGCACTAATTTTAAAATTAATGACACTAAAGATCTTATTACGAGGCGCATCCTGAAAGTAAGTACACTTTCAAGATCATATTTATTGGCAACGAGTACTGCAATGTTTCAGCTATTTTACAACATAGCCACCACCAGAATTGAGACACTTGTTGCATCGTGGAATCAACTTCTGTATCCATCTGTCGTAGAACTCTGCCCCCTGTGAATGGAACCAGCGTGTGACAGAAGTTCTCAGCTCTTCATCGTTGCCAAAACGCTCATCGGAGGACAGGAATTTCTTGAGGTGCAAGAAAACATGAAAATCACTGAGAGCAACATTTGGGCTGTAGGGTGGATGATCAAACAACTCCCAGCCAAATTTTGTCAAAACAGCAGCAGTGTGTCATGCCGTATGCGGACAATCATTCTTTATCAAGGAGGAGCGCAACACCTGCAGTAAACATTCCACGACTCTTGTTTTGAATGGAACGTCACAATTTCGGCAGTGTTTCAGAGTAACAGCAGACGTCTGTCACACACTGGTTCCATTCACAGGGGGCAGAGTTCTACAACAGAGGGTTACAAAAGTTGATCCCACAATACGACAAGTGTCTCAATTCTGGTGGTGGCTATGTTGGAAAATAGCTTAAACATTGCTGTACTTGTTGCCAATAAATATGATCCTGCAAGTGTGAGTTCTTTTTTTTTTAAAAAATTCAGAAAACTTACTTTCTGGATGAGCTTCGTAATTTATTTCTAAATGAAATTGCATACTAAATTTTGAATAATTAATCCTCATACTCAATGCTCTTGATTTTATAATACACAATAATCATTATTATTAGTCAAAGTAAAACAGAAATATTTTTGATTTCATTAAAACTAGAGATATTAGTCACATGACAAAAAATAACAATAATAATAATAGAACAACTTACTATATCTATGTCAAGGAGACATAATTTAACAAAATCAGTCAGATTTTTCTCCACTAAAGAAACAGACAATTTAGTAAGGCTTCGGAAGCATTTTAGCCAATATAACAAATTTTCCGTGGGTTTCATATCCAACAGGCCAGCCAATATACCTTCAAGCCAATCAGATGGCTTCAAGTAGCCTTCTGGAACTACTGAAAGCAAGAAGTATTCTGGATGTTGTTCACAGGCTTCGAGAAGGCTACTTAAGGGTAAAAACATGGAACTATCAGAACGATTAACCTAAAAAACAGATAATAATTAATTTATAAGTTTTTATCCAGATTAAACTATTCATACTTAAAAATGGAAAAAAATAGAGTAATGCAACTTTTTTTTTCTTTGCAAATGTATTAATTTAAATTCGCATAACAATTTTGTCAAGAAAATAGCTACATTTAAGAATAACTATTATAAAAATGATCAACCAGAAAAATAAAATGTTTTATTAGTTGTTATATTTTATCCTGATTATTGCCCTTTTTTCATCGAGAATTGTGATTAGTTGTATTATAAATAATACTTACAGGCAAAATTTTTAAAAAAATTATATATACTACAATTTATGAGCACTCATTATAAAAATGATTAAACTACAGAGGGCTAATTTCTTTTATTAAAGGTCTTTTGCAGTGAAAAATGAAAAGGCCACATTACAAATGGATTAAACAAAAATGTATTTCAACTAAAACAATTTCAAATTTAATATATAAAATAATAATTATAATAAATAGGCTAAATGTTGAATACCTGAAGCCCCCAAAATACCGTTGTTTTTTAGAAAAATCAACGAAAGAAAAACAGAAAATAGAAATGTACTTCTAGCTGCATTTTGCTTAGGAAACTAGATTTATTATCATCAATTCTTAAAAGTTGCAAAGTTTACTAACAGATGGTGTTTCATGCTAAATTAGACAATAAAACAATACTTTTGAAAAAGCCTTTGTTTGAATAACAAAGTGACTCAGTCTGAGGACAAAATTTGCAGACACTAGTGCAAGCATTTTAGTTGTAACAATCTGTCATGTAGCAGAAAATATTGTTTAATAGTTTTACTAGTCAGCAACACCATCTGATATAGCTAATTTTCAAAGTTGGTAACAATAAATGACTTGTTTCCTATGCAAAATTTACTAAAAAAATATATCTCCTTCTATTTTTCCTTTATTGATTTTTTCAGATCATAGGCTTTCGGTATACTCATTAATATATACTTATATTATGCAATAATGCATTTTTAAAATGTAGCACATGTAAAGTATAATTGAATTTGTCAATAATTACTTTCAAAATATTATTGCAGCAGGAATCAGTAGATATCATCAGAGGAATATCAAAGCCACAAGCAGCACAAAGAAGGGCTAAAATTGATAAAGGGTCCAGGTCTGATCTAAAAATGGAATATATGTAACAGTTTAAAGGTCATTTAGGCAGCTATAAAAGTAAAAATATTTAAATTACGCAACGATAAATAAATACAGTTAATTCGTGAGACCGCTGGTAAGAAAATCAAAACTATCAGATTACCAAGATAGTATCTTTATCCAATGTACTACAGTAAACAGTAAAAAAAGTCAATACAAGAAAGTTCACTAAAAGTAAAAAGATGAAAACAATTGCATTTCTGAGTTGTATGGAGAAGGAAATTATCATTAATAACGTTATTAAGTTAAAGCATGAAATTTCAGTTATGGTTCAGTCTTTTTATTTTATTGTAATAACTTGTTATTAATTTCTCCAGCACCTTTGTGTTTACATCTTTTCTGTGTTTGGACACCAAAGAAGAGACTTCATTATAGTACTAAAATGAACATATGTCCCTTCATGCAACAACATTTGTGCTCTTTTCACAGCGTTTAAGCTTTATTCACGTATAGTTCAAAATTAAACTTAAAAATAATTTTACTGTTAAAAAGCAAAATTTTCTATCTTATTAATGCAAAATTTAAAATTTTCTTTCTTATTAATGCAAAATAATAACAATGTTTTTAAGGATACTCTTATAAAAACAAATTATATGCTTAATCAAGAAATAAAAGTTTAAAACATTAAACATGCCTTTAACTTGGAAAATGATATAAAGATACAATACACAGTAGATCAAATAAAACAACAATCGTTTACAAACCTATTCTGATTTAAGGTACAGGACATCATTTCTTTAATTAAAGCTGAAGCTACAACACATCCGGAAATATTTCCGTATATTTTCTGAAATTAATAGATTAAAATATATATGTCAGTATTTAATGAAACCATAATAAATTTAAAAACAAATAAAATATGAGGTAAATATTAACAAGAAAATATTGACATAAAAATAATACAAAAGAAAGGGCATAGAACATTTAAAATTGAAGATCAAACAAGAAATAATAAATACCTGTTTCTTAAATAGTTTTTGCAAATTATCAAAAAAAGCCAAGATATGGACATTTGGTTCTTTTGGGGCATCTTCAGAATCAGCTTCTGGTGTTAACAGACTTTTAAATGACCCAGTCTTTGAACTATTTAATAAAAATCATGTATTTGAGTAATATAATACTTAGAAACTAATACTTTGAATAATAAAATTCTTAGACTATAGACAATTCATTAAACATTTTTTAATAAAGTAATCATTGCATAACTTTTTAGTATTTTAGTTGATATTTTATAAAAAAATATATACACTTACATCATAACATTAATTTAAATAACTAAATAACATAAATTTTTAAAAATAGGCTTTGATGAAATTTCTATTTCCTTAAATTTTATTAAAGCATAAAATTTGTATTAATAACAACAGCGAATTAGTTATTTAAAACTATACCATTATTTACAAAACTCATAAATTACAGTTTTATGCAGAATTAAGATTTTGTATTTGTTATTTAAAGAAGCACATATTTGGTAACATTCAGGAAAAATCTAAATTTTTGCCATAAATATTTATGGGTATTGTGAATTGAATTTATTGTTTTTCTTTCCAACATAGATAATATGTGATATATCTGGTTGAACTATTTTGATATCATAATCCCTATGAGTTTATAACTAATTATTAAAATAACACCTTACACTTATCCAATTAAAAAAATTTTCTAAAAATAAAATTGAAAATTACAAAACTCTAGACATCTGAGTGAAATTTTAGAAAAGGTGCCTTAAAATTGATTCCCAATACCTTATATTAATTACAATAATAAAACCTAAATATTACATTTATATTACCTATAATACCGAAATATTACACCTAAATATTAATATTTCCCATTTAAAGTTAGCATTTGAAAAAAAAATTAAAAGTATATAGCCCATTAAATTTTATATTAAAATAACATATTTGAATGAAAAAACAGAAAAAAAAATCTTTTTTGAGCTTACTTGAAAACTATTCCAGTCAGGTTTTTAACAATATCATAGCTAAGTGGACAATAATCAACATGACATGTGGCAAAATACACAAATGTAGATATGACTTTAATATTATCAATATATGCTGGCAACTGTCAAGAAATTACAACACAAGTTAGATATATTAGAGACAAAACACAAATAACAAATTTTTTAATAATTTTTAAAAGAAACAATGGGTATTAAGAGAAAACCTAAGGTACTATGGTGATAGCTATCATGATTTTCTACGTATCAAAATAATCAAGATGAATTGTCAAATTTTTGGACAATACAAAATTTTAAATGTAAAGAGATCCAACTATTTTTAAACCATTTTCTAATAAAAAGCTATATATTTGAATAAAATATTTACTAGAAAATACTATAAATTAATACTAGTAATTTTATCGACGAAAGAACGGACCCTAGTCATAGATCTATTCTCCAGAATATTCTTTCCTGAAATATTCCCCATGGTATAACATTCCATTTTAGATAATTGTAAAAAGTTCAAGACAAAAGATATTGAAAATAAAAAGGGCAAAGAAATAAAGGCAAAATAAATGAAAAAGAACATAAAAATATTAATACAATGCCAGATATTTTAATGTGCCGATATGTGATACTGAGAAAAAAAAACTCTTACTTAAATCTAATGCTAATTAGGTGCAAATAAAACTTAAATTAAATAACAAGTGGTAAATATTTTTGAAGCAGGTTTTAAATTTCCATATATTTTAATATTCAAAATATAGATTTAAAAATTCACACATGTTATGAATATATTAAAATTAATATCTTAAAACCATAAATTTGACTTACCTTTGATTCATTTGAAGCATTGGGTAAACTGTTTAATGTCTCTAAAATTATATAGATGAGAGATTTTGACTCTTTTATAAACGTTGAATTTTCTTTGTAATATTCGCAACATGCGTCTAAGGTCACAAAAAGAAGAGAAAGCTAAAAGAAACAAACTTTAATTGTTTTATGTACCTTTAGATACTTTTTCAAACTATTAAAATTATTTATTTCATGTAGACGAAAAATTACAATTAAAGAGATATTTGTGGGTTTTTTTTTCTTTTAAAATTAAGCAATTTGCAAATCAAATTGTTACACCAGAATTAAAGAACATTCAAGGATACATGGTCAACATTAAGTAACCTGAGCAAAATATTTAAAAAGTGCTAACAAAAATCAGATTAAATACACGCTAATGAATTTTTTTTACCATCTATTAAGTAAATGACACTTGTAGAAAATACTTCTGCAAAAAAAATTTAGGTTTTGCACTGTAAATTTGAAAAAAAAGTTCCTAAAGTTTTTTAATATTGAAATTCAATCTCAGTTTACACCAAACAATTGAATTTGAAAATTGTTATAGATTTTTGATTAATTAAATAATAATGATAATTAATAGTTATTAATTAGTACTAAGTAGGTGATATTAATAGTTATTAATTAATATTGATATTATTTAATGCTAAAAAATATTATTAAATATTTATTAAATTATTTATTAACTAATTGATTTTTAAAGTTGTTTTCAGATAAAATTGCATTTTCAAATACAATGTATGTGACATATTTTTAAAGTAATATATTGAGGTACAAAAAATTCTAACTAAACTACTATATTTTTGAGCTCAATAAACTATAGATTAATATAGATTAACCTAAATATAGATTAATATGGCAATTTTATTTAAGACCTAGCTCGGTTCTTTCTCTTGCTTCTGCTCAGGCATACTGAGCTTAGCATATATAAAATTGCATCAAGTGACTTTGATAAGTGTCTATATTTTTTTCAAAAATATTTTTCACTCTTTAATATTTTAAAATCCTAATCTTAAGATTTCCAACATAAACTAAAATAAAAAAAGAAATTATTTAGAAAATTTTAAAGACAAAACATTTCTTTAAACATATTTTTTGTTGCACGAGAGAGACCTTAAACTGTTCAAGGCCCTGAGCCAGCAGATGTTGACATCAATCTTCCAGTGGCTGCACTAAGAGAGGGACGGAGATGATTTAGAGTTGCGGTTTTATTCCTCTGTGCACATAATGATAAATACTGTTCGTTGACGCTTGTTGTAGCATTTGGCTGTCCTTGGCTGAAACTTCTGGGTGCCGAAATTGTAGTCCAAGACTGTGAAGCACAGAAGGAGTCCCATTTAGCCACCTGGCCACTTCTATCAGACTTAGTACTGCCTCAAGTCTTCCAATAGATCTCCATCAAAGCTCTTTAGACAAATGATGCCAAGAGGTTATTGTTACAAATTGGCTATCTCACATTTCTTATCTCCGAAACACAGTGAAATTTGCAAGCTTGCAATTAAACACACAATTTTATGCTCATAGCAGATGATGCTATTCTAGTGCAGTGCCAATATTTAGTGTATTTCAATTTTATTTAGCAACTCTTAATTGAAAACATGTTCAAATTTCATTGGGATAAGCTTATTTTTGGGGGAGTTATCACTATTTTTGTAATTTTTACTTAATTTATGATAACTAGCATAAATATTTAGCTAAGCTAAGATTATAAAACTTGAAAGGAAATTTCTATATAAAAGATAAAAAATACATTATTAAGAAGTTTTATTTTTTGCTTACTTATGCGAAAGGTCAATAATAAATGCATTGATAAAATTTTCAAATAATTAAGTTTTACAAAGCATGCATTATGTCAAATTTCAATAAAGTAATTAATAATGAACAGTTCACAAAAAATATAAAACAATAATTCTGTTTAAAATCATATTTTAACAAACAAGGGAAAATAAATCAAAATTCTAATTAACAATTTCTCAATTAAATCTTTTAATAGGTCAATCATTAAATTTTGAAACAAAAACCAATTAAATAATATATAATTACCAAAGTATTACTGTCGAAAACCAGAGCGCCATAGATAGATGCCAACTTCAAAAATATTGTAATACAGTTGAAAATGAGATCCAGCAGTTCATATTGATTATTAAAATTTTTTATTTCTTCAATAAAAACCTAAAAAATACATTAAAAAAAATTTTGAGTGAAAAATTTTATAATTGCTATAAAAATTTATTTTTCTTAATTCTTCTGAAAAATATTACATTTTAATTAAATATCAATAATAAGTTAAAAATAAATAAATATAATCGGCAAAGTTAGATTATATAGAAGAACGTGTGCATGTCCTGTACAGATACACTCATGGCATTACTATCTACTATTGAAATAATAATTGTACATAATCTAATTACGTAATTCAATAAACTAACTAGTTTTGGAGGAAAGAACAGCATTTATAGTTTGTCTACGGTAAGAATTCCCCCCACCACCACAAAGCCTGAGGCCGTCTGCTGCTATGGAAACAAGAATAGCACATTTCAGAGAGGGTAGCTCCTTTTCACTCTAAGGCTAACACAGATGACCGAAGAAAAATATTTTCTTTTTCGCGCTGACTTGAGTCGAAACCTGTCCTAAACAATTACCCCACACCCCTACTTGAAGTAGTTATACCTCGTTACCATCACCGTCACGGATCCAGGCAATAGCTAAAGAGAGTTCTTACTTTACACAAGCTACATAGTAATTCAATTACATTGTATTTAAACTTGAATTTGAGTTTTTCCATTGTACAACAAATTGATTTAGGAAAAACTAAAAAAATACATCAACACAGGATTAAATAAGTGTAAACATTAAATAGGAATAACTAAAACTTAATTGGTAGTCATAATACTTGCCTTAATATATCTACTTTTTAAGCATGCAGCTTGATCATCTGTTGTCACTTGTAGGTTTGTTAAAACTTTATGCAAGACTCGCCATAGAGAAAAAATATCAGATGATGATCCACAGCTAAGAAAATATTTTCACTCATAAAAAATGCATATAGATTATTAAAATTATTAATTTCTGAAAAACTCCTTATGGCATCATTTCAAAAGGAATATATAACATTTCTTATAGTTAAATCAAAGTATTTTATTATAAAAATGGACCGTTCACAAAATATTTGAACTTTAAAATGGATTTTTACAATATTTTTTATCTTAAAATTGGATGATAAAAGTTTTTTCTTAAAAAAAAAAAAAAAAAAAAATTGGTAAATGGCATTAGTAAATCATAATTTTAAAACCACAACTCCTTGAAAGACATAATTTTTATATTTTTTATATAAATAAGGTTTTGGTTTATTCTACACTAATTTTGAATGCAGAAAACACAGGTAAAATTTTCCCAAATTCACAAAACATGACCTGTTACATAATTTAGAGAACACACCACTGGTTTGTGTAATTCAACATAAAATCACAAAAATAGGACCCTATTTTCAAACAAATTATATGCATATATTTTCCCCACTTTCACTAAAAAAAAAAAAAATTTTAAAAATTAATAAATAGTCTAGAATGACCCCAGCCAAACTTCGTGTAAAAGTTCAATATATTGTATGCGAAAAAGTATTATCTAATGAATATATATTGAATATTTTATTTATATACTTCACTTCTTTTAAAAAGGAACAAACCATTTTAACAATAACAATAATGAGATTTTTTTCAAATTTTTTTTTCTTTCTAAAGTTACTAACAATTCATTCAAAAGTTTCAATTTTCATTCATTAGTTCAACAGTTCATTCATTATGTTCAAATAATGAATGCAGATAAAAGATTGTAATATTTCAAAACAACACTTTGGAACATTTGACATAAAAGTGCTCTTTGTTCATTCTATTCTTTTTATAGTAGTGTTAACAAAGATTTATTTTAAACTAAAACCATTGTTTTGTTGTTAGATTATACAGTTAATCTTACAAAATTTAGTGCAGAGCATGAAGATATTAATTTTAAAATGGGCACAAAAAAATAACCAAATAATTTAGACATGAAAAAGTAAATTAAAAAAAAAACAGCGACAATCATAATTTATTATCTGCATATAATTCTATACATACTACATTACTTTGAATATTGATAAATATTTTGAGTTTTGTTTTGAATGATGGCCATTTTTTAAAAAAAAGCAATTCTAAAATGTCACCGAAAAGAAAGTTCACTGCATTTTTGCCCAGTTAATGGAAAAGTACCTTATTTACTTACCTTTTATTTGTAATGCAATTAATCAGCCAATCAATAATTTTTTCAAATACAACACTGGAATTGCATTTATTGGAATTGCAAAGTTGAATAATGATATCAAGTTTTTTGTCATTTTCATATGATCCATCTAATACGGCTTGCAATGCTATTGAATACAAAAAATATAAGTAACACAATAACGTTAATAAGAACAAAAACAAATTATTTAGATATCCTTGAATTGGCTGCTGAGCCAAACAACATACAATTAACAGTTTCAAATGCAAAATTATGGCTTAATTAAGCAAAGAAAAAAAATGTAGCTATGCAAAATATCTATATATAAAAAATGCAAGGTTTTTGAAATGTAAGGATAATTACTGTTGTTTTTAATCTTAATATTGCTGTCCATTATTAAATGCTTAACTATTACTTAGAAAATTCTTCTTAAAGTTCATAATAAAACACACCTGTTCATAAATGTAAGAATAAACAAACATGATAGGTATGTATAGGTAAATATAATAGGTATGAGAAAAAATTAAAATTATAAAATTTGCTTTTGAAAACCATTTGTAAAATAGGCAGATATTCGTATCAGTTCCTAAAACAAATTGCTCAACAAGATTAGGTGACAACTGTATATTGAGTGGCATGCTAGAAATTACAGAATTTTTTTTTTAAATAAAATAATTAAATAAACTAGATAGGTATAATTTGTAGTGAATTCTAGACAAATCACAATATATATTTTAATTTATAACAAATTACAAAAACCGGACGTTGCTACTTTGGTGAATGTAGTTGTTGCGAAAAGGAATAATGATACTTATCTATTTCTCTGATATAAGTACTTATAGTTATTTAATTAATTATAGCCAGACTACAGTGTTTTCATCATAGAAAAAAAATGGGTGAGAATTTCTCACCTTTTCTCAAAAACAGGGTGAGATTTCATAAACTTAAGTGAGACTTCTAAAACAGGGGTGATTGTGAGCCCAAGTCAAAATTCCGGAAAATTTCCCGAGTTTAAAAAAAAAATTTCAATTGAAAAAAATTTAAACTAGGTTTTTCTAGGAGAAGTAATTAAAATTTACAAATATGTCTTACTTTCTTGAGTTTATGATTATAACTATTTACTGATAAAAAATGTATCTGGCTCTCCCTTACAAACAAAATAAATTGTGTTTTTAAGTTCCACTTTTGAAAATTTGATTTCCGGAAACTTGTGCGATCAATGATTTTTTGAAACGTCTGGACCTTCGATCTCCGGAAACTTCCGAATCACTGTTAGCGAAAAATCCGGAAATCCGGATTTTTTCCGGAGCACAATCAGCCCTGCTAAAAACTAAAAAAACACAAAAACTCTTGGAAAAAAAAATAATTTCTTTAATTATAATACATTTTTAACATCTTTTATTTTTTAAAGCATTGAATATTTTTGGTGCATCATCATAGAAGACTTTGCCTTTACAAGGTATTTGTCCATCTTACATTAGCACATAAAAAATATGAGCGTCTTACATGAAGAAACCTAACCTACAGTAAACATGTGGTTGCAGAGAAATGTGTTCTGAAAGGGGTTCTGTGGTTGTGTTCTGTAGTTCGAAAAGATTTTGAACAATACTGGTGAATAGGGAAGTTAGATAACGGGGCAGATGTTGAAAATAATGAAAGATCCAGGAAGAAAAGTGAAACGGATTTTATTCTAAATGGCGTAATTCTAAGCTTTTTTTCGAAAATTCGAGAATTTTGATGCGAGAAAATAAAAAAATATGCGAGATTCTCGCGCTGTAGTGAAAACACTGGACTACTAATTTCAAGGAGCAAGGTTTGAGTAAGAAGAACAGCTTGTCAGAAGTCACAAGTTTGAAAAAAAAAAAAAATTGAAGATTGAAAAAGACTTGAAAGAGGGAAAACTAATTCAGAAGGGGAAGTTTAAGTTTGTAAGCTGTGAAAAAAAGGGTGTTTTTTCCTTTATTTTCAAGTTTATTTTAAACATTTAAGAATAATTTAAAGATAAATTTACATATTGATTGTTAGTGTATTTATTACGTATTCTTTCACCCTCATTATGCAAGTATTCTTGACTGGATATTGACATACATAAGACAGATCCAGATTAGATATTTATACATGAATATATGGAGCGAATACAACTGAGTTATGTTGTGGAGTGTAAAATACTCGTGTGGATTATGCTTTATTTTTAAAAAGTTATGTGATGCTTAATTTAAATCATATTTTTTTCTTGCTTAATAAAAGTTCTTTGCAAGTTCAAAGATGAGTTTTCAATTATGCTGGCTTAGAATTTTCTGTTACGTACTCAACTATTCCAGCAATTATTTTTATTTTTCAAATATTCAAATAAAATAAAAATTACGGCTTTTTATTGGCGAGATTTTAAGCTGTGTCAGCAAAATGGGCAAGATAACTCCAAGCACAAGAAAGTACCTGAACAGGATTGATATGAGGAAATTAACAACATCAATTCAACCTGGGGAAAGATTTTTGTATTTAAGTTGCCAAATTTAGGCTGCCTACCAGACAGTGCAAAATTATTTCTTAAAATTTTTGTAGGAATAAAAACCCTTAGTCGGTGTAGATAGACAGATTACAATATAGAAACTTTCCTAAGCTGCGAATTGGGTCTTGCTGCTTCTTATGAAAACGAAAATAACTGATTCATATTAAAGTGGAATTTAAGTATGAAAAAAAGTTCATTACAATCAGAGAAACAACACAATCAGATTTGTCACAATAAATGCAAAATTAATAATGCTTATTTTTAAAAAAGCTATTTTATATACCATTTTAATAAACTCTAAGCACAAGAACTAAGCAGCAATAGCGAGGATCAGTTACCAATATGAGAATATGCTGAAGTAAGATGACATATTATAATATATTGCATAATACTTAAATTATGTTATACGTTATTTGATTTGCTGCGATTTGGAAGGAATTTTCAGGTGGGTCGAGGTCAACCAATCCATAAATAAGGGTTAAAAAGTCATTACAATATGAAACATTGGTATGATTCTACGAAATATGAATGATCAGAATTCATTAAATATCGTAATAGTCTGCTAAATAAGGGAAGATTATAGCATAGGATAATAAGGAAGGATATTATTAGAAACATCAGTATAATTTCGTAGAACTGTACATTCATTTTAATTATTAACTCAAAGTAAGGATTTGAAATGAAAAATGAAGGGTACTGTAACGCCGTTTCAATTTAATAAATAAAATACAGCTCGAATATTAATTTTCAATATCAATTCAAACGAATTGAAATTGATAAATCCAAATTTTGTTCTTCAATCTAATTACCTCGTGCTGTAGTCATGTTGGATATTGCTGCTTCTGTTTGTTGACAAAATTCAGCACTTTGAAATGTCCAACCCGTTTGAGCGATTTCAACGGGATGTACGGATTAAGTGCTGAAATCGCGTATTCGAACGAGTTAAGGTTTAGTATTACGAACGAAACCCGTTCAAATTTCATCGACTCAATACACCTTATAATTATTTCGAACATTGCTGTTTCGCTATTTGGAAGCTTATTTAAGTTGTCAATATCCTTCTTTTTTATATTGAATAAAATTTGTACTTTTTCATAAATGCTCACGTAAAATGTAATTATTTAACAATCATTAATTACATACTCTTCTAAAATATTTTATTAATATAATTTCATTTAAATTTTTGTCTTTAAAGATTAAAGCTAAAAGTAAAAATAATTTGTTAGCATAAGTTGCTAAAATTGGTTCCGAAGCTATGTTTGTTTATTTACAAAATTGACCGTGTTGCTTTGTGTTGTGCTGAGTTCATTTCAGAAAAAAATTGCGCTAAATCGTGAAAATGTTGAAATTTTACAATCTCTTTTTGGATCCACTTGAGCACAGTTTTTTATACGTTCAAATACATATTTGAAAATAAAATTTGATGCCATTTGTTTTTTAAAATTATGCTTACATTATCGTGAAATATAAAAAAAATTGTGTCTAAATTTTGGCACACTTTGAAATAAGTTACTTGTTGGGAAGATAATTATGTCATTTCTCTTTAAAAATGGACATTATCATGCTCTTTTAAAAATTTGTATACCTCCAAACTTCAGAACTGAAAAATGTGCTTTTAGGTTATCTTCCTTTAGGTTTGTTTTGAATCCTTTCAGAAAAAGAAAAAATTATAAAACGGATGATCTTAATAAAACTTCTAGGGTGTGTGTAACAATATTAGGGAATGGTGCTTTTGGACAACCTCGTTGCATTGGTCTCTTTGCTAATGATAAAGTGTAAGAATTCATTTTTTTATTGCACATTCTTTTTTTTTTTCTATTAATTTCACATTCTTTTAATTTGATGTTAAACCAAAGATATGACGCATTTAATAATTGAACACTTTTGTATGTGTGTTACAAACTTTATTTTGTTTCACTTTAAGTCTAGAAATATTAGTATAATTAAGATTTCTGTATTGGTGTATATGTCAAAATAAATACCAAGCATGCGATTTCTGGTTAATGTACTCCGAGTAACTAATGAAGAAACAACCTAAAAGGTGACCAACTTTAAGTTAAATTCATGGCAGATGGAGTTTATATTTATAAATATTTGTTAATTTTTGAAAGTTTAATCTCCTTTTGACTTCTTTATGACTGCAGTTAGCATGAACAGATGCCAACACAGAAACTAACCTATTGTTAAAATAAATGTATAAATTAATATGGTTGCAGCCAACAGTACCCTAACTCTTCTGATCTCACCGATCTTGAACTTTACTCCCTAAAGAAATCCCAGCTTCTCAGGGACTGGCTGATTTCCCCCACACACCATTAGTACAAAGCTTAGAGGAGAGATTTGCATCGAGAGAACCAGTCCCCCTTCCCTTGTTGCAAAGAACATTGTCACGTGATTCCGGGACGATTTTCTCTCCAGTAAGCCCTATCCCCAGTCTTTTACTATAGAGGTGGATTGCAGAGCTTTGTTTTGAACAATAAAATTCAATGAAAATGGTTGAATACTGCTGTACATGTGGATGTGAAGAAAAATTTATAAAAGGAGGACTATTTACATTTAACAAATGAGATTTTTATTCTTTTATAGTCACTTTTAAACATTTATTTACAATTTGTATGTTAGCACGTTAGGTTATAGAATGAATTAAATTGGTTTGTAACTAGCAAAATAGCTATTATTTTTTAATATCCTTGTTTAAATTTAAAAAATTACAATGTAGTTAACATTTGTAAGTATTTTCATTACAATTAAATTTCATATTGCTACGAACATTCTGATATTTTTACTGCTTTTTTGATGAAGCACATGCACTGTTTTTGGCTTATTTTTTCACTCCAATATTTTGCAAAGAAATCGCTTTTTATTTTTGCTCTGTAACTTGTATTGATGCGTTAGAATAACTTTTTTTTAAATAATTTCAAGCGAATTTAATTATATAGTATAATTGTACAAACTTAAAAATATATAAAAGTACATTTTATGTTATACATAATTTTTTTGATCAAAAATAAAATTTTATTTAAAGCAAATTTATAAGCCAAAGAATACTTTGTTTTTATTATTCAGAAAATTATTTTATTATAAAGGAAAAATTGTTTGGATATTCAAATTTATTTAGGAAATTTTATATTAATATCAGGGTTGGCAAGGTTTAGGACAGAATGGATTAATCCACGGTTTAAACGCTGGTTTAAACCGTCCTGTCCAAAACTGTCTTAAATTGTCCAAAACCCTTTTACTCAAATTATGTCACAATTTTATCTGAACAATATTTAAGAAATAAATAAACATAGAACTAATAACATATTGATAATTAAATCTACTACAGAATATTTGTTTTTAAAAGTATAATGTTTTATTAATATTGTTTGACTCTTCAAGTTAAGCATTAAACAAAGGAAGATTAATCAGTAATCAAGTTCAATTGGTCCTCTCATTCAATAGTACATAACTGAAGTTGGACCTTGCCATACAGGTTAAGCCAGTGGTCCCCAACCTTTTTGTACCTAAGAGCAAATACCGGAATATTGGTCGAATGGTGGGCACCATTTATTTTTTCAAGATAAATTTATAGTTGGTAGACATAGGTAATAATACACACTGCATANAAAAAAATATTGTGAAAAATAAAAGGTTAATTTTTAAACAAATTTAGTATTTTTTTAAAAAAAATTATTATTTTTTAATATTGCATTATTTATCCTTGTGCAAAAATATCATTTATCAGTATTAAAAGCATATTTATATTTAAAGGATTAGGTATTCACTTTTGTTGTTCAATGAATTATGGAGGTTCAAAAATTATAAACCTTTTCCTATTATATTATATTATTTTCTTTTAATAAGTTAAAGTAAATTGTATATAAAATATCAAATTTTTATTGATACATGTAATTATTATGTGTACAATGGCTACACCTATAAAATTTAAACTTTTACCAAAGTTCAAGGTTTTGGACAGTTTTACCCAGTTTAGGACAGTTTTACCCAGTTTAAGACAGTTTTACCCAGTTTAAGACAGTAAAACCTACGTGTCCTGTCCAAAACCAGTTAAGGACGTCCAAAACCACAACCCTGATTTATATATATTACTGTATATTTATTATTCAGGAAAATATTAACTAGATTATTGTAGGTTCTATTATTAATAATAAGTCCTATTATTAATGAATTATTATAAGTTGTCAAAGGTGTGGCTATTTTTTATTATTATATGTATTTTATTTTGATTTCAGAAAATAAAAAGGGAATAATTCTCTTCTTGATTATCAAAAAAAAAATTTTATTTATAAAATTTTAATTAAGTCGAGAACTATCAATGTTTCAAACAACAAGTAGATATGTTCTTAAAAGGTATTTAGTAATTCTTTTTTTAAATAAAGAGACAAATAACAAATCCTAAATTTGTTAGTTTAGTTATACTTTTATCATCTTGTGTTAACTTTCTGAAATTTTAATTTCATACATTGGTTAAAATAAATAAATAAATTATTATTGCATGACAGACAAACTAGGAGCACAAATTGTGGAGCATTTAGCAGTATTAATATTTATTTTAAAAATAAAACAAAATATTTTGTTTTTATCAGAAAAATTATAAATTATGAACAATACTAAAACCATTAAAAAGTTATGCAATTGTCCTGTTAAATTTTTTTATTATTATGCGTAATCTCAATAAAAAAAAATTTATGCATTGATAAAATTAATTATAATCGTGTAATTTATAACTTCAGTTCAATTCGGTTTGTATTATCGATTCAAAAAATCATTATTTTTATTTCATTGTTTGATAAAATCATATAATAATATTATTAGCTTTTTATGATTAAGCAATTAAAAGTAAATAATTAAATGTAGCGCACATATTATAATGTATTTTGATTTGAAAACTTATCTTTTACAATCACAAATGAAGTTGGGAAAGCATTCAAAATATTAAAAAAAAGGGAGAGAAAAATCTTCAGGTACTCTTAAAAATATTCATATACGATGCGACCGCCAGCTATGAATTTTTCGCCAAAAAGGTAACCCCCATCTTTGGACAAATTTTCAGAGCCCAAACAATAGACTGGCTATCTCTACCCTAATATCTCCACTAAGGTACAAAGCAAATAAGCCTGGAGTTTATGTGACTGTTCCCTTTGAAAGGAGAGTCTGCACAACTCTCTCCCGCCTAGCTACCGGCCATCTAAAAGGTTTACTATTTTCTGAGGGTACTAAAACCTACCCCCTCTGCCCTAAGTGCCATCTACACCGGGCTTCTGCCAATCATATCCTGGACTGTCTTGGTCTTCTCTGGGAAGACATCTAATCTACTCCTCATTTGGTCTTCGATTTCATTCTGGTCAATGGGTTCATAGATCTGGTCTGACTTTGTCAGGCCAGATGGGGATAAGCAACAACAACATAAATTAAAAAATATGTATGTTTACTGTTAAGAATTAGAAACTTTATGTTTCTCAGTTTTAAAATAGAATCCTAATTTCATACAACATTTTGTTCTGTTTGTAAATTATTATTTCCATTTATTTTGAAATGATATTTTTGTTTTAAGCAAAAGCTTTAATTAGGGGAAAAACTTATTAAGGATAGTTATCACTTTCCTTCAAAATATTTTATGCAAAATTTTAACTTAGCAAATAATTTAAAATTTAATAAAAGTTGTAATTGAGCTTATTTAAGGGAAGATTCGTGTATTGGTAACTGTGCCAAAATAATCACTAAGTTTTGCTGACTTCCTGGAATGTGCTTACTTAAAAAAATATATAATGAATCATAAAGGAGGATCTACTCAAAGGACTTATAACCATTATTTATAACCACCCCAAGTGAGTTTTCCTTTTTAATATCTGCTAGCTTAAAATTTTTTTGATCTCTTGGCAATTGTAGTTGGCAAGCACAGGTATGAATATGGAAATATCCTTTAATTTAAATTTAAGCTTTAAAAATACAAATCTCTCTTTATTTTCAGATTTCTAAAAACATAAATAATTATGTGTTATTTTTTGATACTTTAATTGTTTATTAACTTGAGTGAATAGAGTACCCCTTTCCTAAAAGACAATGTAAGCATAATTAAGTTTGAATGAATTATTGTGTTTATATTTTGCTAGTTATAAAGCTAAAATGTTTATTTAGGTTCCTTTTAATTCATGTTCTATTTTTTTTTTTAAGTTCGTTTAGAAATTGCAGTGCTTTTTTTTTCTTCCCAATACCCACCTGGAGAATGACCTAGATCATACAGGTATCTGAAGGGCAGATTTGTTGGCCACTCTTTCAGGGGCACCATATTAGGTGGGCCAACAGTAAGGACAGATAGTACAGAGAATGAAAGAACATTCCTCCCTTTCCCGGGATTCAAACCCAGAACCTTTCTGATGCAAGGGCAATTCCCTAACCCCTACACAGGCCGGTCGGCAATTGCAGTGCTATTTATTATTATTTGGTGTGTAACTTAATGTACTGTATAAATATGGATGAGCAGAGTAATAAGCAAGTTAGCTGAAATAGTTATTGATAAACCTTTAGTTCAAGTAAATGTTGGACTACCATTTTTTTAAAAAATTCTTTTATAATAAACTCACTCATTTTAAGGATTCTTATATGATAAATTCACATATTTTATGGATTCTTTTATAATAAATTCACTTGTTTTATATGGATTCTTATATGATAAATTCATTTATAAAAGGAATTCTTTTATGATAAATTCACTTATTTCAAGAATTCTTGTATGATAAGTTCACTTATTTAGATTTTACTGATTTTAAATAATTTTAGATACGACGTTAAATTTGTCTTAAATTTCATACCTTTTTCTTTATAGCTTCTTATTCAATTGTGGCGAAGGTATTAGCAGACTTTTACGAGAATATTATTTTGAGTGAGTTACTGCTTTTATAACGCTTATTCTAATTGTATTATACTCTGTTATTTATATTGGCCTTCCTTACTTTTTTGACTAAATGAGAAGTCGGAAATTTTGACTTTTTTATTTTGTATCTATCATTGAAATTGGAATAATTATAATAAAAAAATGGTGGAAAAACATATTACATTGCATTTTAATAAATATAAAGTCAGCCTGAAACATCTGAAATTTATTTTTAAAACATATAAATGCTTTAAAATAATTTTTTTTATATAAAAGTTTTTAAATAGATTTTTGATCAAATTCAGAATTATTAGAAGCTATGGTTGGGTATTTTATTTTAATTTCGGTATTACTAACACCGAAATTAACTAAATGACCAAACAGTATCTGATTTCGAAAACTTAGGAAGGTATAAGTAGACTTTTTAATTCAACATATTTTCAAACTAAACAATTTTCTATTAATTCTAAAATTATTTTTTCTCTAACATATATGTACTTGTGTTGTTAATTATTTTAATAGCTCATTTTTCATATCTTTAATGGTATTTATAAGATTATTTTTAATTTCAGATCTGGTTTCAGTCAACTTAGAAATGTTTTTATCACCCATAATGACTGGTGCAACTTAAGTGGTATTGGTGGTATGTTACATATTGCTTTTTTTTTCCCTCGCATAAATTTATGCTATTTTTTTATAGATTTATTGTTTGCAAAATAACAAATTAGTTGGAGAGGTGAAGTAAATGCAAAGAGAGATTTTTCATTGGCTCATAATAGGGTATTGTACTGAGGTATTGTAAGCAGATGTGTGGCGTAACTACCACTACAAATATTAAATAACAAATCACTAGTATATAAGACATGTTAACTTTAATACATCTAGAGCATGGGTTGCCAAACTTTTTTCATCATCGACCCCTATATAATTTTTCGAAATCTCCANTTTGCCGACCTCTGATCTAGAGGTACCTTTTGGTACATGAAAGTTGATTTAGTCTAAGATTATATTCCTACAATGGTGACCCGTGGATGTGATATGAACTCGCTAACATGATGAATGGTACACATTAAACAGTTGATTTGCTTAATATAAAAACTGCTCAAAGAAGAAAAAAAAAGAGAGAGATCTGGTGAAGTAAATAAAGTCTCTCAGTAATAAACAATACAGAAAAAAAATGAGCGAAATGCTATAAACAAAAGTGAAGGAAAAATAAATAAAAAATGAGCGAAATGCTATAAACAAAAATAAGAAAAAATAATGAGCAAAATGCTATAAAAAAATATGAAGAAAAAAAATGACCGAAATGCTATAAGCAAAACAAAAAAAATGAACAAAAAAATATATAATGAGCAAAAAATTGATATAAATAAATAAATAGCGTGAATCAACTAGTGGTATTCATTCATCGAATTCTATCACAGATAAAATTCGGGAAGGGGAGTAATGTGGCATAACTACCACTACAAATATTAAATAACAAATCACTAGCATATAAGACATGTTAACTTGAATCCATCTAGAGGTACCTTTTGGTAGATGAAAGTTGACATAGTCGATAAATTTAATCCCCACAGATGTATGTTTGAGTAGCTGAATTTGATAATTAAAAATAAACTTCAAGTTTGCTAGTAATAAAACTTATTTTAAATTTATTATTTAAAGTATCAAATTACATTATTGATTGTGTGAATAGATGGTTATTTTCTTGTCTATCTTGCTTAAGTGATGTAAGGAAAATATTTATTGTGCATATTATTTTTCTCTTTATTATATTTCATATGTAACAGAGTGATGAGAAGAAAATTTAAAAACTTTAAATCATTTACCTTTTCATTATGTTTCTTATGTTGCCAAGTAATATGAAGGGGAAAAAAATTAAAGGATGCTTACTTCTGCTGATTGTCTATAATTTTTATAGATTTAAATTCTGAATAAGGAGTGCTTTGTGATCTATGTAAAAGTTCACTTTTCTAAATTTCTTTATGACCTTGTATTTTCTTTTCCTTCAAAGTACAAATGCCTCCCTATTATAAATTAACTTTTTGATGATTTTTTCTATTTTAATGTATGGTCAAACTATTTGTTATTACTGACAGTGATTTACTAATGTTGATTATTTATACTATTAGGTTCTACTGCAAATGCATGTAACCATATTCCATGGAGGATGTACGAATTTTATTTATTTATTTTCATTATTATTTTTAAAAGCGTAATTGAATGTTCGAATAATTTAAACTATTAGTGTTTTCTTTTTTGGATGTAAGGAAATTTTCATATTTGTAAAAACTTTCTATCAAATTCTATTTCTCTTATTATTTAGGTGTTACCTTTAAAAACTGAACTACTTTAATATCATAGTATAACCTAAAAATACGAACTGCCGGAGTTTTAAATTTTAGAATTTTCTAGATTTCATATGTCTCATTTAGAGAAATAGAGATGTCAAAGTTATGAGACTAAAATTAAATAAAAATATGTTTGATTGCATCATAAATTTAGTTAGTTTGTCGATAATTTTTTCTGCAGTAATTATTTAAATTTTTTCTAAAACCTTGATGTTTTTAATAGTACAATTATATTACAACATCACATTTAAGTAATCCTATTTTGACGCTCTTGATTCAAGACAATTTCATTGCAAATCCATGTAATTTTGTCGACTGTTTTTCCTGCAATTATTGTGATAAATTTCCTTGTGGTTTTTAATATTTTGATGTATTTGATACTAAAGTTATTTTTGAGACTTTTTTTATTGAATTTCATGTTGAACATTTGGCCAATCACACTTCACGCTCCTAACAATTATTTTTATTATTTCTCTTGGTTTTGACTACATCATTTTAAAAACACTTACTATTTAATACAATATTATTACAACATATAGATTTCGACATCTAATTAATTTTTTTACATTTTAAAGTTAATTTTTTCTTTTCACAAATTCTAGCAATTGTCTAGTTTCTACAGTAGTCTGNAAAGTGCGAGCTTTGCGCCAAAGTGACGTCACTAGAGTGACGTCGGAGGATCGGCGCGGCAAGAGATACTTCAAAGGAGTGAACCAGCCCTTCTATTCTCTTTAGCCCTGAGTTTCTACAGTACTCTGTATTTTAGGAATCCAAATTTTTGCTGATGTTTTGTTATAATATTATTTTATTATTAAATGAATGTAATAAATTACTTATAATGCAATTTAAAAAAATTTACAAAAGATATTTCTTAATAAAATATTGTTTTGCCGTTTTTAGATATTCACATCACACATGAATCATTTGGAATATATAAAATGAACATTTTTGGTCCTCCTGGAATTGTAAGTTTATTTTATTTAATAATAATTGAAATTTTTGACTGTTTTATAAGTGACACATTATTAGTTATGATTTTTAAGCATGTATTTAGAATATACAAGTATTACTAATATTATGGGTCATAAGCAGGGTTGGCATGATTTACTAACTACTAAACTCAGTGGCATGACATCCCATAGAGGGCCAAAGCCTACTGTGCCCATCTCAGTTTTCTTGAGCTTGGGCTCTGGGGTGCAGGAGCAGATGTTTCGGTCAGGTGGTCAGCCGAAGGCGGAATACCCAGTGCTTAGTTCCCAAGCATGCTTGGTACTCATTTATCGACCCACTAAAGGGATGAAAGGCTGAGTCAACCTTTCCCAGCCCGAGGATCGAACCCAGGACCTGTGGCACGGGAGTGTTAAGCGCTACCACTCAGCCACCGGGCATCGGCATGAATTAAATCACTTGATTAAAATCACAAATTTAATCAATTATTTAAGTCTATAATATATTTTACAATAATTTATGAATATACTCTTAACAATGTTTCATTTTTAAAAATCTGATTTCATTTATGGTGAACATCTTATCTTGACAAATATTGAGAGAGGACTGTATTTAACTATTATTTCATATTCAAAATCGAATAATAAAAATGAGATACTAAATGTGAATAAAAGTGACATGAAGCTTTTAATGTAACATTTTCTTTCGGTTGTAGGTAAAATAATTTGCTCTTTAAAATTCAAATATTTTAATTATACCCATTTAGTTTCATGTTTATTTAAATGTAAGCGCTTAACTTATTAAGTATGCATCTATAAATAGTGAAGGAAAATTGTTGTTCCAAGGGTGTGTGTATATATATATTTATTTCCTGAAAAATTTTCATTCTTTCATTTAATGTTCTTCATTTGATATCTAGCTGATAGATTATGATTTTGTTTTTGGAACTTGAACAAAAATAACTATTTAATTTATTTAGAGATTAGTTTGTAATAATTATATACATTATGATTTTACCAGTTTTTAAATAGAAATTTTTGAGTAAACTGTCAGTTGTAATATTGCTTTTAAATAATATTTAGTATTATCAATACTCTTTGATTGGTGAATGTGAACGTAAACCTGATTTCAATAAAAAAAAATATCTGACTGACATAAATAAAAAGCTGATTTTTTTTTAATTTATTATTTTTTTAATCATGATTTTTGCCAAACCTTGTTATATGAGAGACACTGTTAGCAATTTAACTTTTAAGATACAAAAATTTATGTTTTTGACTTGTTAAAAGGAAACTTCTTCCATATTATCAGTGCACTTTTGAAAGGAAATATCTTTTCTGTTATACCTTAAAAAATTTTTTTAAGGAAAAGAGCAAAGAGAACATTCTTTCACATAGTGCTAAAATTTTTACTCTTTGCATTTCTACATGATCATGCAATTTTAATTAATGGTTACATCTCCTCTTTCCATACACAAGAAACAGTATTTTCTACACATCAGTTTATTTAATAATTCTTTAAACAGGCCATTTGGTATCACTGATAAAAACTCGGCAAAATTGCTATGACTTTAATCAGTTGATTAAATGTGGGGTTGACCTTTATTACAGAGCACTTTCAGTTCATCAACAATTGTATTTAAATTAAAAATTTAGTTTAATGTAAAAGGAAGGAGTTTATTTTTCATTTTTTGAACAAAATATTAAGGTGCTGCCTTATGATTGACAGTATTATTATTATTTTTATTATTATTATTATTTGCAACCATGCTATGTCTATACTGTAGTCTTTTTTCCTTCTTTAGAAGAATGGAACAAAATAAAGTTTTGATCTGTAATTTGATTCCTTTTGATAATTTTTTTATTTGACTTAAAATTAAAAAATATCTCATTATAAAGTTTTGTTATAACCAGGGCAGGAAAATTATGCCTGGGTCATGTAGATTAAGCCCTTTTCATATTCTATTGAACCCTACAAAGATGACAGAATGATAAAAATAGTAAGGTAGATTGAATATAATCTTCATAGTGTTATTGAATATAATCTACAAAAAAAGGATTTTTTAAATAAGGTAAACTTTTTTATTGCTCCGACATATTGCTCCTAGGGCATACACTTGCCGGTAGTACTTAATATTTTTTTAAATATTGCTTCCCTGTCAATAATGTTCTGCATTTACTCTTATCAAGGCTGAATATTTTCTTGTTAATTGCTGCTTCTTTATTATTAATAATTAATATTTCTGATATATTCTATAGTAAAATTGTTCATGTGGATACAATGTTAATGTAATTTTTTTCAACAGATTAATAATCGGTACATTTGTATAGGGTTTTGTAAATGATGTCACCAGATGGCGCATAACTTTTCTTTTAAGTTTCTGATAATTATTATTTGGAATTTATGAATCCATATTTTAGAGAAGCATCATCTTGACAAATTATTGAATTTACCACAAAAACATTCATACATTTTCATTAATATTCAATCAAAAGATGATATATTCAATATAAAAATTTTGAGATTTTTTCGATTTTTCTAACAGCCTTTTGCTGTATATAGCTGAATGAATGTTTACTTATAACCTTTTGAAGCTATACCTTTTGACATGATTTTAACCTTTCAATATTTTAGGAGTATTTCAATCTCTTGCTAACTTCAGAAATCAAAACCGCAAAAATTGGTATGTTTTCATAAACTTTTGATTCTATTACATCTTACTTTTGAATCTTAAGTGCTAAATTGAAACCAAAAAATTATTTTTAATTATTTTTTTCAGTTAGAAGAGAGAAATACATAAGTAAAGAAGATGACCTAATTGAAATAGACTCAATTTGTATCCATGCTGATCCTCAGAGTTATGCCAAAAAAAGTAATAAAAGATTTAAATTATTTCTTACATAAATATTTATTGTTTGCATGTGCATTATATATATTGTAATTTATTGTTTAATATGCCGAATATTAAAAAAAATTCCTTCTAAAATCGTGATTTATTTTTGTCTTTTTTAATTATCTCATTTACCAAATTATATTTTTAATTCATAAAAATAAAAGTGGTCTTGCATCATCCTTCTTTAAATGTCTTTCAGTAAAGGGGAATGAGCTATAAAAGTAATTAAATTATTTATTTATATGAGAAGCTTGTTGATCTTAACTTTAAATTCATGGAATCAGAATTTACCAGTGTGAAATAAGTAAGTTTTGGCAAAGGTTCTCTTAAAAAAATACTAATAAACAATGCTGGGTGAATGAATATGAATTATGATTGAAATAATACACATTCTTTAAAGTACATAATGTTAACCCTCCAAGCATGGAGCCCCTGGGTAAAATTTCACAGAAATGTTCCTCTTACGACACACCTTTACGATTTCTTTTACACTATTTTCCCATTCGATAACATGGAGAAACCGGATTTTTGATGTAAAAAGCCAGTATATGAAGGTTCGAAAAAAGCCACAGAGGTCAGAGTTACTTATTGTTTTCATTTCCTTTCAATATGATATTCTACAATTAATATCATTACAAAAATATTTTTTAGAATGAACAAAAAAAAATAATTTGTTATTTAATTACACAAAAGAAAGTTTGCACTTTATTTTTGAATTAATTTTTTTTGTGGAAGGAAGGTACATTTTACTGTTTTTGAAAAAGTAATGCATGTAAGGCAAGTATAATGCATGAAACCTTATTAGATAGCATCAAAACGGTTGTAAACTTTTATTCATGCTTTTTACATTTTATTACAGCTATTAGATATATTTATGTCTATAAATATTAATCAGAATTGTAAATTTAAACTAACAAAATTGACTGTTAGATTTTATATTTTATGTCAATTATTGTTAATTTTAAAATTAAATCTTTTGCGTGATTTTTGAAAAACAGTTATATTAAGCATACATGAATAAACATTCTTTGAATATTTTTTTGTAGGTATTAATGAAGTAATATTTTCATATGCAATCAAAGTAAGTATTATAATGATTTGAGCTATTATTTTTAATTTATGGTCTACATAAATGATAATTTATGCAAAGCTTTAATTCACAAAATGTTTTTGTTTTTTTTAATTTGTTTAAACTTATTGCTTTTTGATATCTGCTTTGTACAGAGTCTTATTTCATACTAAAGCTAGAAATAAATTTTGAATGTTTTGGTGATTGAATATAAATGTAAAAATACGAAAATATTTCACAATTGCAATGTTAAAAATCTTTTTAGAATTTTTAGGATAAAATGTTTCTTAATATAGGAAGATGCTATAAGGATATAAAAAATTTCAAAGCAGATAAAACAAAAAATAGATAAAACTATTAAAATTAATTTTTTTTCAAAATCTTATTATATGTTTGATATTTGAATTTAATATTGTTCAACTTTAGTATTTAATGCTATTTTTTATCAGAGGCATTTAATTCAGATGAGTAATTAACTGATTTAAAAACTTTTTGATGTATATTTTTTTAATAAGAGTAAATATTAATGTTTAACAGATACTTGAAATGCCTCCTGAATTAATACCAGAAAAATTAGTGGAACACAGGGTACCAATGTAAGTATTTTTTATATTATTTTATTATATGAACTTTCTTATTTTGTGTAAGTCATTTATGTAAAATGAAAAAGTAAACAGATAAAACACTGAATATTATTTGGCATTTTAAATTACTTTATTCTAAATTTAAATATGATATTAAAATGGTTTTAATATTTTTTTTAAATAATATTTAACTCTTTAAAAATTATGATGCCAAAACAATTATATATATTTTCTTGCTACAGGCTCCTTTAACTTATTTGTTGAAGGAAATGAAGAAAATGCTTTTTTTTATTGTTTACTACATTTTCTGGAATAGAAGAAAGCTATTGAAGATGTTGGTTTGTGGAGGTTGGCTTCAGCTTTTCATGTCAAATCTACTTGTAGCAGTAACAATAAGTGATACTGCTCACAGAGCTGAATAAAAAACTTTAAAAGAAAGAAAAAAGTTTCAAATACAAAATATTAAGGGGAAAAAATGCAAATTTTACTACCAGAAAAAATTACAATTTATAAGAAACTGAAAATTAATTTTAAAAAAATGCAATTTTATCACGAAAACAATTCGGATAAGCCTTTCCACCGCATAATCTCTTCACTTCTCCCCTGGTACTGACAATAGCTCTTAGTAACAATTTCTAAATATGTTACATTCCGTCTCTATAAAGAAAATTGTTCCTGCAACAGCCTTCTCTGAGCCATGGGGATCATGGAGGTTGAGGCTCCATAATTTTTACATGATAATTTTACATTTTTACATACCATAATTTTTACATTTTTGAATATTCAGCATGATTGTGGAAATGCCTTCAAATTTATGTATAGGCCGCCTTTACTTACCAGTCAAGCTGATATTCATCGATCTGAAGCTGGTGGTGCCCCAAGCCACCTGTGAGGATCGAATTCCAGTCCTTTGCAATGATAGCTCAGTGCGTTCAATTACTGAACCATCGCAACTTATTTCATCTCTTTATAGCTTTTTGATTAAAGCCTTTTATAAACAAAACAACATAAATCCGGTTTCATGTACCTTATATAGTGAAATAATATCTTTATTTTATTTTAGAGATGGGTTACATCTTTCAAAACTGAAAAATGGAGAGGATATAACACTAAGTTGTGGGAGAACAGTAAGATATATATTTTATGTTTTTATATCTAATAAAAATAATTTTAATTCCCATAACAAAAAATACACAAATTTGCTTAGTCAGTTTTCTCACTTTACATTTTTCATAAGTAATTTTTTATTATTTGTTTTCATTTTACTACCTCAGACATGTAATGTTTTTTTTTTTTTTTTTTTTTTTTTTTTTAGTATTTTGGCTGAATTAAGTTATTTTTGAATATAAGTTATTTCATTATTTTTATGTGCTTCATTAATATTTCAAAAAATATGTTGGCAAATTAATGTCTCAATATTTTGACAAATAAATGTATTAATATCTCAAAAAATTTGTTGGCAAATTAACATTGCCTTGTTATTTCAGTAACTGTTGTTTTAGTAGAGTCACATGTTTGCTACCTTTAAAAATAACTGAAAGAAAATTCTTGAAATACACATATTTGTGTTATGTTTTCAACTGTTACTTAATTAAATTTAAGTATTATTTTTTAACAATTTTCAGAGTTCGAACCAATAAAAACAATTTATGTTTAGATTCTGAATAACTTATATTTAGAGTTCTTCTTATAATTTTAAAAATCTTTCATATTCTTAAGTTATAAAATTACATACTTATATTTATTTATTTTATCACTTTATGATTTAAAATATAGAATTTCTTGAGTTCTGGACCATGTTCTCCTTTTCCAGTGTTATGTGATGAATTTTTATGTGGATTTTAATTAATTAATAGGTACAATCTTTTAGATACGTGCAGCTGATGTTATTAATCCTCTGAACAAAGAAGAAATACTTCTAGGTATGGTATTAACCTTAGATACATTTATTTTATATTTTAAAAAAATTATTAAATATTAAAATGAACGCATCTTTTTCAAAATAAATTTCCGAATTTTTTTTTATCAATGCCATTCTTAATTTGTATATGTAACAGTCAGTGTGAATAGTCAATTATTTTTTAATATTAACCGGTCAATATTAATAACCAAATAAGCCGGTTAAAGTGAATAATTTAAGAGAATTTATCGCAATAATTGTTTATTATTAATAAATAATATTATTAATAAATGTATATATTAAACAAAACTTTGAAAGAATCCCACTAACATTCAAATGTGTCCCCAGAAGGCATATAAAGTTACCAAGCAGGTAAAATTAATGTAAATGTTTAGTTAAATTGTTAAGTAAAACACTATAGTGCTAGAGCAATAATTAAAATATCTGTTTAATAATAATTAAATATCTGTAACCTTGTCTAAAGCAAGCACATTTTTTTAAATGTTATCAGTGATATCTTATTTTATAATTAGAGTTTTAGTAAAGGGAAAGTGCTGAAAAAAGATGTAATACCACTCATTTCTTCAATAAATTCAATTTCCTGTATTTTTTATTAATTGTAAAGTTTGTTTTAATTTATTGTAAAATTTCTTTAACTTTGTAAATAAATTTTTAAAACTTTAAAAAAAAATCTTTCATATTGATTAAAAATTAAAGTTTTTTAGTGGTTTCATTAGTTTTGTATTATTCAAAACCCTTTGCATTTTTTATAAGCATTGTTCTCTTTGTTTATATCAAATGATTGAAAACTTCTGTGCCTTAAATAAATTGCATCAAACAAAAGTTAAATATTGTTAAATGTATGTAAGACTGCTGTGGAATGTGACTAATAATTAACTGCAGATAAGTACTGTGAGCAATTTACTTAACTAATCTTGGAATCCATTGAAAACATGCACATTTGGTCAGACTTGGTCTTTGGTCAAAAACATACATCTGGTTTCAGTACATGTTGCTCAACTGACACTACAAAAGACATCCCCTGCATTTACCTGACTTTTTTAAATCTAATTTCCATACATCATTTAACACAACTAGTTAATAAGTTTCGCATAACTTTTAACCCTTTTTTTTTCTTAGCGGACTAATTTTAACAGCATTTTTCAAGGATCTTTTATGAAGAAAAATAAGAAAGCCATGCTTAAATGCCTTCCACTTAAGGAAAAGCTATAATTTTAAACTATATATATATATATATATATATATATCATCTTGCCATAATGGATTATCTAGGTTTCAGAATGGACAAATAACTTAAATATCTTAAAAGCTAGTAATTTTTTTTTTCAAAAATTGCCAATTTAGATAGAATTTTCCACCCTAATAAAAATTTTGAAAATCAAAGAATGATTCTTAATTTTTACACATTTTTATGAGTTTAGATAAGGTAGTGTTTGAGTGACGTTTAATATTTAAGCAATTGATTACAAATGGTTTTCCTCTTATAGTTTAGTCAAAGAAAAATAATAGATTACACATTATTGATAAATAAATACATTTTGTGAAAGTGTGTTTTGCTTCATAATCTTAAAATCAGGTTTTGTAGTCAGATGTAATTAGTTAAGTTTGTAACTTGTATTGTATTTCATTTTATTTAATTCAAATTTTACGTGAAAAATAATGAGCTAATATTGTAAATTAACTAGTACTTAATTTTTTAATTACTATTAAAAAAATTTATAACAATGATTTTAATAAATATAATTATAAATATTTTTAGCCATTAAAATTGGTTTTATCATTGCAGTCGTTGATTGTCCTTCAGAAAAATTTTTGTCAGCTTTTACGGAGAATGAAGATTTTAATGAGTATCAGTTACCCTCTGATAAAGCTTCTCTAGTTTCCACTATTTTTCACTTTTCCCCTCCTAAGGTTGTAGATACAAAGATGTATCAAGATTGGATGCATAGGTCAGTTACTTGAACATTTTCCTATTCCTAACTCAAGTGTAGTAAAGTAATAATTTCTGTATGAATGTATTTTCTATAATATATTATTGCTCTTTATAAAAAAATTTAAATTTTCTACTGGTTTACTGTTAGACTTTTCAGTTCAAATTTATCTATAGTGCTTAGTTAGAATGAATTTCAAGATAAAGTAGCTTTAGATTGAGCTTATGTTTCATCTATCTATTAGATCGCACAGAAAGTTATTTTTTTAAACCTATTTCTTTATTTTGATATTCTTTTATAGTCAATCATTATTAAAAATATATCATATTGTTATATTATGATGCCTATTTAATTGCACCAGTGAAAAAATGTTTTTCTGCATTTATACAAGTACTTGATCTTGCCTAATTTGAGTGTGAGGATTTTAAATCTAGAAATAGCTTTGTTCCTAAACCTACGAATTTTTTTAAATGATATTTTTAATCCATTTTTTGTTGAAGTTAAAAGTTTAAAAATGTTATACATAAAAAGGTGTCACATAAATGTTGCAACAAACTTCTAGGGGAGTTAAAAGCACATCATCTGAATTGCATAAAGATGCATACTCAGAAATGTCATCATACACGTATAGGGGCACTTTTCTATTATGACCTGTTCAAAAGCACACAGTTTATAAAGTTTACACAGTAAAGAAGCAGTTTATAAAAGGGAAGCCCCCCTACGTCAGATGACGATATATCCGGTCATGGGTTCCTATCCAATTTTAATCCTAATGGTATGCTCTAACTCCTCTAGAAGTTTGTTGCATCATTTACGTGACCGCCTGTAATATATAGCTTTTTTAAACTTGTCTATTTCAATAAAAAATGGCATTTTAAAAAAAACTGTAGCTTGAAGAGAGAAACCTATTACAGATTTGAAATTAACGATATGATCCAAGAATCTCATGCAACAGAAAACAAAGAAAAAGTTGTTCCCAGTCTCATTGGATTATAATTGTATTTTAAATTAATAAAAATATAAATAAATGTAAATTTAATAAAATATTACATTTCAGTAAAACAGTTAGAGTCATTAAAAGCTTTTAAGTTTAAGTAAATAATTGATAATTTTGCTAAAGAATGTTAATTAAAATTTAAGTAATCGATATGAATAAATTTTTCATGCCAATATGGTGACAAATGTAGAACATTTGACGACAATTGGTGCCTACACGGCGTCAATTGTCGTCAAATGTTCTACAATTGTCTCTAAAATCATATGCATGGGTTGAAATTGAATATAATTATAAAATAGTAATGAAAAACAGTTTTTTTTTTCTCATCGAATTTTATGCTTTTAAAAAAAGTTTTTACTAACTTTATTGAACTGCGTGTAGATTAGGTTTTAGTTCAGTTATATTTCAAATGAAATAACCATAAGTGTCTTTTATGAAAATTTTTACACATTGGAATATAAAATTTACATGTGATGTGCTTTACATTTGTGTACTGACAGTATTATAAAGTTCATGAATAAAACATAATTTTTTACTCCTTTTGAATTTACTTGATTTAGAATTTTATAATTTTTAGATAATTAATTTTTAATATAATATTTTGTTAGTTCTTATTTTCTATGTTTTCCTCATTTATTTATTAAGTTTATCTCAGCATTTTAAACTGTATTTGAATCTATTTACTAATAAAATTTTAGCCTTTTTTCACTTAATTTTAAACTTCAATCATTATGGGAAAATAAACCTAATTAGTTTTAGTGAGCTCCAACCGATCTATGTAGGTGCCAGGGAACTGGCCTTAAATCAGAAAAGTTCTGGGTTCGAATCCCAAGCAACGCATGCATGTTCTTTCATTCTCTGTACTATCTGTCCTTACTGTGGGAGCAACGTTTGCTCACCTAATATGGTGCCCCTGAAAGAGTGGCCAACAAATCTGCCCTTCAGATGCCTGTATTGACGAAATGTCATTCCCCAGGTGGGCATTCGAAAAAAAAAGTTTTATTAATAAATGGCAATTAATAATTTCTGATGTGTAACGTAGCATGAATTATGCAGTTGTAAAGTTCGATTTTTCTTAAGTTTGTCTACCATATTAACATTTTGGATCACTAAATGCGTACCTAGCAAATGCATAATAGTTTTATTAGACCTTTAGATTTTCATTGCTTGTGTTAACCCTAGATATGAATAATGAATATTGTGGAATTAAGAGACTGAAAGTGTTTTATTGCCTGTATGGTACTTTCATTCAGATTATTAAAAAGGAAAGTCGATTAAAATTCTTTTGTAATGATGGAATATTATTAAATATGATATATTGTTGTTTAAATTCAGCCAACTGCTCTAACCATAATAACCTATAGTTATTTAAAGCTTATAAATGATTAATCTGTCTAAGTTTTAAATTAAGTAATTCATTTTTCTTTTTTATTCAGCCTCCTGTTTTCTAATAAAGGGTTACATGTATTACTACTCATGTATGTATTTCCTGTATTGACTGATGGAAGTAAATACTTATATCTTTATTTTGCAGTTTTCACCCAAAGACTCAGCATATCATTTTAAATGTTTCTTGCTCATCAGTGTCCAGCGAATCTGTGTATAAAATACAAAGCTTTCTGCATCATCTTCATTCTGATATTTTTAAACTTTTGCCTGATTTCAAGGTTTGTAGACAGCTTAATTATTGTTTTAAAATACTTAAATCAAAATTGTTTTTGGGTGTTATTTTAAAATTCATAACACATCGGTGCATAAAATAATTAAAAACAGAGTTGCAAAGAAGTCATTCTTTTCTGTAAAAATCAATGTATTCGTTTTTTTTCTTATCTTTTTATTTACTGTTAATATGGGTGCATTTAAATTCAATTTATTGATTATTATTCAGTAAAAAAAAAGTTAAAATTTGTTATGATATTATGAGACATCAGGTGTCTAATACTGCAATAAAGTGCGATGGAACAGCTAAAGTGACGAAAATAATTACAACCTATTTGCAAATTATATTATGAAATTATGATTTAAAAGGTATTTTCACGTCTTTAAGTCGCAGAAGTTTCAATTTAAGAAGTTAAACATGGTTTTTACAATTGTTATTAATTTAAATTTTTGTTTACATACATTAGGTACTTGTTTAGCAAACTTGTTTAGCTTCCTTACTGTTTAGTGTGCTAATTAGCTTTGACATAAAAAAATTATTCATTTGTTTTATCATTAATTTAATACCTTTCTTGTTTGTTTGCTGTTCTAATCGTTTGCTGTTTTATGAGGAAAAGCGAGAAGTTAAGAAAATCTGTAAAAAATTTTATTTCATATTGTTATTTTTATACTTTTTTTATTGTTATATTTCTATGTATTATTTTCAACTGTAAATTTATGTATTTTTATGTGCTGAGTTGCGAGTTTTATTAATCTATCACTAATGCTTGACAAAAATAAACGTTTTTTTATTGCCAATGTTCAGGTGAAATATTGCAAATTTAACAAATTCGATTGTAAACCAAACCCCTACTTTAGTTTACAAAAATTTTCCAAAAATTCGCGTCCTGTATTCAGAAATATAGGGTAATTGAATTCAATGTTGGATTGCTCTTAATTTCTTTATTCTTCCCTTCCTAGTCCAAGACTCAAGATTTCATTTCAACATCTTCTGTGATAAATGCACCTTCAATGCTACAACTAAATTATCGTCCGCAAAAGCAACTGAATTGGTATTACCACACTGATATAATATTTTAATATTTTTTCAGCTTTTATTAAAGAACTTAAAATAATAATGTTGTGTTTTTCTTCCTTCTTTGTACAGGAATAATGTTGTAAATTATGTCCCTGAAAAATATATAGAAGATACAAAACATTATCCGGGATTCAAAGAAGAGCTTCTGAAACTGAAAGCTGCTCAGAAATCTGATTTACAGTCTTCATGCAACAATGGTAATCTTTTTCTTTTTTTCTGAACTCGCATTTAAAATGAAACATCTTATTTTTGCTAACTTGCCAGGATACTTTGTTTTTAAATTGCATTGACTATGTTTGTTTTGCTTAAAATTGTTTTATACCATTTGAAAAATTAATAAGTATTAAGACTTATTTATTTTACAAATGGTATAAATTTTTTTTTAAACTTAATTGTAACCAAATTTTAGATTTTAATAATTGTTTCTACATTGTGTCTAGAAAGATGTATTTCAGTTATTAAATTTTTATCCAGAAAATAGTTTTATCTGTAATTATACTGACTGCTTTATCATTTGGTCAGTTCTAATTTTTAAAACAGTTATGACATTTTTTATCTAGCAAACTTATCTAGCAAACAGTAATAGAACCAAATTTTATATTCATTATGAATGAACTATATAATGACAATATGGTGTCTAGTAAAATCTCTTTCTTTTTTCTTCCAGTTATTAATTTTTCATCCAGAAAGTAGTTTTATCAGTAAATATACAGACTGCTTTATTGCTTGATCAGTTCTGATATTTCAGAAATTTGTAAAAAAATTTCATAAACCAACCTTTTTAGTAGTTAAACATGAGAATTGTAAACAAGTATGATGATTTAAAAAATAAAGAGTTTACAGATTGATTTTGACATAATTTTGCTGTCATATGATCCCCTTTCTATTATACTGCTTGAGAATATAGAATAAAACTTTGTCTAAAGGTTGAAACACAAAGGAATAGTGTTAAAAACTAATTGTTCTGTTCCTGAGGTTTGCTACAATAACAGAATTTCGCAATTTTCAAATGATGATACTTGCTTTTTTTTTGTCAAAATGTAAAAATTTTAAAATGTAGTTGAAAGGATGTTTTAAGCAATGAAAATAACAGTAATTGATCGAAGCAACAAAAAAAAAGAGTGTTTTGTAAATTTAAAGGAATTGACAATTCAACGCTACTAAATGCAATTTGGAGGCAAAGGGCGAAGAAAAAAAAAACATAAAAGTTTTCAAAGCTATCAAAAATACCAACTTAGTTTTCGCAATTTTTTTAAGGTAAAGACAAGCAAGTGGATAGGTTTGAACCTAAAATAGGTAACACATGCTTAATTTAATATTTTTAAGAGAAGGAAAAAATCAGTTGCAGCTTTTTTTTAAAAAAGATAATTAATGATAACCATTTTCAATGTTATATATTATGGAAATAAATGATTAGATTATACTTATTCTAAAATTAATAAGAATTATCTTAGACATACTTTTCTTACTGTTGAGTACTTTTTAAATTTTAGGTACTCAGTCTTATCCTAAAGTATTGTTCCTTGGAACTTGCTCTGCAACATCTACTGCTTACAGAAATGTTTCAGCTATTCTTTTAAATGTGAAGTAAGTGTAATTTATTAATGTAAATAAAGTATTTTTAAATGAAATTACTGGAGAAGAAGCTTGTTTTGATTTGCCCTATCCTGAGAGAACTTTGCCAATTTTTCAAAATAAGATTTTTGGTGCCCTGATAAGTTCCTAAACCAAACAGTAGTTAAAGGAGATCATTGTAAAATATTTAGCCGTACTACTCTTCAAAATACTCATTGTTTAGAAAATAATTTCATTCATTTAATTTTTATTTTAACTTCCATTGCGTAGAGAATTTTTTTATTTTAAACTTTTGATTATTTAACTTTCATTTTGCAGTTCTTAAAAGTCTCATTGTTTGAAAGAAAAGTATTTCGATTGTTTAACTCATTGGTTACTATAATCTTGTCACCCTGTATTTTGGTGTTTTTAAAAACCTCATGGTTTAGAAAGGCATTTTAATTCTTCTTCTTGTATTTTGAATTTTGAAAAGCTTCATTTTAACGAAAAGTATTTTTGCTTAATTTTTTTATTATCAAACCTACATTTTAATATTTTTTAAAGCCTCATTGTTTAAAAAAATAGTTTTAATTTTTAAATTCTCTAGTTATTACACTTATATGCTGATGTTTTTAGAAGCCTATTGTTCAGTAAAGCATTTTAAATACTTTACTTGTATTTTAATCTTTTTAAATACCTCATTATTTAGATAAGTATTTTTTTACACATTGGTAATAAAACTTGTATTTTGATGTTTTTAAAAGTCTTATTGTTCAAAAAAAATTGGATTACTCCACTTGTATTTTAAAATCCTCATTGTTTAGGAAAAATATTTTGATTATTTAACTCATTGGTTTCTAAACTTATATTTTGATGTTTTTAAGAGTCCTATTGTTTAAAAAAGTACTTTGTCTATTTTTTTTTTATAATTGAACGTACATATTGATGTTTTTTGAAACCTCAATACTTAGAAAAGTATTTCATTCAATTTTATTCGGCCAAGCATCAAACTCGCAACACATGCAAGTATAAAAAGTAATGTTTTACTTTGTATAATTACATAGAATGATGTGAAAAAACCAATGAATTTAAATTTTATTGATATTTGTTTAATTTCTTTTTAATGTTAACTTAGCACAAGAGCTAGACTAATAATATATTGGTAACAATTTAGAATTAATCTTTAGTGATAATCCAAAACGAAAATGTCACGAGTAGGCTCCATCAAAACTGCAATAATTTAACTTGCAGAAGCATTTGGTGGTTGTAATCGTTCAGTCTCCTCACCACACTTCCTAACTGCCCAAAGGATTTGATTGAAAGAATTTCATTAATGACTATTTGCAAGTTTTGCTCTTCACATATATTGTCCACATATAACACTATAGGAAAAATAAACTGAAATACTGCACTAGTATAGTAATTAATAAATATTTTATAATCTATTACACTGAGCCACGATGGCTCACGGGATAGAGCGTTCGCCTTCCAATGAGGTGAATCGGGTTTGAATCCCACCAATGATTGGTCGATACGAATCCACATCCGGCTTGCACCGACCACAGTGCTGAAGTGAAATATCTTCAGTATTAGACGGATCACGGGTTAGAATCCCTTTTCTGCCAGACTGACCTTGGGAGGTTCTCATGGTCTTCCTCTTCATGTAATGCAAATGGGGGTTAGTTCCATCAAAAAGTCCTCCACGAAGGCATAGTTTCTTCCAATACTTGATCTAGGATTTCCCTTATCTTCTGGATTGGGTTCAAAATTACAAGGCTGCGGAGTTGAACAATAGAAGTCGTAAACCCAAAAATTGTGTCGGCTGTTCAACAACGGTTATAAAATTTAAAAAAAATTATTACACTAATTTTTGAATTTTATTGTTTTTGATCTTTTTTCGATCAAATAACTTTTAAAATATACCAGATACGAATAACTGAAAATTATTCATCCATTATTACTTTCATTTTTGTTATTTTTCTATATAGCTACTTGTTTCACTCAGATTGAGTTTTTTTACTACTTTTTAAAATATTTGTTTTATTTTGCTAACTTTGGCTCATTCGTTTTTTTAATTATTCCGTTTCTCTATTTTCAGTTCTAATAGAAATATCTTGTTAGACTGTGGTGAAGGCACTTTCATGCAATTTGTACGCTATTTTGGAAAAGAGAATGTAGATATGGAACTACGAAAAATCTCTTGCATTTTTATCAGTCATCTGCATACAGATCATTACATGGTAAAATTAATATTTCTTTCATTTACATTGCATTGTTTCCTAAAAAAAGAATCACCTTATATAATTTTTCATTTAATTATAGGCTTTTTTTTATATCAAGTTGAATTCCTATTATTAAGTGGGGGATGAAATGTTCGTTGACTATTGCAGTCAACTAATTAAATTATTAGATCAGATGATGAAGCATAGCTTTTTTTGTAAGGTTTGAAATTATTTTAAAATTGTTTGTTCTTTTGAACTATTCAATGTAATAATTTCCATAATATATTTTAATGTATAAAAATGTTAACTCTTGTTAACTTAAAAAAATTTTAATATTATAATCCAAAATTTCACATGAATCAGTTGAAAAGTTCAAAAGAAACTCCAATAAAAAAGGGATATTTCATCTAAAGTGCTATGCTTTTTTTTTTAAATTGTTATTTCTTGGGAATTCAACTAGTTCATTTAGAATTTTAATTTTTTAAATTAGGTCTGCACATGATGTTACAAATTTAGTTCTGTATGTTTTTTTTTTAAAAAAAAACATTTGATTTTTAAGAAAATATTATTTATTATAGGGCTTATTTCTTTTATTGAAAGAAAGAATGGAAGCATTTAGAAGATCTGGTTGCATTTATCAACCTCTTGCTTTGATTTTACCTAAAGAAATTTATTATATTTTTAAACGATTTTGTGAATTATATGATCCTATATTTAAGAAAGTGAGGTAAGAAAAATTTTATAATTTTGTTTGTTCTTTATAGTCTCTTAACTTTTATTATTAGTCTTAAATAATTATCAAAATCTGGAGTTTTATTATTCCAGTTATTCATAATTTATTCCACTTTAGACTTATTTGTAAAGAAACAATTTACAGTCATTGAAGCAAACTAACAAATAATAAGGTTCAATACATCAAAATTTTCTGCAACTATCGTGAAATGCACTGCAATATTATTTCAGTTTAATCATATTATCATAGAAGGAAACACATTTTGTTGAACAACGAAGTTTCAAAATAATATACTAATTATGTTTCATTATTTTATGTTGCGATAGACACTATAATAGGGGGTTATCATATTCCACTGGTGAACAAAATTAAGACAACATCAGAATTGGACACAGCTTCAATGGGCTCATGTTCTCTGCACCGATAAGTCCAGATTCAGTCTATAACCTGATTCTGGACAGTTATTGCTATGGAGGGAACCTGGAACCTGATACCATCCCAGCAACATTATCGAAAGGGACCATTATGCTGGTGGAGGACTCATGGTTTGGGCAGGGATCATGCAAGATACCNTGAGAAGAAAAAGCCAAATAAACTACAATATTTTTTAGGAGATGTAGAGGTATGTGTATCATATATTTTTCCATGATTCTTTCTCATTTTTATATTTATGAAAAGTAATTGGCTTTACTAGTTTCAAAATGCATCTAATGAATTTTCTTTTAAGATTGAGACTGTTCCTGTTAGACATTGTAAAGATGCTTATGGGATTGTTTTAAAAAAGGAAATGGCCTGGAAAATCGTTTACTCCGGTGACACTGCACCTTGTCAGAAATTAATTGATGCTGGTAATACAATCATTTTTATGTCTCTCAAGTTTGAATATTGAATGAATTAAAACCAAACTAAAAGCTAATTTTTTCTTTATTTTAAAATTTCATTTTACCCTCCAAGCATTAGTTGTAGCTTACTTTGTACTTACAGGGATGTATTTTGCACAGAAAATAGTTTTTAAACATTCTTTACAAAAAATACATTGAATTATTTCATTTTGATTTTGCATAGCTTTTTTGTTGCAATTTTTTGATAAGGAGCTAGATTGAGAGAAGCTGTATAGTGTTTTATTGACATTTTTTTTCAGTATCACATTGTAAAAATTAATCCCTACATTTTGCAAGTTGTATAATAAAAAAAAAAATTTTCAGAATGTTGTTTTATTCATCTGTCACTTTAAAAAAACCCTACAAAATATGTTTATTTTTTCTACCTCTAGAGTGTCTTAGCCAAAAAATATACTAGGCTAGCATATAAAAGGAATATAGAGGTAAGTGGAGTAATATTGGGGTAGTAGGGTGAGACTAGATACAGTACAGAACCCGTTATCCGGAAATCAGAAAACCGGAAAACCAAAAAACCGGAACGAAATTCGATAAATTTTCCCGCCATTTAAAAAAAAGATTTTTTTTTCCCTTATAAGATTTTTCTTTCTTTTTTGAAAGATGTTTACCTTACCATCATTTGGAAATAATCATTAGTGTATTACTCCATCGTTTTTCCTTCTTTTTAAGATTATTTCCAAAATTTTTTTTTATTTATTTGGATTTAACAATAAAAAAAGCGGCTTTTTGTAGCGATTCAGAAAACCGGAAAAATCAGTTATCCGGAATAGCGATGGTCCCGATCGTTCCGGATAATCGGTTCCCTACTGTACCTCGATTGTGTGGAAATTAGTTCTGTTTTCTAACAAATAAACTCTGAATTACGCTTAACTAGTCAAGAAGGACTTACCATATTGGCATGTCGATTTTGATTGATTTTTGGCATCTGTGCAGGTATATTTGTTTTCCTATGTCAAGTCTCTAATGTTTTTCCGTTTTTAAACTAGCCTTATTTATATAATGTTGCCTGAGGGCAGCTAAATGAGAAAGCCTTGGCCTGCACTAGGCTGTAGTGCTGACGAAGAAGAAGTATTTTGAAACACATATTTTACTTTTTGTGGCTGCTGTGAAATGAAAATGTTAATTATCCATTATTTTATACATATGCAAACAATTAAAGTTACTTTTGATTTGCAAACTGTAATTTAATGCCTTAAAACTGTACACTGTCATGTGATCTCATTTCAAATTTTCATAGTGCTAATACAGTAAAGTAAATTTTAATTACGTAAAATGCACCTTAAACATAGAGAGTTTTTGCTTTTTCTGTTAACTTATGCAATTATCGTGTAATATGCTTAAAAATTATCTAAGTATTTATTTAACGAGTTGATTTTAAAATGAATAAAACTAAAAAAAGTAGACATTTGTTTAAAAAAAAGTTTGCATTTTTTTAATGAAAAAAAACACGAACTTTTGATTTATTTATTTATTTATTTTTGTCATGGCTTTTTGATTAGAAAAATAAACGCTTAACTTTGTTACATGAATTATTAAATTTTTTTTCTGTTCCATGAATTATTTTTTTTTTTTTATATACAATGCATATATTTTTTGAATATGTTATGATGTAACTAACTTAAATACAACTAAATTATTGAAATATATCTTAAAACTCTATGTTGTCATAGGTATTTTTAACACATAAAAATGCAACATTGTTACATTCATTTATATAGAATTCTTGTGATTTTTCATAAATTTTCATATTTAAAATTTTCTAAGGTTCTAGATTATGTAATCATATTATCTAACTCTTATGTTTACAAATATAAATCAAATTTTTTTTTTTTTTTTAATCTACTATTTGCAATTTTCTTTAAGGTGAAAACTGTACTTTACTTATACATGAAGCATCTATTGAAGACGATTGCATGAATGAAGCTTTGGCTCGGAAACATAGGTAAGTTAGTAATTAATTTAGAATGATTTGATATTTGTAAAGAAAAACAGTGTGTTCTGATATAGTTTGTTAAATTTCGTAATTTGTATTATAAATGTGCAGTAGACAAAAATCATTTTGAATAACTTTTTATGAAATGATCCAATTTTAAGGCACTTAATTTTAAATGTAATGCTTTAAGAAACACAATTTAAATTTGTTGACTACAATTTTAAATAACAAAAATTATAGAAATATTTGAGATTTTTTTTATTTATATTACACAGTTAAATATTCTGTAAAATTTTATTTAATTGGGACTATTGTTATTAAACTAAATTATATTTTATTTATTTTTATTCGGTTTATTTATTTATTTTTTTGCATCTTCTGGTTCCCCTTTTTTTGAGGGTCAAGAATCCAAATCTGATAAATGAAAATTAATGTTTCTATAGAGATTGAATTCTTATGTCTGATTTCCTAAACTTGTTAAATGACTGAATTAGGTAATGAGTCTATTTTTGGTGAGCCCCCAAAATCATAAAAATTACCATTTAGTATGTGGAAATCTGATCATTAATTCCAAAGTGATTCTGAATGAAACAATTTTTTTATTTATTTTTGAATATAGTTTATTATAAAATGGAATAGAAAGTGAATTAAGAACATAGTGGATGTAGAACAACAAAATAGAAGCCTGTAAAGAAAAAATAAATTTGCGAATTTTGCAGCGATTATGATAAACTTAATACATTTTTTTAACTTATTGTATGTGCTTATTTTAATCTTCATTTTATCATATTACAAACACAAAAGTTTAAAAAATAGCGATTATATAATTCTATATAATATAATTCTATAGTGATTGTATAATTCTATATAAGTTTATAACTTATTTTTTAAATTATCCATAACCAGCTGTACTCATAGGTTGGGGAAAAAATCATTTAAGTTTGATTTCGTTTTGATTTTTTTTAAACTACGTGAATTAAGTTTTTAGCGCAGTTGGGATTTTTGTGAGCAAATTTTTTTTCTCCATAAAATTGTGGTGTTTTGAAAAGAAAAAAAAAGTTTGCATGAAATAAGTCACATTTACCTGAATTACTCAAAATCAGCCAAACCAATTAAAAACATTTCTCCTTGCAACAAAATATATTATTGTGAATGTTGCATCAAAATGTGAACTAAATCGGTTGAAAAGTGTACTAGTTAGAGATTCAACAAAGAAAAACATAATTAAAATAAATTATTTCAATAAAATAATTAAAATGATAGTATTTTGCTAAAATGTTTTGTTAGGAGTGAGAAAATCCATTAATCAAGTGAGCTCACAAGTTCACTTGTTTATACATGTCACAGCGCATCCTGCATCATATACCATGTTTGATGCTGTAGCTTATTTTCTCCATTTTTTGAAAATTTTACTGTGTTGTTTTCCCTTAAGGTGTAAAGTTCATTTCTGAAAATTTCTTTCTTAGCTAATTAAATCATTAGTTGGCTTTAAAAAAATATTTATTTTAGTACACCATCACAAGTTATTGATATCGCAGAAAAGATGAATGCTCAACATACCATACTGACGCATTTCAGCAAGCGTTACTTGGCTACTCCGATTTTTGACAACACCAGTAAAAATGTGGGCTGTGCTTTTGATTTCATGAAAGTAAGTAACCTATAGTTATCAAACCCATTCAAATCTCTTTATTTTGTAGCAAAATCATATGATGGCCTTATATGAATAGTGATGCAAATAAACTTTTTTAAAAAATCTAGTTTCAGTTTAGTGTTCATTCAAGTTTTTCCTATCTTAATTCTGCTGCCATATTATGTATTCGTCAAATAAATTATATATATAGTTAACAATGTGAGACCTGGTGAGTGTGCGACTGAGTTTCATGCTCCCATGCCACAGGCTTGGAGCCCTATCTTTGGATTGGGCAAGATTGACATAGCCTTACGTCATTTTAGTGAGTTGATAAAATGGGAACCAAACATGCTTAAGAATTAAACTCTGGAAATACTGCCTTCAGCTTGAAGTGATTTATTTAGTTGACTATGTCAACCTTCACCTATCAAAAGGTCCCTTGAGATAGAATCAAGTTAACATGTTTTATATACTAGTGAATTGGTATTTAATATTTATAGTGGTAGTTACGCCACATTACTCCCCTTCCAGAATTTTATCTGTGGTAAAATTCGATGAGCGAATCCCACTAGTTGATTTATGCTGTTTATATATTTATATAAGTTTTGCTCATTATATTTTTACTTCATAGCATTTCGCTCATTATTTTTTTCCTTCATTTTTTTTTCTTCTTGTTTTTATAGCATTTCACTAATTTTCTTTTTTCCTTCATTTTTTGTTTATTGACCGGGTGACTTTATTTACTTCACTAGATTTTTTTTCTTCGAGCAATTAATATTAAGCAAATCAACTGTTTAATGTGGACCATCCATCATGTTAGCGATTTAATATCACCTATGGAGGTCACCATTGAAGGGATTTATTTAATTGAGTATGTCAACCTTCAACTATCAAAAGGTATCTCAAGATATAATCAAGTTAACATGTCTTATATACTAGTGATTTGGCATTTAATATTTATAGTGGTAGTTACGCCACAAGCTGACCACCCAACTGGAACATCTGCTCCTGCACATCAGAGCCCAATGTTAAGAAAACCGGAATAGGGGCAGTAGGCCTGGCTCTTCCTTAGTCTGTTTTGCCACTGAATTTACTATACAGTGTATTTTATCAGACAAATACACTGAATAGATTTTAAAGCTCTGTATCATAAAACAAACAAAATCGTAGTTGTTCTACTACTGAAATGAGGCCTTCATACCTGGTTATTTTGTTTCATTTCTATCATATTCTTCAGAATTTTTGCAAATATAAAGCACCATAAAAAAAATCGGGTGTATCTATATTGCAGCTTTATAAATTTAACTTTTTGCCCAGGTTCATATGCATCAAGGAAAACCGAAAAAGTTTAGGGAGTTTGAAAGTAGCTAAAAAAATCAGGAATTAAATTTTTCAAGCTTTTCTTTCTTTCTTATGAAAAATTCAATAAAAAAATCACTAGCGTTTTAAAAACAACCAAATACTATGTGAGTTTAAATGCTTGTGGTAGTAAATGCTTCAAGGAGTGATAGTAATTTTGTATTGATGTATATTAACTTTCATTTATTTTTTTCTTGCTCTTAAGGTTTTATTAATGATTTTTGTGTTGTTTCACACATTAATTAATATGCTGCACATACTATGGAATTGTCGCTTTGCAGAGTCAAGAAATTTTTTCCAAGAATTAAATACAAACACAGCATGGGAAACCAAGGAATATATTTAAGCTTTAATAAGCAAGCTAATAATTTCTTTTTACACATCTAATGACTTTATAATGCTTGGTGTTCATAATCACCATCATTAATATACATATTGAGAATCCTTGTCAAAATCAAAGCAATGTACAGCATTAGGGATCACATATTAAAATGAAGAAAAAAATAGAGATGGTCAGGTGAAACATGTGATTGTCAAATGGAACTGGAAAAAATCTTAAGACATTTGGACTCGGATGGGATACGGGTGTTTCTTTTATGTATTTTTTTCAGTTGCACTAATTAAGAGAAAAAATATATTTTGGTAAATTTTTTCAATATCATCAATTCAATTCATCAGTCTAAAGTTAAAAAAAAAATTTGTTAGATTATTAAAAATATATTTCTACTGAAATATGAAATCCAAAAAAAGTAGTTTGAAATTTTTTTTTTCATTTAAATGCAAAAATGTATCAGTAATTGATTTTGTAAATTAAAGAAATTTCAATGATGAGTTACTGTTTTTCTAAAATCTAAATAAGTGCAAATTTGAAAACTTGTATTTCAGAAGTGAGCAATGTTTAAAAGATTTTACCTTTAACACAGAAAAATATATTGGTCTCCCATGCTGTATTTCATTACCATACACAATTAAAATGCCGAATATAATATTTTCCACTTATTTTGACCTAAATTGATACAAAATAATGAAAGAAATTTGAAAAATATGTTTAATAAAAATTCTGATTCAAAGGATTTGATTGATAATGGTTCTAAGATTTTTGTAATGTTTATCTCACTTAAATATTACACTGGTGTGCAAAACTTAAGCAACAAGTGCGTTTTCGGCCACAGCTTCCCAACAAAGTGTAAGATAGCCATGAAATTACAGTATAATATGCACGTAATTCAGTAGAAAGATTATTTGTATGCAAATTTTAGAAATAAAACGTCGTAGGTGATGTAAGTGTACGTAAACCTTGTGGGTCGGCAAAATTA